>NC_141342.1:17786590-18321590 GCF_037954235.1 Aulostomus chinensis | reverse complement strand
TCATTATATGAGAGGTTTAAAGACTTATGCCAAGGAGGAAGATTTAGACAAGGTAATCGCGCCGGCCAATCCAATGGGCTGTCCTCGCTTCCATTCCACCAGATGGTTTAGCTGAACATATTTTGGGCAACACTTTTGAGTAAAAGGTCTCTGGCAGCTGCACTTCCAATTCTCCACCTGCCTTTAACTGTCACATAATGGCTGCAGTGATGTAGTGCACCAGCCTGGCCTGTGCTTCATCACTGCTCCACAGTAACAATAGGCCAGCTTTTCTTTAATATGACAGACTCCTAGTCGTGTAAAATACGGCTGGCACTTACAGCGCTGCCTGCATTTGAAATATTAACACTCAGTAAACACCATACCCAGAAAGGTGAGAATGGGAAGTCAAATAAGAAATGGAAGGGAGTGGAGAGAAAACTGCCCCCTTGAACATAGCAATTAATCAATTAGCTGGAGCGAATCAATACTCTCTGCCCAGCTTGGCAGGCTGACAGCACTCAGGTGTAATTAAAATTGTAAGTATTGACAAAAAAAAGATGGATAGGGCACTTCCTGCCTGTTCTGCTCAAGAGAGTGATAATCTTTGTGTGACTAATATAGATCAGGGACAAAAAAAAAAAGTTGAATATGTTTGTGCGAGCATGTGCGTGGTGTTAGCGAGGCTATAGCTATTAGCGTGTTTAATCCCAGGTCAACGCTGACGGTCAAACCTCAGTGTCCAAACATCCATCTCACGCTGTCACCTTCCATTGCCGTTGGGTCATCCCCACTTAAACAGTGTTTGGTGTTAAGCGACTTGGTCATGTGTGAAGTGCACCCAAGCAAATCATAATCAAGATGTTCATTTGGCGAATCTGTTCAAGCGGAAAGAAAAGCTGTGAAAGTGAGGCTCGTTCTCAAAGCGGGAATTGTGGGTCTGCCTTTCTTGGAGATAAAGAACGTCTCAATTAGCAGGTGACATCGCTTATCAGGTGTCAAAGAACGTAGTGGATGCACGATGGAGGGGAAGCTCTGACGAAGGCTGCAAACCAAACCTTGACAAACGCTGCTGAGACCGTCTTTTGTTATTTCGCTCCCTCTCCACCCGTCGTTCTCCTCATGCAGGACAGTGCGCAACTGCTACTTTAAAAGAAAAAAAAACGCTTGGTGTTTACATTTTTTTTGGGGGGGGGGGCAGGAGTCAAAAGGAACTCTACAAAAGTGATATCACAGCCTTCTATGATCAATGAGCAAAATCCAGCCAAGATGTGAGACTTGCTTTACACCTCCTGAGACTGGCCAGTGAGCACCATCAAGGGTGGGGGGAAACATGTCAATGAGCGGGTTTCAAGGAAGCCACGGGGAGCAGTAAGTCATTGTATCATCAAAAGAACAGGATATATCAGCCTGAGTTAGCGGAAAGACATTTCATCATTATGTTCTCCTGTTTGCTCTCTCAGTCAGTTCAAAGTTTATTCTCTGGCTAATTGCGTGAAGAAGTAGAACATCTAAGATCGGAGGAGAAAGAGCATCATCCGATTTTTAAAAGCTCTAGAAAAGGGTCTGTGCTTGTCGGTCATAAAAATTTCAAACACTGACTCACACACTGTCTCGCTGACTGAGAAGTGTAAAAATGAGGATGGAAAAATTCAGATATCCTCAGAGAATTCTCCTCGAAACATCCAGCGGACTCTGATGCCTGATATCTGATATCTGACTCTGATATCTTCCATTATGACCAACAGCCTGGTTCAGACTTGACTTCTATCCATCCATCCATCCATCCATCTTCCATACCGCTTAAGGGTCATGGGGGGGCCGGAGCCTATCCCAGCTGACACTGGGTGAGAGGCGGGGTTCACCCTGGACGGGTCACCAGTCCATTGCAGAGTCATCATGAGCAATTAGGGGTTCAGCATCTTGCTCAAGGACACTTGGACATGGTTACCAGGGGAGTGAGGATCAAACCTGCGACCCTTGGGTTGCTAGATGGCCACTCTACCTCTGAGCCATGCCGCCCCCGGACTTGACTCCCATACAGTATTTCACTGACGTGTATATGTGTTCCTACTTCCGAGATTAGTCTCACTCATGTTTTTCAAGTGATATTTCTGAACAGCTAATGTATGTAACCCAGGTAATTGTAGGCCAGGAGCCAAGAGGTCACAACATTTGCAGCCAATGTTCTGGCAGCACAGCTGGGTGTTTCTGATGAGATGCTTGCTACCATTTTTATGCCTCTGCTCCATCGAAGTCCAGAGGCTGAAGGCACTGTATTTTCAGCTTGTGCATCCGTACGCCCCACGCTCGGGGGCACAAAGGTCCACCGGGACAAAAGGGTGAAGAAAAAAGATTTTGGTGGTCATAACAATCACACTTCATAGCCTGCAACCACGATGCATTATTACTTGTCATTGATGTTTTCACTTATTTGTATTTTAATCTTAACAACTATCGTAAAATATTAAATTTTCTAGAAAGTATAAAAGGAATATCCTAGGTTTTGCTAGCAGTTCTCACAGCACAGATTTGCGCAGGCACGGATCCCTCGTGCAGCTTGGCAGTCATCAGATTATGCATGAAAAATTGAACATAACTCTACACAAATGACAAATGAGAATGTATGGATTGTTTCAGTGTGTACAATCGCTGGGATTTGCAAAGATATTAATTTCTCAGTGTCTATGCTTGGTCCCAATCTGTGCTGGCAGTGCCAACCATGATTCACACAAATGCCTCATACAGCAGATATATTCTGACCCTTTTATGAGCCAAATTGTTGCAGATTCATCACAGCCAATACAAACGAAATGTGTTTTGCTGTTTTGACACTTTGGACATAAGTATGACACGAGGAGCAAGCGTGCAAAAGGGCACTGGAGACGCTGAAGAAGGCGAGCAGTGAAGTCGCAGAGCGACCTTGTTGATAAGATGCGTAACAGAACCTAGGCTTTGGACAGCTGATATGGTTTGTCAGGGAAAAAAAAAGCAGTGATAAAAACAGTGTATAAACAAGAGGGCCGGTAGATAAAAGGGTATGGAATCAACGGTGTAAAGGATTTCAGCAGACATCCTGCCTGATGCCACTGCCTTACCTGAGGGATTAGAGTGAGAGCTTCCCCAATCAAAATGTTAAGGCACCACCGTGCATAAACATATTCAAATGTCATACGACGATTGAAATAAAAACATAGCCTCAGAAGATAGAATATAACAACCAGAAAGACTAAACACAGTCATGCTTTCTATAATGTGCAAGTAATGGCTCATAACAGCAAGTTTATCTTCAGAATACAGAAGCAAACACAGTTCTCTTCATTCCTTATTATTATCATGTAAAGCATGAAAATGTGCTCTCTCATCAAATCAAAGCACTCCACAAATCAAAGTTAAGGTAATTATAATCTTATTCCACCCTTTCAAATGGCAACAGCTGTTTCCCTTGGTCAAAACTGCAGTGTAATTGCACACGGTAGCATATGGTTATGGCTGATTAATCCAACTGGGGGTGAAGGCGCCATTATTTCTGCATGGGATGGGTAAATAGTCAGCAGATCCAAGTGTTGGATAGACGGGTAATGGGATGGAAAAAAAAAAAGAAGAAGAAAGAATGAGCCTTTGATGAGATGTCTGCTAAAAATGGTGTGATTGTCAGAATCGATCAGACCCTCAAATATCCCCCCCCATCCAGGACATTAAAATGATTTGCCCGTCATCCGGTTTCTTCCACAGAGAATCGTGCCAGCGACACCAAACTATACGGAAAAAGAAGAGCACTCGGATCCGTTTTCACTCCCAATATATTTAGCGCCAGGCTTTTCAGCCGAACACTCCCTCATAAACTCCCCGGATAGGAGTTGAGGGGCTTTCCTCCACCTTTCATATTTGTGTTCATCCAGCACAGGAAGGAGACACTTTGCACCCCTGGGAGTCTGATGTGTGGCAGCATGTCATGGACATCATAATAGCTAAGGGACTCCTTACCGTCCGACAAGCCTACACACACACACACACACACACACGCACACACACACACCCACTGATTTAGTCATACAATGACATTTCATTTGTGTACACACGCTAACACAAAACACCTCCCCCAGGGAACAGCAATTACAGGGTTCAGGGGTGGTTTCCTAAGCCCCAAGCCAATCTAAGTGTATTTACATCATCGCACTCAAGGATTTGCATGAGTGAGTCAAGACCAGGGGCCTCCTGAAGCTAGTGTCACTGAAAGGTCTGCGCTCATTTCCATCTGGCCAGAAAGGGGATGATACTAAAGAGCAAGCCATGGCTGTGGCACCCCAGTCAAGAGGAAGGGGAAAGTTTAAGTCCGTCATCACATCTAGCTTTTTATTTTTTCCACTCTGAAGGACATGGAACAGCAAGTCATTTACAGGTACTTGTGTGGTGAAGAAGGCTTCCAGATGCTAATTTGGGATGCTACGAGATAACACACTCATAAGTAACGCAGGACATCCTCTCACCAAACTGATATTAAAACACAGGGTCGCCACATAAATCCTGCGATTCAGTCCCAGCGCAGAGACTTTCATCGGGCCAAAGCTTTATTGTTGCCACTATACATAGTAGAATATGGATGAGAAGCAGCTTCAAAAGGAAACTGTTCTCGCTGAAAAGCAATCAGCGCTCTTGTACTTCTACCTGTGAACAGGGGTGGAGAAGTACACAAGTTGGGCCTTTACAAATACACTCTCCACAAATTAAAACCTACATGGAAGCATGCAGTCATAAGCTCTTTTTAAGGCAGCCATGTTGCACTGCTGTTACATGCTGCCTGCTGTATAAAAAATGCAAAGAGATGGATTGAGGGGAAAAGGGATGTTCTGCGATTGTGCAGACGATTTTGGTACTCACAACAGCAAACCGAAAGCTGTGTAAAATGGACAGCTGGAATATTGGAGCAGTCCATTTCTAGGTGCTGAAGCTACATTTGGCTAATACCCTTGGTAGAGAAGGGGAAAAGGGACCATATATCCAGTTAAATCTCTTATTTTAAATGTTTTCTAGTTGGGTATATTGGCAATGTGGATGTGGTTTTCATTTTTCAGCCAAAAATATTTATAGTGTGGTTATTTAAAAGAGAGGAGCGAAAAAATTAGTAACCATCTCAATGTCTGATGCGATGTACAAGAGCCAAGCTGCTACATCTTCGTCAGTCCAGTCAGTTGTGGCTCTGTTCAGACTGCGTGGGCTCTTGAAAGACGATAAATGGTACAATTATACATCTTTTCAATTCTGTGCTGCATTGCTGGTGATTTGCAGGGCAGGACTGGCTGAAATTTGGAAATAAATTCATTTGAATTTCTTCCATGAGATGGGAGAGGAAATTGAAAAGTGTCTGCCAATCCCAATGAGGGAATTAGGAAGCAAATGTGGTCACCGAAGAGATAGCTGCGAAATGGCATTGATTATACGACACCATAGAAAGAGCCTGTGATGAGCAAGACGTTGCTGGTAGCACCCTTTTATGTCACCTCGCCCAAGTTAGGCTGACCTTATCTTTGCCTGCTGCAGAGAAGTATACACCCGGCACTGAGGACAATAGTCATCAATACCTAAAGGGAAAGTTTGCACAAAGACAGAAACCCAGGTACTTTTAATACAGCAAACAGGGTGTATTTATCATATTCCAAATAAATCGGATTATCCGATATATAATCTGATGCCTTGGATGTGCCAGGCAGCATGATAAATACAAGAAAATCTGCCTGAATTTGGCAGGATGTTGCAGTGATGATTAAACCTTGATGAAGCGAGATACAAAGATGCTTGACAGATATTCACACATTTATATACTTCCCTTCCTTCCTTCCTTCCTTCCTTCCTTCCTCGCACACCCTGCACAAAAGCGAGCACCTTCCCGCATTGAAAATGGGGACACAGCAGGCCCCAACAGAAGTGGCTGAATGTCTAAAGATGTAATGATGAGACTTTCTTGTGACATATTTTATAATGATGAAAAACATACTGGGTGCACAGGGATGCACAATTCCTTTATGGCGCAGGGATGTTCAGCACAGAAGAATAGTACTGGCAACCACAGTGTTATGCAGATTTTCAGAGCACTAGCTGGCACCCAGCTAGCATAGCTGATTATTGAAATGGGTTTCATCAGCCTATGGCCTTTTGTTTCTTATTGCATGTCTAATATTTCATGAACTTTAGCAAAATTTTGGCTGCAAGGGTTGAGAGTAAAGAACAGATTCTACTTCTGCACTGAAAGATTCATTGGCATCCTGTGCCTTAAGCCTAAACATTAGACTGGCAGCAGTCATTGTGGTCAATAGCCGTCTTAATCAATTGGAGAAGCCACACTGACCAAGTTAGTCAAATGAGACGAATGACGGTGCGACGGATTGCTTCTTTTTTGAGGCAGGTCTATTCTGATGTGATGCAACCTGGCATGGATAATGACAGATGGAAAAACCTCGTTAAAGAACAAAGCTACAGTGCATTTCCAGGGTGAGAGCCGTTCTTCTACCAGTCTCCAAACCCATCAACTATGTCTGGCAGCTCAGTCTCTGAGAAGAAGAAGTATTTCTGGGCTTCCGGCGTAGCCAGCGGATAACCAGATAACTGGTCCGAGACTTCCTTGTTCATCCTCTTCTAATTGTTTACAGTCAGAGTAGCAACCTGAAATGTTTGCATGGAGATGAAAGACGAATACCAGCTGATTGTTTCAAAAGTAGACATTTTTTCCGACCTTGTGTTTCGGTCAATGCGTTAAGCCTGAAAAAGTGATCTGTCGTATTTCAGGACGCAGCTTCCACTGGAAAACTGAGACCTTCTCTCATTTCCACCGCTGGCATGAATCACGTCCAATCTCAAACAGATTTTTTTGTGCGGTTTATCTCCTTTTTTTGCCTTTGCCCCCACTCATTGCTTTAATTTCATCTAACCCTAAAATGAACGCTTACCTACCTAATACAAGAGTGCCAAATACCAAAGACCAAAGGTGGCTTCGAAAGGGAAACAAAAGATGGTACATTCAGAGAAAAATAGATGAAAAGTCAGAGAGGGAAAACAGAGGAACAGAAAGCCACTGAGTAGCTCTGAATATTTCTACCGCACGCTTAAGATTATAGGCCTATTTTGGTCACCTGTGATAAGAATGCATCCAATTTTACTTCCTCCTGAAGCAGTCAAGAGATGCTCCCAAACAGCACACATTTCACTCCAGCAATACAATTTCAATCCAATCTCCAAAAAGATTTCAAATGGCGATGACATCCTTGACTTCTATTTCTGGGTCCATGTCCAATACTGTAATTTAAAAACACTCTAAAAATGTTGTGCATTCTGGCCCGACAACAGCATGAAACAGCTGATTAATCAGAATCACATTTATTGGAGGAGTAGAGTAAAATTTAACAGGAGGACAACAGTGCAACGGTGCAGATCGCAAAGATGCTGGATTAAATATGGAATTTGTGCCAGCGATGTCCCAGCAACCCCCCACACTCTGTCATAACCATCCTTATGGATGCTAATCTGAGTACCACGCCTTTGACAGATTGAAGTCCTTAACTCCCTCTAAAGCTCCCAAAGTCGAGCTGTAACCAGTCAGGCTAATCTGCCGACATTGAGTGATGCAGAAGTATGTATGCCAAACATGACATTTCAATGGAGTCCTCTCCTACTGCTCGAAGCTCCAAAATAGACGTGTTGGAAATAACTAAAGCGGCAGTTGGACTCAACATTGTCTCTGTATGAATAAATGAATGGAAGTGAACAGTGAGGCAGACCACGCAGCTACAACAACTGTCAGTTTATACAAAATATTCAGGATGAGTGTGTGTGTGTGTGTGTGGGGGGGGGGGGGCGCTGCTTTTATAGGATTTAGAAGATCCAAGAGTATGCGTGTATGCAAACTACTGAAAATTGTGTTAAAAGGTGCTTTGAATCCAGGACGTAGACCATTTGGCCATTTCAAGCTGAATACGTCGCCATGTTAATCTAATACCGACGGACGATCGACGAACAACCCAGCAGATTCGCCGACTCAGTTCCGTGCCGCTAAAATCCAGCATTCAGATTAGCGTCCACATCATGATTGCCGACCAACAGAGACTCAGATTCTGTATCCTTAGACAGCGTGGAACATGAGGATGCTTCGGCGCTTCTCAAATTGGAAGATCTGTTCCCTGCCCAAGTCTGTTTGTCCCCCAAAGCTCAGCTTGTTTGACTATAATCGCTCAGGCACTGTACGTTCTTGACCCTGGCAAGGTTGAAAGAGGTGGGTCAAGACAGTACAATTGTTAAAGCACAGGCACGGAACACGGACATGACAACAGGTGAGAACCAGACCATTTGCTGTCGAGTGAGAACCGGAGCCGGTAAGTAAAGAAGCCAAACTTTCCCTACCCCTACACGACCTCATTAGCATAGGTATGTTTGTACTTCAGAGCAGTGCAAGATGACCGCACACCAAGACAAAATTCACCAGCGACACCGCACGTTTCACCACGAGCTTATTCGTCGTGCATCGTCTCAACTGAGTTACACGAACGTGTCACGACGCATCCTGCAAATGTGTTCTGTCCATCGTTCCCTCGTTTAAAAAACGAACGAATGTGCCGTTCTCAGACGGAAGATTTCAACATCTACTGGCAAGGTGTAAAAGTTCCTCTCATCCGTCAGGGATTTGGTCGTGACTTGCTTCTCGCCTCTTTTCCCTGCAACGTACACAGATGAAGAATGACAGTATTCTGAACGGAGGAAATTAAGATTATCTTTCTCCGCTCAGCAAAGTCTTCAAGCCAGAATTCATAGCACTTTGGTCTGATGAGGGCCGTTCTCCCATCGTTAAAAAGCCGTTTCAGGAGACTGGTCATTAAAATGTGGCAAGTAGTGGCTGACATGTCCATCCAGAGGCGGGCTACGCGCCTCATCATGTCCTTTAATCATCAGATGAGGAAAAAAAAAGGAAAAGAGAGAGCAGCCCGCGCTGGGGTCACTTTCAATGAGCCACAATCTGAATGGTCTGAAAAGAGTCCAATTAAATAGTGCATTTCTGACCCAAGACCGACGTTGTAATGAAATCTGAGGGGTTACTGCTGAGCTGAGCCCAGCAGAGTGTCTGGCAGTCTCCATCCTGACAACTTCCACGCACAGGCAGTCGCTCGCACGCGCGCGCAGCGCTTTATGCACCCATGCACAAACCTAAAACAGACGTAGCCTTCTCCCAGGCCACTGCTGTAAATAATGTCTTCTTATTTTATTTGCATGGTCAAACAAGAATGAGGACGGAAAGAGAAGGAGAGACACAAGACGGGGAAGAAAGCACACAGACAGTAGAGGGAGATACACTTATAGAGAAGCAGGAAGCAACGATGTCAGGATCCTTAATCCCTAGGACACAGGATTTATCAATCTCCTGTAAATGTCAGGCACTAGGATATGCCCTCATGAATGATGGATATCTGCCTTGTTTGGTTTTTTTTTTTCATCATCTTCTCGACATTGTGTTATTGAGTGAGTGCCACCGAGGGCTTAGAGTCTATCTTGAGAGGTAATACTCCCTCCTTACCATTGCAGCAATACCTGAATCCAAATTACCTGGGAGGAGAGGGCGCCGCACAGGAAAGCCGAGAGACGGCACCTTTTTTAACCACCTGTCACATGGAAGTTTTCGTGTCAACCATAATGAGATACCATCTGAATACCAGGTTTTCACATAATGTACTCTGAGGAATGTCTAAATTAGGGGTTTTCAAACTTTAAGTAGGTGCACTTCCACATTCTGCTCCTTGGGACATGGAGGGAACAGACAACCTATGATCACCACCAGATACAGAATTACCCCCAAAAATGTCCACTGGCTTTTCTTTTTTTTTTTCTTAGAAAAACAAACTGCCACTATTTATACCAGCGTTTTGAAAAAGACTGATGTACAAATACGCACATAATACACCCCCCAGAGGGATATGGATGCTTGCTTCAAAAAAAAAAATTTAAAAATGGAAGAACGCCCAAGGTTATCGCTCGCTGGGCACCAGAGACGCACTCCCAAGTCTCCACAGGAATATTACAAGGATCTGGTGAGATTAGAATTTCCAGACTAGCTACTATATTTCCTCACAGAACCAATTAATGTTCGACATTCATGTTAAAAATGTATGTTTATTTTCTGCGCTTGTTTGCCGCGGAGACGGGAAACAGCTTTATTAATTAATCAGGACTTTTTAATCAGAATTTTTTAAAAGGGCCCCTAATGAGACATTAATTAAAGTATTCCGAGAGGGATTCAAATTAAGTTTTCAAACACCGGGGAGGGGAAAAAAAAAAAAAACCTGGGCGTTGATAAACTTACATTTAACGACTGAGTGGACAACTTCAGATGTATAATGAGAAGTTTATGTAGTTGGAGGTGAGGTGGGGAAGAGAAACGTGTGTCACAGGTTTGATAAAATGACAGCAGATGAACGCCAGTGTGAAAGGACGTCACTAAAGCCTGCAATTACAGTGTGTGTGTGTGTGTGTGTGTGTGTGTGTGTCAGACTGATGTGTAGCCTAATGAGAAGATTATAGGCTATGTGCAAAAGGCAAAGAATAATGAACACATCACAGATCCCTTGACAGAACGGAAAAGCTCTCACAACCAACATTCAAGTGGGGGGGGGGGGGCAGGAGGGGGGGGGGGGGGGCTGGGGGAAGGGGGGGGGGGGTTCAGACACCAAGGGGCCCGCCGTGTGATGATGACTAATCGGGTACCGTGTGCCCTTCTTACCTTGAGCTTGTGTGGAGTGAGTGAGCACCGAAAAAAATAAAATCCATGTGGCGCGCCACATTGATCTGTTCCAGGAGTCCTCCAACATGGTCCCAGACCAGGCGCACTAGACAACAAGTGCCGGGGAGGGAGGATGAGGAGAAAGGGGGAGGGGGGGCCTTGAAACCTGCTACAGTCCCGATGTGGGTCCGCCGTCTGCTGCTGCTGTAGCTGCTCTCTCTCTCCTGTTGGGTCCGTCTGGGAACCAGCAGCCACCCGAGCCGGCCGGAGCGCACCGCGCTACCTGCTGCAGCCGACTGGAGAAATTCGCTCCAACAGTCTCTCTAGTCTGTGTATTCGCCGGGGAGGGGGAGGGGGGTGAGTTTGGCTCCGCGGTACAGACCGAGAACTGGAGCAGCTGGTCCGCGCTGGTGTCACTGAATCACTGGATCCAACTCCCGATGAATCCGGGTTAAGTTCAAGCCACGTCCGTTCCTCCCCGCTGCACCTGTGAGAAGACGAGCTGCGTCTCGCCTTTTACTTAGTTTTCTTCCTTTTTGCGTCTTTCAGTCGCTGTCGTCTTCCTCTCCATCCACTTCCCTCCGTCACTCGAAGGCAGCGAACACACTTCTACTCCTCCGATCCTGTTCCTTTTTTCTTTTTTCTTTTTTTTTAAGAATGGGACGCCAGCTACGGACACACACTCACACACCCCCAGTAAAGTTCCCTCCAACAGCGCTCTGTCACGGTTCCACAATTCAGTTTGACAGAACCGCTGAGAAGTTGAGCGGCTCTGAGAGGAGGAGAGGAGAGGACGAGGGCAGCGCGGAGGGCAGAAACTTGCACACAGTCACGCTGTCATGGTTGACTCGGAGCCTGCCGTGAAGGAGAGCTGGCTGTCGGTGTGTGTGTGTGAGTGTGTGTGTTGGATGAGGACGAATCCCAGGTTCTGAGTGAGGAGACATGAGGAGCTGACGCACCGGCAGCGCGGCGCACGTTGCCACCATGCGGCCAAGAGCGAAAGCGCATCCTCCATGATAACAGCTGAACACACCACCCAAGGAGGTTTTTGTTTTATTCTTCCAACACATAAAGGTGCAATAAATATATCTCCTTTTTTGATGATTAAAGGAAACGCAGCTCTTGATTGCAGGGTTTGGAGGTGCTCAGAGTGCCTGGAGAGAAATCTTATCTATTTATAATCTGACTGAGTTTACAGGCCCTGTGGTAGTTTTCATCCTTCGTGGCATCATTTCAGCAGCATTTCAGCACATTCAGCAGTGATACCAAGCGTGTGTGTGTGTGTGTGTGTGTGTGTGTGTGTGTGTGTGTGTGTGTGCGTGCAACAGCCCTCCAAGCATGTCTTTTTTTTTTCGAGCATGTGGAATGTAGGTCTAATTCCCAATGCTGTTTGGGCTGCATCATGGCAAGAATAGAGAAATCTGTCTGGAACTGTTGCACGTTATCTTGTCTGGCTGTAGAGGAGAACAGTGAGGAGGAGATGATAAGAAATGAATGAGTGGAAAAGAGAGAGAGAGGAAGGAAGAGATAGGTGACTGAGCAAACGCTGTTTCCAAAATGGCAGAAGGGAATGAGAGAGCATGACCGAGCAAATGTCTTGAAAATGAGAGTGTCTTACCAGGAGTGCTTAATATTTGTAAGGTTTTGCACCACAGAGAAGCAAGGAAATTATGAAGGCAAAGATGTGGACTCGGGGACCAGGACTCTACAAAATGATGAAAGACTTTAACAGTAAGATTGGGTACCATTAATGTGACACGCAGAAGTATTTTTGATAATGATTAAAATCCATTTAAAAGGTAGAATCAGCCTAATACAGAGCAACCAGATGAAATTCACCTTTGCCAGTGTTTAGGTAGTTCTAGCCGGTGTGTAGGTAGTCCTAGCCGGTGTTTAGGTAGTTCTAGCCGGTGTGTAGGTAGTCCTAGCCGGTGTTTAGGTAGTTCTAGCCGGTGTGTAGGTAGTCCTAGCCGGTGTGTAGGTAGTCCTAGCCGGTGTTTAGGTTGTCCTAGCTGGTGTTTGGGTAGTCCTAGCTGGTGTTTGGGTAGTCCTAGCCGGTGTTTAGGTAGTCCTAGCTGGTGTTTGGGTAGTCCTAGCAGGTGTTTAGCTTGTCCTAGCTGGTGTTTGGGTAGTCCTAGCAGGTGTTTAGCTTGTCCTAGCTGGTATTTAGGTAGTCCTAGCTGGTGTTTAGGTAGTCCTAGCTGGTGTTTGGGTAGTCCTAGCAGGTGTTTAGTTTGTCCTAGCTGATGTTTGGGTAGTCCTAGCAGGTGTTTAGCTTGTCCTAGCTGGTGTTTGGGTAGTCCTAGCTGGTATTTAGGTAGTCCTAGCTGGTGTTTAGGTAGTCCTAGCCGGTGTTTAGGTTGTCCTAGCTGGTGTTTGGGTAGTCCTAGCAGGTGTTTAGCTTGTCCTAGCTGGTATTTAGGTAGTCCTAGCTGGTGTTTAGATAGTCCTAGCTGGTATTTAGGTAGTCCTAGTTGGTGTTTAGGTAGTCCTAGCTGATGTTTGGGTAGTCCTAGCTGGTGTTTAGGTAGTCTTAGCTGATGTTTGGGTAGTCCTAGCTGATGTTTAGGTAGTCTTAGCTGATGTTTGGGTAGTCCTAGCTGATGTTTAGCTTGTCCCAGCCTGTGTTTAGCTTGTACTAGCCTGTTTTTAGGTAGTCCCAGCAGGTGTTTAGCTTGTACTAGCCGGTGTTTAGCTTGTTCTAGCTGGTGTGAAGGCCGTTCTAGCCAGCATTTCGTGTGTGCTAGCCAGTGGTTAGCACAGTCACGGTGGGTAGTGTACACTCCTGATGCTATTGAGATGTGGAGAAGGAGTCCAGTTTGAAAAGAATGTTGATTTCTAAAGCTGCATCAAACCATCCAAAGGACTCTTACTTTTAAACAAAATTAAATAACATGACATACTAGATTATAAATCGCTGATTTTAGGTTTCAGCTCTTTGGTATTTTCACAGATTGAAAACTGTTTCATAACTGGAGTATGGAAACCATTTTACAAAAATGCAGCTTAACTTCATTGGCATGTTTCCATTCAAAGCAGTTTTACAACATAAGATGATAAACTGCATCTCAGTACCCTCAATAGCCTGCTCTATTAAGCAGCAGCGACTCTTCTTGGACTTGATACTCTCCTCCAAGTCCAAACTGTTAAAACATGACGCCATAAAATAGCATTTAGTGAATCAGCTTAATTTCCCTGATTACAGTTCCACTTTGGATCAAGCAGCAAAGGAGGCTACACAGAGAGAATCGTCCCTACAGCATTCAAGAGACAAACCGGGGAGATGCTTCCACTATCGACACACTGATCAACAAAAATCAACTAGACTTGATTATATTTACATTTTGCATGAATGAACAGAGGCAGCACGGTGGTGCAGTGGTCGGCACTGTCGCCTCACAGCAAGAAGGTTCTGGGTTCGAGACCCGCCTCGGGCACGGGATCTTTCTGTGTGAGTCTCCATGTTCTCCCCGTGCCTGCGTGGGTTCTCTCTGGTACTCCAGCTTCCTCCACAGTCCAAAGACATTCAATTTGGGGACTAGGCTGATTGATACTCTAAATTGACCGTAGGTATGAATGTGAGTGTGAATGGTTGTTCGTCTCTGTATGTTGGCCCTGTGATGGACTGGCGACCTGTCCAGGGTGAACCCTGCCTCTCGCCTGTAGATGCTGGGATAGGCTCCAGCCCCCCTGCAACTCTTACTTGTAAGGACTAAGCGCAAGATGACGATGGATGGATGAACGAACAGACTAGCATGTGCACCATGGTACAAACATCACGTCCTGTGTCCACTAGGTGGCACTATGGAACACACTTAAGATTTGTTTTGTGCCTGTAATCATGTGAAGCCAATGTGTTAGTGTAATTCTGATGTAAATAAAACTTTTGTTACATCCATTTACTTCCTTTAACCACTAGGTGGCACCGTGACTTACAGTTAAATGATCGGACAAGGATCTCAGGGTGTTGTCCTCGGTTGAAAAATCAATATTGGATTTGTTGCCGTGGTAACATGGCTTAGCAAACGCTCAATCTTCATTGTAGCACATCACCAAAGTGGGAAGGTGCTTCGGTCTACGTCTGAGTTGGAGCTGCGTGGTCGTCCAGGGGGACGTCAAAGTGTAAAAATCATGTAATTTCCTGTTGCCACTGGGTGTCATTGATTAATTGAACCAAAAAAAAAGAGTTTGGCTCTTCCTTGTCCCGTTCTGCCGCCATCAGCCAGAGTTAAGTGAAAATCAGCCGCACAGCTTTGACATAATCCTGCAGATACACAGGCACGCCAACGGAAAACACGACCTTCCTTCGTAACGATAAAAGTGCAAAACTTCCAACTTTGTTTATTCCTCAACCTTTTTTTTGACATCATGGCGCATTTTAGAATTGAAGACTTTAAGCTGCTGGTGGTCTTTTATAAAGCATAAAAGATATTTATTAATTTGATTCATGCTATTCTCAAATTCTCTGACCTGTGGCTTGTTTTAGAATGGCTAAAGAGCGACTGGGCCACACCCCTGCCCCCCTGGAGATCGGCTTTGCTGCATCTCAGCATGACTTTGCATCTTCTGTTGGCTTTCTTCCGTTGCGGTGTGGGTGCCAGCGCTTACTCCCTTCCCCTCTCTCTCTCCCTCTCTCTCTTTCTTTCTTGAAGCCTAAAAATGAAACACCTTGCACAAAAGTTAATAATAGGAAAGTTAACGTCAGGAAAACCAAGATGGAGTGCTTCCTCGGCCACCCCCAGGGCACCTCAGAGACCTGATTATGAGTACTCACCGTAACTGAGAGGGTAATTTAGAAAAATGCCTATTTTGAGCAGTACACAACTGGCAAATCGTTTCATTTATGTGGGTTTCCTTGCCAACGCAGCCAGGTGTTAGCTCTTGGTGTTTTTGAGCGATGGCTAGCTTTGATCACAGGTGCTAAAGCAGTTAACCGCAATATGTATTCACTTCAGAGCGTGTGACACACTCGCTTCTTTGTGGGGCGAAAACTAATTACACAACTGGTAATGATGATTTGGAGTTATATGCAGCAGACTGCAATTATTTCAAGTTATTCATTTGCCCTGGGCATTCATATTAAGACCTTAACCCAGGCTATCACTGGATGCCATTTTTGGCACAGCAAGAATCCAGAAAGGAGAATTCATTGGGGAAGATGAGCGGAACTCAACAGCTGTGTGGGTCGGTAGAAATGAAGGTGCATATTTTAAAAAACAGATGCACGGGTTTTAGAATGATTAGATGTGATTTAAAGTGATTTGGATGACTGCACCGACTCTGAAATCTCCTCACTACTTCTCCAAAAAAAAAAAAAAACAACAACTTCGACGGTGACGTGACGTGCAGAGCCGACAATAAAGACCGATTCCATTTCTATCAGCAAAGTGGAGAAGAAGACCTCCACGCAAATCTTCTGAGCTCAGGACGAGATCAAGCGAGATGAGGTAAAGAGGCGCAAGAGGCAAACTTGTACAAAATTAATGCTCAGAATCACTGAAGATCCAGATCAGTACCTCAACCTTAGAAAAGGCCAGAGACCCGTACGGACCCTCAGAAGTGAAACGTAACCCCCTTCCCACTGCACATATTGCAGGTAAAAAGCCGATTGATCACTTTCCCATTTGGAGCACACGAGGAATCTTCTTTACCGCCTTGTTTTTCTTTCTGCCTGGTTCATCACGTTTCACGTCAAAAATGCACCAGAAAACACAGTTCAAAGTCTAACAGGCAGCAGGAGGAGCAGTTTCTGTGGTTTCCAGTCGATTTTTTTCCCCAACTCAGCTCCAACTGAACGACATGAGAGTGCTGCTGCTGGAATACAGATGCGTTGAATTTGTGGTCAAGATGACAAATAGTTGCAGAAGTTACCCGCCGAGCTATTCAAGCTATTGTTGACGGTGGAGCTCAGACCGCTTGTCGTATATGCAGGGGGACGAATTACCGCAGTCACGTTACAAACTCACGGTCACGACACGTATGATGTCCAGACGTCAGGAACGTTGGGGCCGCATGTTCACAAAGGTGTCAGACTGCGAGCTGCAGTTTGCGGCTCGGAGTTTACATGCTTGGTCCTGGACTGACCCGACATAGATTTATCATAAAATTTATGCATCAAGACATTTCCTCCATCGTGAGTTTGCTGACCTTGTGTGACACTGTTTGGTTTATAGGTCTCGTCTTTGTTAACTTGGTCTGAAACATGCAGAAGTCAGTTCTGTCGCAGTCCCTTTTCATCTGTGGAATTTCAGGTCTGGACTTCAAGTTTTGGGCTCTCCAATTTGAACGAGGCCTTGTTCAGACTGCCGGAAATCGAATTCATTTCTCCAATCAGATCTCTTTCTCTGTCCGCAGTGTTAATCTGCTAATGATGAAATCACATTTGCTGCGCCAAACAATGCCAACTAATTTACAAGACACAATGTTAATGTTTGTTTCCGTCTAAAAAAAAAAAAAAAAAAAGAAGTTTCGAGTGAAGAGACAGTTAAATTAGCATTAGTGTCCAGACTGAGAGACGCATCCGTAGAATCTGATTTAAAAACCACCTCAGAATGTGGTTTGGCTCCGATTTGCAGAAATGTGACTTCATGTGGTTTATTGCTATTCAGACTGTGTAAAATCAATCTGGATGGACCAAAAATCTGATTTGGACTTGTTTTCTGAACAGGGCCTCTTTTCTCTGGCCTCATGTTTTACTTGGAATGTATTTTTATCAGAGCTTTTGTCAGGTTTCTCTTTCATTTAGTAATCAGTTCCCTCTTGATCGTGGACTCCCTCTTCCCTGTGATCGCCTGCGTCTCATCGGTCCATCGTCACTGATCCTGCTGTCTCATATCCAGTCAGCTACTTGTCTCGTGGTAGTCGAGTTTGAATTGTAGTTTGGTTTGCGGTCTTTGTGAGTGTAGCCTCGACTTGCCTGCAGCTTTGAAATGATCTACTGGAGATAGCTGGAGAGGTAGACACACAGGCGCTATCATTAGACCACACACTCTCCGCTATTTATCAAACATTTCTCACACCATTAACGTTTCTGTGCCAATTAGGATCCATTTAAGGAGAAGCATCAACAGAACAGGGATCTTCTTAACTAAAATGAATGCTCTATCCTTAATCCCACCACTCACGCTGACCACTCTCACTCGATGTTTAATGAATCGAAACAAGCAGGGGATAATGGCAATGGGAGCTCAGTGTGATGCCGGCGTGGTCATGAGCATTGCTTATTACCTCCAAGGCCAATTACAAAAAAGATCTGTCACTCCGCTGATAGTGGAAGACGCGTATGACTCCCGCGGGGCCTCGCTGACCATTTGATCACAAACACACTGAATTGAAACACAGAAAGATGTTGTTCCATTGCCATTTTTTGAACGCAAT
The DNA here is from genome assembly GCF_037954235.1 of Aulostomus chinensis. Lineage (NCBI taxonomy): Eukaryota > Metazoa > Chordata > Actinopteri > Syngnathiformes > Aulostomidae > Aulostomus > Aulostomus chinensis. Next base: position 18,303,478 of record NC_141342.1, on the reverse strand, counting down.
GCACTGTATTTGACATTAAATGTTAAAATGAGCTGGCGCCCGCATGATGATAATCGTTTATATTCCCGTCAACAGTGATATATCAACCTCCCACAGTCAAGCAACGTCCCTGTCTAATTACAGCTGCATTGAATAGAAAGGTCATAGAATAATGACATCCCGGATTCAATATGCTGAACAACGAAACCGGGTACCCTTGAGAGAGATCTGCTTTGGTGGGGCGCCTCCAAGGCCAACGTACTTCATGGTCATATTCACAGCAGGGAGGCTGAATCGCAAAAGCAGAGGGGAAGGGGGGGGAAAAAAAGTGACATTTAAACTACACGATGAACAGTCTAATTTATGGAAGAACCTTTAATCATAGCCACTCTGGCAGATGGAGGTGCAAAATAAATAAATAAATAAATAAATCCAAATCGTATTCCTCAGACAGAGATCAGTCCAAAAAAAAAAAAAAGAGTGAGAAAAAGCAGGGAGAGGAAAAGAAGAGTAGACCTGTTTGAGAGAGACAGATGGTCAAAATAGCAAAGAAATATGTTAAGCAGAACTACAGGCCAACCTTGGCAGAGGAAGGACCGGCGCAGGGAATTTTTTTTAAAAAAGGGTGAAGGTGTAGGAGTTTAAAGAGAAAGAAAAGTGCCCTAAACTGACTGGAGAGACAAAGATGAACAGGGGACATGCCTTCCCCAACATGCTTCCGTTTATGATTTCCCTCCAAAACTGCAAAACTGCCCACGCGTCCCGCGCACGTCGCTCCAACTCACACTCGAAATCCCCCCCGTGATGAAAGCTTGACACGGTCCCACCACAAGGGTCACCCATGGTTGCACCGCTTCAAGATGATTTGAATCACGACTTGCAGAAGAAAAACAACGTTTGCGCTCGTTCGTCCCGGGGCGATGCGACCATCCCTGAGAGCATGGGTGCTCGCTTTGTGTGAGCCACATTTTCAGCATGATTAACGAGACGCGTGTGGGAGGATTTCACTGGATTACATCTACGCAGGTACGTAAACGGCTGCATCCGGTTCATTTTTGCGCATCATATACCAGGAATCTTAGCAACCGGTGTCTCTGTTTGAAGGACAAGTTCATCAGAGAGACATCTGAAAGTTTGTCTCCTCCTCTGTCCAGAAATGTGTCGGTTCTGCTGTGGTCTGACCCCCCACGATGACACCTGTACGACAAAGTACCACACCTGGATGTGGGGAACGTGCAGAACAACGGGAACAATTTGCTTTCCTGCAAAAATGAATTATTTCAGTCCAAATCCATTGAGATCTAAGAGGATTTTTAAAGTCCAGGTTGAGCTAAAACAATAAATGATGCTTTTTTTTGGGGGCGCGTGACTTGCGCTTAAAAAGACCGAGTATTTCATTTCGTTCTCCGTACTACGATGTATAAAGTTCCCACAAAACAACAACACAAAATACTGTCATAGTTGTAAGTCTGTACTGCATTGTAGTATCTATGCAGTTCGTTTGCTTGAACCTAAGATCCCACTGCCATCAAGTAACAGAGGAACTTTGTGGTGCTCAAAGTATTTGAAGAATGACAATTTAACAGAATAAATCAGTTTGGTTTGTTTACAGAGATTATTTACTCTTAAGAATATATTCTTCCATTTAAAAGAGTTGATTTGTGCAGTCTGTGGATAATCCAGAGCAGGATTATCTCTGGAAAGACAATTTTCATGTTGCTGATTTTTAATAGTTTCCTGAATTTTTTTTTTTATTAATTTATTTATTTTTTGCATAATATCCTAGAAATGAGAGAAAATGGTAACAAATTCAACACAACAACAAATAAATCCGGTGTAAAACTACATGGATCATGACGATACTTTGGCATAAATGAAGATTTTAACTGACGCTCCATCCATTTGAACACCCCTGTTGTTGTGAAATCGCAACAGTTGGTTTGTGGATTATGACTTTGGGGCTAATCTGAATTTTGAATATATGTCAGTGTGACTGTGGGAGGATTTGGAGAAATGTGTTTGATACATGGGAACAGATACACACACACACACACACACACTGATGCTTCACACGAGCACGTGATGAGAAACAAGCAAACACACGGATGACCAAGACCGTCGAGTCACAGCCACCATGAGTCCTCCCTCGCTCCCGCTGGAGAAAATGAAGACCGGAACCTTTCAAAGCTGGGATAAAGAATCCCTCTGTTATTTACCTCCGCCAAGGACGGAATGCAATCACCGGTGTTTGCTGGCATGGTTGTTAGAAGATATCTCAAACATCCATCCATTTTCTTCCACTTATCCTGTTAAGGGTCGCGGGGGGGGGGGTGGAGCCTATCCCAGCAGCCTTCAGGTGAGAGGCAGGGTTCACCCTGGACAGGTCACCAGTCCATCACAGGGCCAACACATAGAGACAGACAACCATTGGCTCTCACAGTCACACCTACGGTCAATTTAGAGTCTGGATTAACCTGGTCCCCTCTTGATGATGGACTGTGGGAGGAAGCTGGAGTACCAGAGAGAACCCACGCAGGAACAGGGAGAACATGCAGACTCCACACAGAAAGACCCTGTGATGGAGCCGGGGCTGGAACCCAGAACCTTCTTGCTGTGAGGTGACAGTGCTGACCACTGCACCACCGTGCCGCCATATCTCAAACACCAACGATGAAATTTAGGTGGAATTTGATGGCACGGCAGGTGACACTGCAAGAGACTTGAAGCCGTCGGGATCAGAGCATTGATCCTGAAGACTGATGGAATGTTTCTGCGTACAGCTTTTGATCAAATTCCCTGAAGATTCCGGCCCACAGGAATTCTCAGCTGTGCTCACCTATTTCCCATGTAGTGGAGGACATTGTGGGAAATTTTGAGAGAGAAGCTCCTGGACATATTATTGTTCATGTTCTGAGGCCATGATCTGGACAAGTTTTGTTGGAGGACATGGAGGAAGAGCATTAGCATATTTTTATGATTGGTATCCGCCGAGCCTCTTTGGCCGCATGTTTTCGTCTGTGATTGAACTCCGGGGTTTAATATCTGGATGTTTTTCCTCCGGCTCACTTGTGACTCAGCCATATGATCTTTATTTGGAAAATATGAGAACTCTGCCTTTTACGGACACAAAATGTAAATATGTAGGGATGGAAGTGAGGGACCAGAGCGAATAAAAATAGACTCTGAGTTCATCTCCTTAGGCTCAAATCTGAGTCAATACAGAGCTATAATTGGTGGAACATGTAAAACCTTGAGCACCTGGAGCATCAGATCATGTATTGATGTTCCCCCTCCCACTGAAAGGAGTCTCTCTCTGTCTCTCTCTCCATATATATGAACTGTGCCCGGAGGCAGGGAAAAAACTGTCCAACTCGCCGCTACGGGCTCAGCGTTCCACTCTGCCCTCCACGTTGCCCCTCACGCCCCCGTAGCACTGAAGGGAAGCCGAAGTGCTGAACGAAAGGAGAGATGTTTGTTTCACCCTCTTTTTTTCCTGAGACTAATTATCAGTTAAGTGTCTAAATAGACATAGAAATGATGGGGTTTTTTTCTTGCAGAAAAACATGACATTTTGAGCGCTCGTTGGGTGAAAGCAAGCTCACCTAATGCAGTTCGACGGTTCATCCCCGCACGAAGGCAGGATGAGGGAGAAAGACGGCGCGCAGGCATGGAGACTACATACGTGCCGACTCATACACAAAGATGAGCCCGCTATTACCTTTGCAGATTCATCCTCAGACCTGCGCCTGTCCAATTTAACAGCTTGTGGAGAGTTATTTTTCTTCTGTGCACCTTGAAGGAGATAATGGCAGCAAGTGGTTGGAGCAAGGACACATGATGGATTCAGTCTTGAGCTGCTTCTGTAACCACTCATTAAACTAATTGCTGCTTCTTCTTCCCCTTCTTCTTTTTTTCTTTGCCCTCGTACTTTCCTGCAGGTTTAGCTGCCTTTGCTTTGCTTTGCATTATTTTTTTGTGTCAATATATCAACCACAAGCATGAATATTCAGGTAATGCAGTAAAGTCATCAATAAACCTTCCGCCCCTTCCGAAGGGTTTTCCTCTCTTCTCTACAATCTCCTAATCAATTTTTTGGGGGAAAAAAAAAAGAGTGTAACCCGATGTTGCCAATTTTAATGAAGGGCTTCATCTATAGCACCACTATAACCATAATAATTATAATAAAAAAATATGTAGACTGTTAAAGAAAACAATTTTTTCAAGTAAAAACAAAAATCAGGGGATGCGTTCCTGTAAAAATACATTCTAAGATAAAAGAGTGACTCAGTTTTATTTCCTCCAACAGGTCCTTCCAGAACCTCCAGGCCCTGACTGCACCCCCCCCCCCCCTCCCCATCCCTTTTTAGTCTGGATCTCTGCCAAAGGATCTCAAACTACGCCTGGGATTAAAAAGTCTAAAATCTAATCTGGAAGCAGGCCAAGAAAATCCATCGTGAAGCAAACAGGAAGCCGAGTGTGTGAGGCTAAAGCAGGTGTGATCGGATCGGGTAGTTCTCACTGCGAGACATGAAAACAGGCCGTTTCAATATTCATGGGAAGAGAAGATAAAAGCTTTTCTGCATGTCTCGCATCATATTTTACCATGTTTCTGAGGTGATACGACATGATTGGACTAAACATTTAGTTGGAATAACTTTATCATGATCAAAATTCACTCTATACTTTTATTTTCTAATTATAACTGCAAGCCAGTTTGGCTCATGATGCAAGTCAAGACAAACATCCAAGACATCTAAAGCACTGCGTTTGCTCATTTTGAAGGTAAGGGATAAAAACAGCTTTCTAGTCCAGGAAATGAGGCTAATAAACACCAACGCCAGAGAAATTCTTTGATGGAGGCTGCAGGAAGACACATTTCTTTTGAGAACTTGAGCAAAAAGGAACTTCATATAAAGAAATAAAAATAACTCAATGTCTTGTTTCTAAGCTTCTAAAGCTATTGCAGTTATAAAGATCCTGATGTTCTCTTCTCGGTTTGTGACAGGCTCAGTCATTCTAATCCATAGGAAGATTCTGATATTTGGTCCTCGCCACGGTGAGTTGCAGTAAAGTCTCGTATGACATAATATTTCCTGTGGAGTCACGTCGTTCTGCTATTTCTTCTCCTGCATCTTAGCACAGTCACAGCCTGAATGTGGGAAAATGGAGGATAAACATGTAAAGCAGCTTTATTTGGCGTCCGTGTTCATCCGCGTCAGAGCCACAGGAGACAGCCGCTCCGATGTTGTTTGGCAAATTTCCACCCGAACTGACTCTGGCTCACGATGCCAAACCGGTACAGATGTTGTGCTCCTGGAGGCAGCCGTGAATTGTTGTGACATCTGCATTGACGTTTTGAATGTCAGGGACGTGGGGACCTTTCACACGGCAAAGGTTCCTCTTTTGGCCCATATGCACAGATTTTGTGTGGCCTTGAGTCGGACTAAACCACCTCATGCATTTAAACTGTGCTCATACATGTTCAGTAGCTCATGTATGAGACCCTGGCGGTCATGACTAGACTCACAGGTCAGTCTGATTACAGAGATTCAGGGGGATCTCACAGGGTTTGTTGCTAAGTGGATGGAAATACTCATTCATTTACAAATGCCTTTCACTGGAGAAAGAATCAATGTCTTTGAGAAGCGCCGCAGCCAAATACAGTTCCATCAAAGGTTCTTTTTTTATTTTAATCACTTTTTCCAGAGGAACATTTGAATTGGTACAAAAACAAACAAACAAAATAAATATAAATAAACCTTCATTTAGGATGGTGGCACGGTGGTGCAGTGGTCAGCACTGTGGCCTCACAGCAAGAAGGTTCTGGGTTCCTGGAGCACGGGATCTTTCTGGGAGGAGTCTCCATGTTCTCCCTGTTCCTGCGTGGGTTCTCTCTGGTACTCCAGCTTCCTCCCACAGTCCAAAGACATCAAGAGGGGACCAGGTTAATTTTCCACCAGACTCGGCTGCGTCACAGCGATGATGCTGATCACATCCGTCCTCTGCAAAGCCGCAAACCCCACCAGCGTTTTGACTTTGTTACATTTTGCTCCACCCAGTTTTGCTGACTTAGTCAAATTCGACTGATGCTAGGCCGATCATGTGGAGCATTCTTATTTCTCCTATTCCCCGTGAAGTGGTGTGCCAAGACACATGTAGGATGTTCTGCGGTGATTCTGGTGGAAACCCAAGCACTGCATCTTAAATGGCTGTGATCAGCTCTGGGGCTGGGGATTGAACCCACAACCTTCTGGTCACAAGCTCTCTCCCCTAACCTTTAGGTGACCACTGCTTCATTGCTAGGACATCTTTCTTCTGTCCGGCTGGACTCCTGCTGTCTCCATGTGAGATGATTTGAGGAAACCGGCGGTGAGCGTCATTTCCTTTTGAGCGTCAATGCACCAGAGTCTCATTACCAGATGGTTTGCACAAAACAAGCCCTTTTTTGCACTTGAACCTGTACGACAGAAGTCACATCTTTGTGCTCATAGATGAACACGCATGGGCGACCCAGTTCAGGTGTGATATTCCTTACTTTGAAATTTTGTAAGAAAAACAGAGGCACTGCCACTCATATAATTACTGACAAAACCCCCTGACATTGACTTGATGTATTTCTCTGGCCACAGAAACAAATGACTAACACACAAGGAGTGTGAAGATTTCCCCGTTGAGCTTTTTCAATTCACACCAACAGAAAGCTGGCTACTACACTGCAATTGGCTGTTTTCCCACTTAAATTGACAAAAGGCAAAAGACGGCCAAATAGATTCCTGAGCTCCTCCATCAGAGGAGAGAGAGGATTAGAGAGTCCCAATGAACGGATTCTGTTTGATATGCTGCACAATGTTGACAGAAATAAATATCAGATAATTTAAAATCAACACCAAATTACCATTGTTATTTTCTATCCCAGATGGAGTTAAGACACCAGCGGATAACTGAATGTGATCTGCAGCAGGATTTCAGCTGACAGAGAAACACTTCAGGACTGGTTCTGGTGAAAGTTGAATGTGGGGGGGGGGGGTTGGAGGTGCGGAGGTGGTTCTCATCAATTTGACATGGAAATGACAGCAGTGTTCTAAAATCTGACAGCCATGAGGCAATGAGTTCTTCTGGGTTTAAACCTACCGTACCTGACACGTCATGAAACTTAAGATTTCTCTTTTTTTGGAGTGCGACAGACCTCCGGATGTTTTTGTGAATCCAGTGGATTGCAGCAACCCCAACCTAACCGTTAACTTGGCAGTGACAGTAAACGATAACCAACAAGTCCTTTCTAAAAACTCCACGTTGCTCCACTCATCTGTGGGGTCTCCGCTACCTAAGCTAACGTGAGCAGCTTACTTTGCTGACTGGTCAGAGGGTTGAAACAGGTTAAGCTGATGGAAGTTTTGGAGGGTTCTCTGCTGGATAACCAGGGAACAACTCCAAAATGGTCTGATGAGCCCATAAAGACAGCACTTTGGACAGTTCAAAGGCAAACTGTCTGCCTCAGAGTCAAATGAGCTTTCAAAATCAGAATCCTGAAGTCGCAAACTGGAGCTGTCAATCTAACGATCCACCCACCTCCTTATCCAGACTTTCCTTACCTTGCTTTGCCATCATGTGACTTACTAATCCCCTGTGTGCCACTAGATGGCATTTGCACCTCATCCCTTCATTCAGGGAGGACAAACTGCCAAGCACCCTGAACATGTGACGAGCAAAGATGCCATGAGTTGTTTTCCCTGCATGCAAAATAGCAAAACAGCTCCTTCGAACTCGGAGTCACAGTGGAGCGAACCTGTAAAGAGGTGCGCTTTCAGCTGTATTTGACATGCCATTCATGTAAAACTTGTGAGTGACAAGACCTCTAGTTTGACTTTCCTACATCTCAGGAACGACTTTAGAAAATCCCTTTTGCTTTACTGGAGGATCTCTTTTTCAAGAATGCAAAAGCAAAGAGACGGAAGAGTCTACCTTTCAAATGGAAAGAGATTTTCATCATCCTTTCTCCCAACTGTGATTGATGAGGAATCGTTTCTGTCACATTTAACTTGAGCTTGAACCTCGTTCTGATGCTTTATTTTCCTGCAATGCCAAAGTTTCTCCCTGTGAATGATGTTGACGTTTCGTGGTGCCCTCAAACACGAGTAAAGTCAAGGCCGGATTAACCATTAGGGCAACTGGGCAGTTGCCCAGGGGCCGCGGGATCCTTAGAGGGCCCGCGGCGGCCCCGCAGCAATCAGTGCAAAAGCAAAAAAAAAAATTAGTCTCACTATGCTTTAAGCCTGACAGCTGCCGCTGTAGCTTTTGTCAGCGCAAGTCCGAGTTGAGGGGCAGAGCCCCCTCATTGGTCGTCAGCCCGCCATGGGGCGGGTCAAAGCAATGGTGATGCCAATCAAGGCAAGGGAGATTTCGATTAAAAAAAAAAAAAGAAAAGAAAATGGAGAAACCTGGTGGTCAGCTTAGTGGGAGCGCTAAACGAAAATTAAAAAAGGACAGGGATTTTAAAAAGGCGGAAAGTTTAAAGAATATACCGAAAATAGGTGGGACAATATTATAATCTTCTGTGGTTAATTGTTGATACTGCGGTGTTGGTTGGGTTTGTGGGTTTGGGGGGTTGGGGGGGGCACTAACAGGTTGTTGCCCAGGGGCACTGTGGATTGTTAATCCGGCCCTGAGTAAAGTCATTGCCTCACATGCAGGTTTTAGAGAACTTGTGATGCTACTGTGGTTGTGGTTGTCATTGCACTTCAGAGGTATGAGCCTTTGTTACTGGCATTTCTTCATTTGAATGAAATGCAAATTGCGTTAAAGGGTTATTTCACACCCCCCCCCCCCCCAAAAAAAAAGTCTGGCAAGTGTGTTGAACCCACAAAGATGTCGACTCTAGATTTCAGAAAATTCCAGACACATAATTTTTTGATTTAGTTTGCATCTGAGAGCCTGTCAACGGATATTCTAGTCAGTCCTGCCGTTTGGCAAAGTTCCAGTTCGGTCTCCGTTAGCATCAAGCTAAAAATGTGAGGCTAGCATTTCTCACCTCACTGTGAGTATTAGAGAGCGACGCTGCACTTAAATATACATTTCATTGAGGTAAAATGTGGATGTTCCCTAAATGTACTTGTTGGTGCACGATGCTTTGCTTATGAAGCTTTTCAGACGATCAGGGTTTGAGTTATGGTGCTTACCCAAATGTAACTAACTAATTAAAAAAAGAATGTACTTTGCTTCATTCCCTCCAAGGAAGACACTAGCTTTGAGGTTTACAGTCGTTTCCAAATCCAACCATTTGAAAAACTTGTTTTCCCACATCTTTATCTGTCCATCAGTCTTCCAAAGCATAAAGACAGTGGGTACTGGGAGAGGAAGAGGGAGAGGTGTGGGCCTTGATCTCCTCAGCATTGGTTCCCTCTAATTGTCATGTATGGATGCCTGAGTAAATGCGCCAGCCCCCCTTTATCCACACAAAGCCCCTCATTAAGAGCTGGTTGGACAGCGGGCCCTGTGCCGAGGTGAACGCTGGCGAGGAGCGCTAGCCTGGCATCCACATGCAGGTGCAGAGCAGCCTGCTTTAATTGACAACAGAAGAAGAAAAGACTCAGCGCTGTGCATGACATATCCACCCTCTCTCAGTCTCCCTCGCTCCCTCTATCCCTCCGGCTCTCCCTTTCTGATCTACTTTAACCAGGTTGGTCCATCTGACAGCACATCACCCTCTTATTAAACCCTGAATGCAACATTTCAATGCAGTACAAGTTCTCTATCTTGTCCTTGGTTTGTGAGAATAAACAAAAGGGAAATTGGACCCACATTCAGACTCAGGAGAAGGCAGGCACAGTTGATGAATTTAATTAAATGAGAAACTTATAAGGAAAACAGAAGGAGTCCAAACTTTTTAATCCAAAATGTAAATCCCAAACAAATAATGTCCAAGTGTGAAGAGATAAAGGCAGATTATTTTTCTAGCACCTCTGTAACGATGATTCACAAGCGTCAAGTCCCTCAAAGCCTCGGAAGTTCTTGAGCTAGCACCGAACACAGTAGCTGACACCTTTGGAACAGCGGACACTTGAAACATCTCATCAGATTTAGCAGCTTTGTAAGATTCACATTAAACGCCGCCATAAGAGAACCACTTCAGCCAGTCCATCCATCTAGGAGTTGTGACCTTTCTGATGTAAGAAGACAGACAAATCATTTGCAGTAATATGGAGTTTTCTTGCCACTGCTTCATCAGTACCTTTTTAAAAGTTATCGCAACACTAAGTTTTTTGGGCTCAGAGGCAGGCGAGGTGGATTGGTTTCAGCTGGAAATGTCCATTTGTCTGAGGCGCGTGGCTTGCTGTGTAATGAAAAAGGGGAAGTGGTTGGACAGAGAGCGTCTAATTATTTAAGTGCATTTTTTTCTCAGTGAGAAAAAGACGGTATTAAGATCTGAGCAGCTGCAAAGTGATGGGTTTCTTTTTTTTTCTTTTTTTTTTTGGAAGTCCAATTTACCTTCATCTTTTCGTTCATTTCAATTATTCATGAATTTTGAAGAAATCATTTCAGGGAAACAGTTTTCAATTAAGGATGGAGTGCTGAGTAGCTTTTTTTCCCCCCATATTGCCAGGAAAGCGCACCTTCTTGAGGCAAGCATTTATGAAATATCTATTTCAAGTTGATGCAGTTTTTCACGTGTATTCATACAAATGTCATGAACGTGAGCAGACGGCAAAATGAGAAACAGAAGACAAGAGAAGAGCGGCATAATTTCACGAGAAGGAATAGCAGTTTGTTGCCTTGAGTTTAAGCTGTAGCACTGATGGCTCTCTTCTCCTCTGCTGGCAGCTCTCTCCTTGAATCGAAGCCCAAACTGATCCCATTGATCTGGCAATTTCTTTCTGCAGTCCAACATGAGGATTACTTAGAACTGTCAAGGTTCAGTCTGGATTGTTGATTCTGAGTTCAACATGTCTATGATGGACTTATGAGTTGGGACTCCTGAGTTTTGATGTTGTTTGATATGCGGGCGTTTCAAATTTCCTTCATTTTAATCGCAAAAAAGTCGACGGCTTTGCTGCAAAAAGTTGTATTTTCTTCTGTTGATGCGGGAGCTGCCGTTCCTAAAACTGACATGACTTCAGGGACACTGCGTGACCCAGAGTCACCTCATGTGTGCAACCCTGACAGGAAAAACCTCAAACCAAACTCATTCATTTCATGAGCTTTACACAAACTTACAGTTGTTCAAGCTTGCACGTTTTCGTGTCTTCAGTATTGTGATTAATCACTTCCGTATTATAACAGAACCACTGTTTTGTATCGGTTGTTGTTTAAGATGCGTCTCTGCGCTTGAAGCAAATCCCCCCCCCCCCCCTCCAAAAAAACCCCCCAATCCCACTTTTTAATTAACAGTTCAAATTTGGACAGTTCTTGTAATTGTTTTACTGCGAAATTCTCACAACATCTTGGTAATTTTAGCATTTGCATGGAACAAAGACCACATGGCACATCCACTGCTTGTGACGACAGGAGGTTGTTAGGTCTTTACACAGTGGCACATGGACTTGAGATACGGGTTCAGTACGGCATCAAATATCATGTGATTTCTTTAAATGTAACTGAAAAATTTGATGTAGAGTTTACACCCAGGGGTTCTCCATACCTGAATGGATGGTTGTGCACACTATCCTAACAGTGCACTGAATCTGGTAGTGCAAGTTCTGAGTTGCCCTGACAGTGAGAGAAGGACAGCAACCATGCCACCGACTTAGTTATCGAGTGAGCCTGAAAAAAGGACTCCGGCGATTCCTGTGGAGCTGGAGACGAAGCAGCACAAGAGGAGGAGAAATGATGATAAGAGCGGGACAGAGAAGGAGAAGAGTGGAGGAAAAATGTGTGACCAAGTAAGGAGTGGCTAATAGGTGAAAAGATGACAAGTGGGAAAAAGTCCAGATTGGATGAGTGAACTTGAAGACAAGAATGAATGGTAGGAAATGAGGAAATGGATTGGGAGGGAAGGTGTGACGAACCACGGAGGAAATGAGAGCAGAGATGTCAGGAGGAGATTGAAGAGCAGATATTGCACATTCCATCAGTTCTACATCTTCAATTCACAATCAGAAATAGTAACACTTAACTTTGTTATATGTAAGTGAAGTTACAAAAAAGCCCTTAAAGATCATGTATGTCACCGTACTGGCGATCCTGTATTTAGATGTAGAGGCTTTGAGTAAATTCAAATTCAGCAGATTTGTCATTTCCAATTCTACAAACACACTTAAAATCAGTTTCCGCCTTGTTTTAGGAGTGAAAATAATTGATTTTCTCCGTGAGGCGGTACGGTGGTGCAGTGGTCAGCGCTGTCGCGTCACAGCAAGAAGGTTACGGGTTCGAGTCCCGGCTCGGGGCACGGGGTCTTTCTGTGTGAGTCTGCATGTTCTCCCTGTTCCTGCGTGGGTTCTCTCTGGTACTCCAGCTTCCTCCCACAGTCCAAAGACATCAAGAGGGGACGAGGTTAATCCAGACTCTAAATTGACTGTAGGTGTGACTGTGAGTGTGAATGGTTGTCTGTCTCTATGTGTTGGCCTTGTGATGGACTGGTGACCCGTCCAGGGTGAACCCCACCTCTCGCCCGTAGCCACTGGGATAGGCTCCAGCCCCCCCACGACCCTCAATGGATGGATGGATGGATTTTCTTCATGGGTTATGGGTTCAGAAAGAGGAAGACATAACAATTACATGCAAAATATATGAGGGTTCACATGATCAGGTTCTGACCGGTCATAGACTTATAAATTTGAATGGTTCTATATGGATGCAGCTGGCCAGGAGGAGGACAATGTGAAGCTATGACGGCTGGGGTGGCTTTACTGGCATGGAGCTCCCTTTCCTTTCAAGATGGCCTATCTCAAAATGTTGAGGAAAGGGGAAAAAACAAAACATGTTTATCGACCCAAGATTTAGATCCGAAATAAAAATTTAGCGGGTTCACAAGTCACCGGTGTCAGTACTGTATTGACAAGCTGGAAAACAGAATGTGTCAGGCAAATCACGTACACATATTCTGGCTCGGTTCTCTGACATCTTTAGAGCAGATGGCCTCTTGAGCACAGCTCTTAAATCCCTCCTACATTTGCAATCTCTTCAGAATTAATTTAAATTTCAACTCAACAACATTTCTTTTTATCTTTTGAGTGAAGGCCAATACTTTGGGCTATAATTCTGATTTAGACTTGTCATTAATTGAATTACACACCTAAATGTAATTTAAAAACCTTGAATGTAAAAGTCCTTTTATGTACGCGCCCTGAACTTACTCATTTTTCAGTTTCATTTAATTTCACCTTTGCTAATATGATCTTGATTTCCATTTTGCGACGCAGAGATATTTTATCTTTTCTGAATCATATTAATGACACTTAACCTGTGTTTTACCTTGGTTGATTCAAGATGCTCTCATTCAAAGCAGACTGACTGGTATTCAGCGAAACAGTATGAATAGAGAAACTCTGCTGCCAGTCAGCATTTGAACTCAGTGGCTGTGTGTGGGTTTGTTTTCTTTTTTGAAGCTCTCGATGAGCCTTCCTACAACATATCCACTTAAGCTGTAAGCTCTTACTTCTGTCACGTGCTCAACGTGTGTGGCCCGAGTTGAGCTAACGTGCTGCTCTTTTGTTTGTGCAAGTTACTACGGGAGTTATGTTTACAGCAGCAGCCTCAGACTCCAAATATCTGCGGCCACTAATTGTTCAGTCTTGTCACAATGTTCAATTGTACTGGTTTTTGAAGGAGACATTTGCTAATGAGAAATAGAAGCAAGAATGAACACCAAAAGACAACGGTAAACTTGGCACACGTACCTAAAGATAATGCTGGTTCACAAACAAGATCCAACGCAAAAAGTCATTGTTGGCTTACAATTAAGAATAAACCAGAGAAGATTACATTTGCTTAGACCTTGATCACAGATACCCAAGAATAACATGAGCTTACAACTAAGAACTATCATGAAAATAGAGTGTTAGTTTACAAGTTAGTTTAGAAACACTGCCAATAGAAAACATTAGCGTACAACTTAGAATTAGTCGCTGTATTACTACCAAATGATAACGTTAGCTTACAACTAAGAACTATCATGAAAATAGAGTGTTAGTTTACAAGTTAGTTTGGAAACACTGCCAATAGAAAACATTAGCATACAACTTAGAATTAGTCGCTGTATTACTACCAAATGATAACGTTAGCTTACAACTAAGAACTATCATGAAAATAGAGTGTTAGTTTACACGTTAGTTTAGAAACACTGCCAATAGAAAACATTAGCGCACAACTTAGAATTAGTCGCTGTATTACTACCAAATGATAACGTTAGCTTACAACTAAGAACTATCATGAAAATAAGAGTGTTAGTTTACAAGATAGTTTGGAAAAACTGCCAATAGAAAACATTAGCATACAACTTAGAATTAGTCGCTGTATTACTACCAAATGATAACGTTAGCTTACAACTAAGAACTAGAATAGAAAACGTAAAAAAAAATAGAAAACATTAGCATACAACTTAGTTGTAAGCTAACGTTATCATTTGGTAGTAATACAGCGACTAATTCTAAGAACCTTCACCTGAATGGCTCTCCGCAGAGAAGATGTGCACTAACCAACATCTACGGAAAGTAAGAGCTTCCCCGGAGCCTTTGGGCTCCCCCACATCCCAGATCCCCTGTGCTGCTGAAGGAGGCTACAGACCTTAAGAGGCTCAAGCTGCCACCCGTAGCTCCACCTGCTCAAATCCCCGTCTGTCCATCAGTCTCTTTCTGTTTCTCTCTCTCTCTTTATCTCTGTCCCTCTCTTTCCTTCTGCATATCTGTCTTCCTCCATTATCTGTCTTTGTCTCTCTCCTGCTGTCTTTCCCTCCAACCGGTCATAGAAGAAGGCCGTCCCCATTGAGCCTGGATCTGCTCCACGTTCCTGCCTGTTAAAGGAAGGTTTTCATCGCCACTGTTGCAGGATGTGCTAACTCATGGAGAATAGTTGGGTGTAGATTCATTGAAGGAGTGTGGTACTAGACCTGCTCTGCTTGTAAAGAGTCATGAGATAACTTTTGTTGTAATTTGGCGCCATACAAATAAAAGTGACTTGACCTGACTTGACCATTTCCTAAAGGCACTGAAACCCAGGAGAAGATGCTTTTCTAGACAACTGTCACAGAATAAAATCCTCACAACAACAGGCGGGGAGAAAGTGTGCGGTCAAAACAGATGTTGGCTCTTTGACAAGTTACTACATATTTGGCCATTTGTCTGGTAAGCTTTTACGTCAAAAATGGCGAAAGAGAAAGCTGGACGTCGATGTTGTAGCGGAACACTTGATTGACCTCGCTTTGATCGACTTCCTCAAACAATCTCACATCAAACAACACAAATCCTTATCCCTTTGAGGGTCCTATTTAGTTAGCAATAGCACATATAGTCCAAGGTGCAGATGTATTAATGGGTGTACTGAATTGATTACATTAACAGGGAGCCAAGTCCAGCACAAGGTGCAAAGAGGTTGTTGTTCGTCTCAGTAATCAGTGCCATCTAACACTTCTTTTTAGAGCCAGGTGGACCTGCATTAACTCAAAATTTAACAGATACTTCTTCAAGATGAGAGAGACACACATTGATCGGGAGCTGGAACAGAAGCGGCGCACACTGAGGGATTCCTTATTTCACATCATAACGAAATAGTCTCTCTCTCGCTGCCAAGAAAAGCCTTCTTCATACACCCTGGATCATAGTTTGGTGAGACTCCAGTTACAGTGAGGTCTAATGAGTATGAAAATGTTAATTTAAATCAAAGAGCATTACATAAAATATGTATATCATGTCTACAACAGACCAACGCCATCTGTGTTATCTTCATCAGTCCTCTTGAGCGGCGTGTTGTTTGGTTGTATCCTGATTTTCTCAAGTAGAGAGATTTAATGCTGAGCAGCGTGGAGGAATTTGTCCAGTCATTGTTACGTATAAATTTTAGAACACCACTGCCATCATTACCCTGTCAGTTTAAACCACCAATATCACATCTGTATGCCACTTATTACATTTACAAGGACAACAACTGAGGAGAAGCACCGCTGGGTCTTTTCCTGCAGTGGTCACAAAAAGCTATTCCTCGGATGCTTCACATTATGTACACATTTCAGAAGTGAACAGATTTATTCACCTATGAAATCCTTTGCAAATACTCAGACCCATGTGAAAAAGAAGATATTAAATTTGCACAAACCCTGAATTATTTTAAAGGGTACTTGCAATTTATATTTTAGATTGAGCTCATTTTTACTCATGTCATGTGTCCTACGGAGGACTGAATATATGAGTGTTGGATAAAATATTAACAATAAATATAGATAAAACATTTTCAAAATATTCTGTAAATGAAGGTCACAGTTAATATTTCAGATGGAAATCATGCGGAAGTAAAAGAGGGCACTTGGGTTTCTATTAGGCAATCACAGCTTCTTCAAGCCCCAAGCAGTGTTTTTCACTTTCTTTTTTCATAAGATGGAACACTCGCTTTGTAAAATCAATGTGCTATAACTCCCCCTTTGCCTTAACCACCAGGCTGCAATCAAGACTGTATTGTACAAAACCAGGTCCACTGCTCGGGACATTACAGTAAAAAAAAAAAAGTGTTAAATTCAGAGCATGAACGTTTTACAGTTTGTTGAAGGTGCATCTTAGAAAGCGTGACACGCAAACCCTGAAGTTAATACGCTCAAAAGCTCTTTGAAGCCAGGCTGTTCAATCTTCAAGTTATCATCACAATGTTTGCTGCACATGTTGTGAGTCTGTGACTTGGACTCAGGGTGGGATTAAGTCACATCCAGGTGATCCCTTCAGAGTCCGCCAATCACTCAGTTGGGGCTGATATCAGTCCATCCAGAGGAAGTCCAGAAGGGTTCCAGATAGAGGACACCGATCATTATGATTGCTGTAACAATCACCGTGATGGTAAGCAGATCATATCATCAGCCATTCATCCCTCCGTCCATCTTTTGGTGAGCCGTTTGGCACAATCTGGAGAGGTCGCCATTCTATCACAGGGCACACATGGAGACAGCCTACCTGTCACATATACGGGCAATTTAGTGTCTCCTATAATGTGAACACTTACAAGAGGCTAGCAAATGTGTTTATCGACATGTTAGCTTCGTTACTAGCCTTTTAGGACGCTAACCTGATAGGACTGGTGTTTTGATTTCTAATGCTGACGTTGCAAATACAATTAATCCATGTTCCCATACCACCACCTCCTGGCTAACGCTAAACAAAGGGAATGACGCAATTGAGGGATGAGCAAAACTTCTCAAATTGGAAGGGGGGGGGGGGGTGAGGCTTGTCTTGGACTTGAGAGATTTGAGCATCATTCCTGTGGAGGAAGGATTGATTCATGGCACGCTCCTGAATGCAACGCTAAAGCTACTAAATTCCGCTAGCTGATACAAGACAAATGAAATACTGTACATTGGTGTAAACAATGCTACCTCTAGGAAAACCTTATAATAGGTAGTCTTTAATCCTAAACTGACACCAGAATTGCTCTAACTTATGATACCTGATGCCAGCGTTGCATTTCTGCAATGCGTATGTTTACTGCTTTGTCATCAGCTGGTTGTCCCAGAGTCTCTGCGCTCCTCTCTGCACTGTGTCTTTAACTGTACATGCCTCATCCCTCCAGGCTGATCCTTGCTCCTATATGCTATGCAATCACACTTAGCATCCACTCAGTAAGCATGTCTTCACCTCCACGTATTAGGAGCAAAGGGAAGGCCGGAGGACAGCACTCCGTGCCCATTTCACCGTAATGAGCTTGGGAGACTTTTATTAATTATTCTAAAGCAGAGGAGAGATGAGATGCTGCTGAAGAGCCGCAGGGTAGAGTGTTTTAGGAATCGGGCGGGTAACTGCAAGCAATAGAGGAGGCATGTTTGTTACTATACTCAAGAAGGCAAATAAAACCGCTCAAACATGGTGTGGTTGTGTAGTTTACATGCTGCGTCACACGCACGCTTGTTGGTGTCTTACGTGTTGGAAAAGGTGAGTGAGATAAGATGGAAGGTTCCATAGTTCCAATAAAAAATGGGACTGACTGCGAGTTCGACTTGCATCTGGTGTCACTGACAGGACCAAATCTTTGAAGCAGGACACACACACACACACACACACACACACACACACACACACACACACACACACACAACATTCTTCAACAAACACACACAGAATTGACAGCGCATGGATCAAATACACTCAAGGTCATGTGCTAAAATGATAGCTCTCATATTTTGTTTTGCCCCTGAAGCTAATTTCTTCTACGAAATGAGATCAAGTGGCATTAAAGTCGAGATCGCTGAGTTAACCCCATCACTGACGATTTGCAGAATAAAAGAGAAAATGCTTGTTGCATATCAGGAGAATTGTTGCTTCTGTACACAAAGCAGCTCCCGTTGCGTCTCCAGTCTGCCGCTGATGGAGTGCTTGTCTGAATCCTGATGGTATTGATCTGAAATATTCCCTGATAGGTCTTCTGATGGCTGCAGCGTCTCCACCATGCCCACGCACGGTAACAGCAATTGATTCTCTTCCTGATACCAGTGAGATATTTCATTTACTGGAACAAAGCTGCCCGTGCTTTCCTTCTGGTATTTACTGGGCCTGGTGACAGGAATAAATCAGAAAGGTGATAAATAAAGAGGTGACAACTGTGATTGGGGTGAGTGTGATTTACAATAAACGGACGTGTGACTCACAGGGTCGCCGTCATCTTTTTTTTCCTTACATATGCTAGAATTTTGGTTTCCAGATGATCCCGGTTCGTCGTATGTTTAGTCTACGGAACCAACACTTAAGAACAATCCATTCAGGACTGCAACACCAAGAGATGAAGACTGTGACGGTGCATCGTGAAGAGCAGGGGGGAGACTTACTGGAAACTGAGACCGACATCTCAGCTTTGTGAGTCACAGCGGTTGACCAGGGAAAATCAGGGACATAATAATACAGGGTGCCCAGCTGATCCGCATTAGTCTGACATCTCAGGATTAACTTGACTTTACATCAAATCACTGACGAGATTTCAGTCCACATCTCACATCCATTCCATTCTCTGGAGCACGATATCTCAGGAGGAGATGTCCACAACGCGTAATTATTTACTTCCTGAGCTGTGAGCTTTTACTTGTTTTTTTTCCCCTCCTCAATTGAATGTGACAGTGTTGAAGCGAAGTTTTACATTTTGTTTTCCACGGCGAGTAATTACTACTGAATCGAAACATGAATGACACGGTTCACAAGCAAATGCTTGTAAATTCAAATCATCGAGCGTTCTTCAAAGGCTGGAGGGGCATTTGATGTAAAAAGGAAGACTTCCCCTGATAATGAGATCATGTCGGCAGTTTGGTGTTTTAACTCAATAGCAACAGCAAACACGTTGTGTTGTGAGACACTACGTTTGGACGCGCTCAAATAGGCCACCTGTACAAAGCAATAAAAAAAATAACATTTGGGAAACAATATTAAACAGCTAAACTGAAAGCATAGTTTCTTACAGTTGAATTATAGTGAGGCACATGTTGCATGGCATGCAGAATTATTGGTCAAATTTCATGTTAAATGGCCGACAGCTGCTCTGGAATTGACAGGGAGCCTCATGACGTGGCACAATAAGCCTTTTCTATAGCAAAGATTTGGCAAATGGCTCCGTAATGTTTACATATGTCAGACCAAGAGTCTGGCTTCACCAGGTTAAGAAAAAAAAGAAGAGAGAAATACACCTGTACTTGTCCTGCCTTGTCAGAAAAATCTGCGGTGAAACA
The DNA here is from genome assembly GCF_037954235.1 of Aulostomus chinensis. Classification (NCBI taxonomy): domain Eukaryota; kingdom Metazoa; phylum Chordata; class Actinopteri; order Syngnathiformes; family Aulostomidae; genus Aulostomus; species Aulostomus chinensis. The sequence goes on along the minus strand of NC_141342.1, from coordinate 18,283,665 downwards.
GGTCAGTAAAATGGGCTCCGTCTTCTGGGTCTAATGAGGAGTGGAGCAGTAATGAGACCCGTGCACGTGCGCCCAAGACCGCAACGACCGACGTTGCTTACCGTGCGTACACTGGGATCGACGTCTCTGCCGAAAAGACAAGCAGAAGAGAAACACTTCCCTTCAGTGGAGATCCAGACAAGGATCATGGAGTCGATTCACACCAGATCCCAGGGGCCATCTTTGACAGGTGCATTCACAGCTGGAGGGGAACGATTCGCACAGGAGTGACACAGTTGGCTCATCGCCTCATCGACAGACGAACCAAATTTAAGCTAACTTTTGCGTGATCTTTACGCAGATAAAATGGGGGGGGGGGGGGGGATTTTTTTTTCTTCCAATGTTTGGTTATGTCTGCTACTGGTCACATGATACCTTTGCATCGGCAACATCAGGATCTGGAAAATTTCGGTTCTTAGATGAACCAAACTATGCGTTCTGTGTGTGTCCAGATCCTCTCCCTGTCTTTTTAGAGTGTGAACAGCTCGGGCAGTGGCTCTCTACATCAATAATGATTATTTGCAAAAGACATTTTTTGATTTGCTGTTATCCGGTGAAAAATGGCTGGATGGGTGCTGAAGCGTTCAGCGTTGTGGTCCGAGAGTTTGCAGCTCTGTTCTTTTTGCAGCTGTGAGCGTCACTTCGCTACAGCGGGTCAGACTGTACTTGTAAACGAAACGGAAACTCTCTTCTTCTTCTTCTTTTTTTTTTTTTTTTTGGCTCAACGTTGTTCATTTTCTTTTCTTCACATTTTTATTATCAGAACAACAACAATAAAAGTCACGTGACCTTGGGAGCATGTATCAGTTGTCATAACCAATAAAAGTCATGTCCAAGGCTAGCCAAAAAATATTAAAAAAAGAATATCCAATTTGTCAGTGACGTCCTTGAAGACACAGATGATTGTGTGTGTGTGTGTGTGTGTGTGTGTGTGTGTGTGTGTGTGTGTGTGTGTGTGAGTGAAGCTCAGAATCACTGAATGAGCCCTTTTGCTTTTACATTTCACAACTAAAACTACAGCTTGAATAAGCAGCCTTGCAAGGCTACAGCTCAACTAGAGACTGACAACAGAACTGTACGTTCAAACCCTGCCAAGGTGCATTAAGCAACAGGAGCATTTTAATCGACAGACTAAAGGTCAATGAGGGGACATGGAGTGGAGCCAATGTGCCTCCCACTCTTTTGCCATGGCGGTCACAGACGAAGACAAACTGTGGTGCCAGCTATCAGTGCACACCCACAAGGAATCAGTAGCTAAAGATCAATGTGAACTACTCCTACTTGCTCCATAAAAAGTCCATAAAGGTGACAGGCGGCTGGTGCTGGTTGCCAAGTCTGTAGAAATCAAATGATCAATTTATTGAGAAATAAATAAATAAAGCGGAGAAAAGAGACACTGCGACTTGAATTTCAATTTTCTTTGTTTTCTTTTTTTATTGTCTTGTTTTGTTTTGTTTTTTTGCAAAAAAAAAATCAAAAAATCCAAAGAAATGTAACAAGGTTTTAAACAAACAATGACTCCATTCATTATCTGTCCGAAACGATGACGCTTTAGCCTGAGAAAAAAAACTGCTCTCCTTTACCCATCGTCAATACTGGGCCTCATTCATGAAACTTCCTGAGAAATGTTTTTTTTTTTTTTTTTTACACTGTAGGATGTTGTAATTCCTCAAGCACGAAACAGTAGTCGCTGCAATCGATCGGAGCGGCTACAAAGAGCACATTTTTTTTCTTTCCTTGTGGTGCAACGACGTGGTTCTCCGGTTATTAATGACAACAACACCACGGAACCCGTGTCGCATCTTTGAAACATCGCTCAGCCCCGCTTACATTCCACGTCACGAGCAGGCCAAGTGCTGTTACCAGGTCTGCCTGCTATTTGTGTACCTCTTAGAAAGTTCCAAGGTTTGCCAGGTCACTCGCGATAAAGCAAGACATGATCACCGCCAGGCTTTGCTTCTCGTCTGGAAGACTAAACTGAGGGTTAAAACACAAACCTACTGAGTGAAGGAACAAAACTCTGCTGCTTCTTTATTTGTTGCCGCGGTCGGAGGAGTGGATGCATGTGTGTCACAGAAAGCTCGGGCAGGGTACAGGTGCCCGTTCTGGACTGTCGCTGTCTACTAAACCTGATTTGCAGCTCCCGCAACTCAACAATCACTCATTCAGTTAAACAGAATTACGGAACTGTCAGGCAACATTAAAAAGGAACCACACAATTAACGACCAGGTAAACATGCCAGGAAATAATAAGCAGGATAAAACGGGAAATCACTTCTATTTGGACTGTTAGTGGGGTGTGTGGCAAACACACTGCGAACCAGACTGGTTTCTGTACTGCATCATCCTTAACCTGTAATAGTATATGGTAAAAGTATATACAGTATATTTTTCCTGCTCTTCAGACATATACATCCTGTGTGTCATGCCTGCGTCTTCCAGGACATTTGCTGCTCTGCTCCATGAGTACATTTCATCGTTCTCGCTTAAACAGGAAAAAGTATCTGTGCCCACCGAGGACTATGTTGAAGTGTCCTTGAGCAAGAAACTGGAGAGTGACGCCTTGCACTGCAGCCTCCACCATCAAAGTGTGTGTGTGAGTGTGTGCGAATATAAAGCGCTTTGAGTACCAACTAAGGGTAAGAAGAACATGACGTAAAAAGAAAATTTATAGAGAAGAATGTGGCCCGAGATGCACCGCAGAGCCTGTATGATGGAGGATGAAATGAAAACGAGATGACGGTGACAAGGTGAATCAAAGGATCCATATAATGTAGTACAAATACGCACACTGGTGCTAAAAATACTGCTTGTGCTGTTGGAGTAAGGTGTAATCTGCACTCGCTTTAAAGAAGCAAATCTGTTTCTTTCCACTTAATTTTCCCTCCATATTCCTGTGGATGCTTACGTTTGTGAAAACTTGCCAGTCTGCAAAAGGTAGATTGAGCTATTAGTGTTGTTATAAAAATACCCAAACACGTTTTTAGGCACACACCGCATGAATATTACACCTAACGTCTCAGTACATCTGTCCCCGAGTCTCTTCCCTCTCATCAAAGCGCGAGCTGAAAAGGCTGACAGCTGTCACTCAAACTTAGAGAGCCCCGGTAGATGTGATGATTTCCCTGCTGCGAGGGGGGAACCAGGACCTGGAGGGTTTCTCCGGTCTCAGCTGTAGAGGACTCCGAGCCTGTGGACATTACATTTATTCGCACCCTGAATGTAGTCTTTGTTTGAAAGAAAGAAAAAAAAAAAAAGGAACTGAGAGAAGAACACGAGGGAGATAAAGGTGAGATGGATAGAGAGTGGGAGGTATGGAACAGAAGGGGGTAGACAGGTGAGATGAAGAGAGTGAGAAACGACAGGATAATGCCAGGAAATAAAAGGGAAAGAAGGTGCCGATTCCTGTAGGAGGAGAGAATAAGGAAGCAGCAGGTGTGCACGCGGGCCGTCTGACATGATGCTTCTGCCAAGTGCCTGTCAATCATCAGAGGGAATGGATGTCAGGAACCAAATTCACTTTCTAACGACAAAAAACCCCTCATAAACTTCATTTAACTGTAGCATTTATAAAGTCTTTGAATCTGTTTCCGATTCATTATTGTTATGAGGACTCATCTGTGAGCCACACCCCCGGGTGTTATTGCTCTTGTGGTTATATTCTGAAACTCCATGAAGTCGATGAGAGCCACAAGCCTGTCAATCATGTATTCCGACGTTAACCGATATGACTGCGGCTGACACGCTGGTGACACGCTGGTGACACGGTCACTTCTATCAATGGTCTTTTGTCGTGGTCTTGCTTGTTCTGGTCAAGGCGTTAAGACCAGTGGAGCAATTTAAAAATAAAACCAAGCTGCGTGTGCTAAGCTTTAGAAACATGATGCTTCTGTAAGATCACACGTGTGACACGTGAGTCAAGTGGAACATGAACACGGCGAGGAACATACTTGTGCAAGACGGCAACTACGGCAATTAGCATACAGGCGCTATTATGATGAAGTGAGAGTGGCACTGGTGACGCTACATTAACAGCAGGAAAGCACAGACGGCATGTGAAATGATTAAATAGCACTAACTAACCCAGACAGCTAATTTGGCTGCACAGCAGAGTGAAGTATACAAGAAGAAAAACAGAACATTTGAAAGCTACACACACACACACAATCGCACACTGTCACACATCCTTGTACTTATAGCTGTGCGAGGACCTTCATTGATAAAACGCATTCCGTGGCCCCTTACCTTAATTCTGACAACTAAATGCCTGATCCTAAAACTGGCCCTTAACCTAACCTTGACCTGATTCTAATCCTGACACTAAAACCGAGTGCTGACCTTCAAACAGCTCTCCGAAGTTGTGAGGACCGGTTATGATGTCCTCACTGTGTAGGAAGTGCAAGAACACACACATACACAGGTTTGCACAGCTGTCCTTGTTAAGACATTCCATTGACTTCCATCCACGTGGACGGCATAACCCAACCCCTATTCCTAATCCTGACCTTCACGTGACCTCATTCACACCTTAACTTCAACCAGGAACTCATAAATTTCATTGTGCCATGTGAGGACTGGTCTCCGGTCCCCATGAGGACTCTGGGTCCTGATAAGGTCAATATTTGAACAAGAAACAGTCTCCAATGGGTGACAGAAACCAGGTACATACGACACACACACACAATTCTACACTTAACATTTCAAGGTTATTTGTACCAGGTGACTTACAGCAGGCTTGGGTGTAGCGTGCAGCTGCTCAGAAGTGTCGACAAACAGTCGGCTATAATGAGGATGCAGCGCTGCAGCTGAAACACACCGGACAAAGCGGCCGTCGCCGATTGCTTCCATTACTATCAATTGGAGCCGCTGCATTTACCAGAGGAGTCGTGCGGACCCCCGGAGCCCACGCCGTCATTAATCACTGCCGTCACCGCGTGTGACACCTGAACTACAGAGAGGTCTGCATCAGTGTAACTTCTGCTTCCTTGCCAATTTCCCCACTGAGGGACGAATAAAGGTTTATCTTATCTCATCTTATCTTAACCCCCCCCCCCCCTCCCCTCCCTTTACTGGCAAAAAAAGTGTGATTTTCTTTTTGTTCTGGAATGTTTGAAACGAACCTTTTAAAAGAGTTTGACAGTACAAGACTGTTCTATTGGTAGAAAATAAAGAGTGTGATTTGTGACATCTCTAATGTTTTAGAAGTCGATTCTGGTACAAAAATTTAGCGTACACAAAATATAATACGGTACTTTGAAGCCTCCAGTGAGAATAAACCTGGCAGAGTAGCGGGAGACATTGTGTGTCGTGCACACTGTTGTCGGGTGAGGAGTGTTTCTGTATACCTTAATACATCATCCCTTTTCGTTCTGTTTGTAATTTCCAAGACATTATTCAACACAAACTTGTCTTTCGAAAAGAAAAACCCACTTTGTACCTAAAATGCAGAACTCTCCTTATTAGCCATCGCCAGAGCTACAGTCGTTGGCTCTGCTTATGAAAAGATTCCAACTGTTTTCTTGACATCTTAAATGACTGTGATGGAATCGCAAGGTGGGACATAATAATAGTTGTTGCATTTGCACATTGTTACACAGTACTTGTCTACACGATATAAAGTTTTCTTCAAGGTAAACACAATGTACATCCAGTTTATATTTACAAGTGCCACCATGGCAACCAACACAACATTGCACTGGGTGCTTAATGAGAAATATAAGAAGAGTGGAACTTTTAACAGGAAGTTTCTGTGAATGTCGCACACATTTCATCGCTCACACAATTTAGTTTAATTGCTTCAAGTAAATAAGAGCTTCAACAATAAAGCTTTCATGGTATGAATGCATCACATTCCCACCTACTGAGATATGTGTAGAAACACAAATGTTTAAACACAAATGTTCTTGATATTTAATTTGATATCTAAATGCACAATTAGCAAGGGAAACATTTTATCCTCAACAGGCTCGTGGGTGTTTTTCATGTCTTGCAAAACACATTTGTTGCTGAAGACACTGACTTGATATTCCACTATTAAAGCATGTTTTTGCCCTTATTCTGAAAATGTTCAGTATTCTGACAAAGTTATGTACATGGCTGAGGAAAAATTATTCCATTAATTATCCTGTTTACATGTGGCCTTGCAAATTAAGACGAGCTAGATGTGCCCAAAAGACTAAGGATAATGCTACAGAGGCTACATCCACACACAAACTCACAGTCATAATTATTATACACAATGTATGTCAATGAAAGAAAAGAAAGTAATTTAAGTGTTATTCAGTTTCTGCACTTTGTTATGATATGTTTAAAGACTAATAAGACAGAATGTATTTAAAGAAGTGAGGCAATTTACATCTGACTAACTAGCAAACTTCCATGGACTGCGTGAAGGCATTAAGCTAGCAAGAATAAATATGCACCTGTCTTTACATGCAAACAAGAACCTTGTGCAACAAGCGCAGAAGCATATTCCAAAAATTATATACACATGTCATAACAACACTCCTAACACCAACATCATATCAGCATATCCAGTGTTGTTAACGTGAAATGCCAAATTTAGAAGATGTTGGTGCTAACTGAACTGGACAACGTTGTCAACGTGACTCTGAAAGTTGTCTCACAGCGTCTCTGTGTTAGCATTCTTGTCAAAGTAGCCACTGTGGCATGAAAATCAAATGGAGGTTTGAGTTTCAACCTTGGCGCCTGCTAAAGAAGTGAACATTTCTTTGTTTATTATAATAGGAATGGACACCAGAACTCTTGAAATACACTGCCCCCTACTGATTTGGAATGTATGATTAAAAAGTGCTGCCTCAGCTACAAACCATGCCTTTAAACAACCACTGGAGCGCGGATATTTAAAAGATTTAATTTTTCAGTTCGTAATTGTTCTATGAAACAAATTAAGCCCACCAAAGAGTGTCTAGTTAGAGTGTGCCGAGGGAACGTAGGCATACACAGTAGCAGTTGTGTATTATTGAACTGCAGAGAGGATAATAATATCCAATTGACCCATATTCACTTCTTCTTCTTCGCCCCGAGGTTCATCTCAGCTTTGTTTTAAGGGTTTTTGCATAAGTGCAACAAAATGCTTTCATTAATGACACATTACGCATAATGATCTTCATTTCCATGTTTTTACCCCTCAGTAAAGGCACAAAATGCAGTGGCGTGTCATACACAGTACCATTAATTGGACAGCCTCGGAGCAGGCGAGTGCTTGTTTTATCTTCCTACGGCACGATACGTGCGAGATGGTATCTTGTGTTTTGCATGCGAATCGCTAACTAAAAAGTGTTCGTAGCTTTAAGTGAACACACAACGCATTCATAAATATTTTCCTACAATAGCAATCTACACCTCACCTGCCAAACTTCAACCAGACCCTGGTCCTGCAGAGACTCCTCAGAATACAAACGCATTCATGCCTGGTTGTTCAAAGCAGCAGTGCATCATATTCTCTCAGAAATTAATAACCCTCACATCCAAGCCCTGGTCAAATTAGTTCAAACAACGTGCGTGAAGCTCGTTGTTTTTGTTATCTGCTCTCTTTGTGTTATTTTATGGGCTTCTCATCCTCCACCCTTGCAGCTAGAAAAATGGTTTGAAAACTGAAATGTTGAGTATTTTAGGAGGATGTCGGTCAATAATGTTGGTTGGGTATGTTGAATATATTAATATTTGTACTTTTTTTTTTTTTTAATGAATCCAATCCTTGGAATATAGTTTCGACCTTCTGCTTCTCAACTTGCTGCTCTGACGTACATGCAGTCAAAGACTCCATTCTAACTCTAAAACACTCATAAGATTTTGATCCTGCTGTGAAAGCACTTAAATAATCTTTGGGATACTTTAGCCTCAAAAGTTAAAGGTTGTTTTTTTTTTGACAGTCTTTTAGAAGCTTCATCCCATTTCGGATTAGATTTTGTGTCAGGATTTTTTAAGAAAAAAGGTAGAGGAACGCGCAGGATCGAGATGATTAGCCAACGAACCTCTTCTTTTATTCATCTTCTTCATTTATGTAGTGTACAGAGGAAAACAACAGAGCAGGAACAGCAGCACAAAGTCTATCAAAGGCAGGGAAAAATTCGCCCCTGTGGTGAAGAGAAAACCCAAGTTTAATAATGAACGACAGTGTGAAACATGACAAAGCAAGCTGATTCTTTCAGGCAAATCTATTTCCCTAGAATAAACACACAAGACGTGGGTCCAGGAGTTTTCAAGAAGAACTTTAACACCCATCTGAATTTCTCACCTCCATTTCCTGTTATCCACCCTTGTAATTCCAAGTTGTCAGCAGGTACTAAGCGGAAGTGTCACAATCTTCCAATTATTCCAGTCATTTGTGCTTATCACCTGCTATATCCCTGCGGTTAAACCCCAGGTGTTACTTAAGCTCGCTCTCTCTTTAAAAAAAAAAAAAAAAAGAAGAAATTCCCCTCCTGCCTGCACCGAACCCTGTAAAACACCTTGTTAATTCAGGCAATTAAGTTGCGTTCACTGCACAACCAGTCCCACTAGCGCGCACACACACACACACACACACACTCACTCTCATATATTCAACTCCGCCAGACCTCTCCCTCGCTGCAGCCCTTTACATATCACATCTCAGACTCTCTGTATTTAGGAGAAACTCTTTAAAATACAGCATACTTTGTGAAGTATTTTGTAGCTGTTGCGTTTGGCTCTCTCTGCTCTAGAGTGGTAAGATTTGCGGTTCAATGTAAAAATGATGGGTTCGGTTGCGAGGGACAATCGGTGTCTTCACATGCACACGGATAAACCGGATCATCCTTGTAAATTTACCAGACTGTGCAAGTGGTCATGTAAACATGATATTCTTTGTCAGATAAAGGCCTTCATTTGATTACAAGAACTGCACCAACTGACGAGTTTTATCTCACCAGCAGCTCCAGGTAATTCCTGGGTTCATGTTGCACAGCTAACAGCTGGCTGGCAGCAGTCTGGTCTCTGTGTGCGGTTTGTTGTGACCACCTCTTGAACAGGGTCTTGGTCCAGATGTTTTGATCGGCATCTGAGTTCAATTGCCGTATTCACACCCTCACAAACGAAAAGCGCCAAGAGAGTAAACGGACCACAGTTCGATTCAAACCTACTAAATGAGAGGTGAGGAAACGCCGGAAATTTTTGATGCTCGGTGACAGCAGAGGAGAGGCGATGTTGAGTCTTGAGGCTTTCTGAGACGACACGTAAAATAGTACAGAAATGTTAAATTTCCAAAACTGAAGACTTGCCACGTAATGGCAGACCAAAATACTGTCTGGTTGCAGGAATAAGCAGATATATAAGTGTTCTATCACCCAAATCATGCGATCTTCAGATATCGTAAACAGATCAAATCAGATTATTATTATTATGATAGGATTATTCCCATTTATTGGATTATTTTACGCTCTGACTGTGGCTGTTTGGGAGTGAAGTAGAATGACCTGAGGTGGTTGTCAAAGTGGGCAATCAAGCACCACAGGAGGATGTTATCCAAAAGTCTGTGGTGAATCATTCATAATAAGGTAGTCAATTATAGCAAAATCCATAAAAGTCCATTTCTCTCTCCTGTTCTCTCTCTGGTCTGCTACGAAAGATCTGATTCTTTTTGATTCTCTCTCTCGTTTGCGCCACTCTACCATTTTATTATTAGGAGCCATTGGGGACACTAATTGCGCTCATTGAGGGGGGGGGGGGGGGGGCAGCAGCCTTGCCGAGGCTTTTGAAGTTGCTCGTTCTCTCAAACAATGGCTTTTTAATGATCGGTACCCTCAACTATCTCCCCATAATGGAAAAGGCGTTTGTTGATGAGAACAACAAAATCAATCAATGCACTTAAAAGGAAAAAAACAAAGAACCCAACAAATAAAATTTGTAGATGGTGCTGAATATTTTAAATCGAAAAGTGTTCCTTTCTAATGAATGCAGGCTAAATTTCGACATGTTCCTTGCATTTGGTATTCAGAAGTAAAGTGGTTTAAAGGCACGTATCCATAACTCTCACCATGGAATAACAAGGTCTTCATGAGGACAGACAATACTTCTACTAAAAACATCACCTGTATGTCTTTCATTGATACTTATACTTCTTCTACAAGTCGAATGACAGAATGAATTTCAGTACTTAAAGGGTATTTTTTTCACCGCTCTCGCGAGGGCACATTTAGTCTTGGGACTCCGTCTATGTGACCTTCGCTTTCTTTCATAATTACAGTTATTGTAGAGTTCTAACTGACTTTTGCACCCCGAGGACACCGTTAAAGACCATTTCTCAGCTCAGTGCTAACCAAACAGTGCATAGAAGCATGCATCAATTAGCCCTAAAAATAGCCCTGGAAGAAAAAAGGGAGAGAAACAAGTTTTAAACTGTAGGGTAGGTGTGCAAATTGGTAACATTACTCTAGGCCGTAGAAGTCATTGGGATAATTAGCATGGGAGTAATGATCCAAGTGAAGTCAAATCACTGCCACCACACGGTAACTGGTGACAGGATTTTGTCCATTAATACAGGAGCTGTTATGTGGTCTACAGTTTTTTTTTTTATACTTTGTTTTTTTCCCCCATTTGGCAGTCATCAAAACCAAAATGTTAAATTATCGACAAGAAGTACTTGCATGATTTATGAAGGAAAGGAGCACAAGCAAAACCAGGGATAAATATTGTTTGCTGCAATTATTTGAAGGTGTTTTTTTTGTTTTGTTTTGTTTTGTTTTGTTTTTTGCTCATGTGGTCATCCGTTGCCAACAACTGATTTGATTGTAGATGCAGGAGAAAATGTGAGCAAGCACGTTTAAAATACCACTGGGGACTTCTACGGATTCTCAAAAGTACTAATTGAGGTACTCAGTGTCTGCGGGGTCTACAGCTGCTCCAATTCAATAAAAAGTACCAGCTGGAGGAAAACTTATAGTAGCTTTTAGGGTCATTCATACATGATACACAACTCCTCACGACACTAAATTATTAAACAGCACCAGCAACCACTTGTAATTCAGGGAGATTATTTTGTTTGCCTACAACTGCTCTAAAATCGATCGGAAAATTATTTCCTTTATCCGATCTGATTAGATTTAAGACCCCGGGGATCATGAGGGAAACCCTTGAATGAGGCCAGAGTCCCAATCAACCTCTGAATATTAACCCTTCTTGTTTGGAAAATAGGTGAGGAGCAGGGTCTGAACGCTTCCATGTTGAGACACTGTTTCTATCTCCTGTTCCTTTCCGTTGTCAACTAGAGCTGCTTCTGTTGTACCACTGGTCCAAGCCACACCCGAGAAAGGCCCAACATATCTTGGATTAACAGGCTAGGGAAGTTTGGGGAGAGGCCACAAAGTGTGGTTCCTGGAAAACTTTGAAAAACAGTCGGCAATACTGAGGAAAGCTGTGTTAACACTGTGAGGGGGTAAACCTGGTGAGACTGGGGCCAGGTGTAATACAGGGGGACCTCAGGGTTGGATGGGAACTCTTCCGATGTTTGAGGTTATGAAATCCGAGGCAATAGGTAATTAACCCAGCGTATAAACAAGGTCTAGCAGTGGGAGGTGAGGCGTTACGCACATTGGATCTAGTCCAGTCTTTTGTAGTCCATCAACACCACAAATGGGATGTTTTGACACCTCCATCCGGTACCTCCTCTCTTTAAAGGCCAGCTTGACCACCAGAAGCTCCCAGTTTTGAATATTACAGCTGTAATTAGCCAAGTGGTCTCCACTTCAGGAAGCCCTTGTTCAGTACAATTGCAGCAAGGAACACCACAGTCAGAGTGGTACACCTACACAATGCACTGTGGCTGTTTGTCTCTCTGAACTAGGACAGGAGAAGAGGAAAACAGCCCCTTAAGCTCCAACAAGATGACGGCTGGAATGCAACGGAGGAGACTTGTGAAACGAGCAGCTACTCCGACTAAGTTCTTGATGAAACGGTTGGAAAACCTCTGAAGTTATTTTCATGTGCTGGGTTGCGGCCATTCAGAGACGGCAGGAAAATCAAATGACATGAGGTTTCGAGATTCCAGCCAGTTATACTTCCAGTTGACCAGTTGATGAGAGGATTGTGCAGCTGAAGACTGGAAAAACCAGATCATATAAAGCTGAATGGGAAAACATCCCACTGATAATATTCATAATCGTCACACACAAGCTTCTCTAATTATTGTCTTGAAATGTTCCTCTGAAAAAGATGAATTTCTCCTCTACCACTGATGACAAATAGTCTGTTGGCTTACTTGCTTAATTAAGCCCATATGTCTGCATTGCTTATGTTGCACCACTGACTGAACTTATATGCTGTTCTGACATTGAGAGTATGAAAACGCTTTGACCAGCATCTCTATCAGAGGGACATTGTATTAAACAAAATACCAAGCAACCACGTATCAAAGGGCAGACATTATTCATAACCATTTCAAATTAAGGCAATGATACGTGCAGAACACCGTCATTTCTCACACATATTAGTTTAGGCACGGCATTAAACATCGCTCTGAATTAATCCACAATCAGAGTAGATGAAACTTGCCTTGTTCAGAAAATTAATCCATACAACTTGGATATGTCTGCAGTGCAGTTCCATTGAGCTGCGGAACTCTTGATGCATTTGAAGTTGGGGAAATGTTCATGAAACATGTAACAAAAGCAGCAGCGTAACACAACAGTAAAATGGGTCATCTTCTCCTCTTAACACAATGGTGCATAACTGTCAATTATTGTGTCTTTAACCACAACAACAGCAAATGCTTCGCAACACATAAAGGGATAGAATCTGTGCTTTCTCTCCGAACACAATAGAAGACATTGAAGAGCTATTCAAACTCAGACACACTAAGCTCACTTATGCAAAGTTGTCCTCTCTTCCTCTGCATTGTGCTGAGCCTCACCTTTCAACGTCAAAGCAATTTTATCCGTCTCTCTTTCTCTTACTCGCCATTGTTTCATGGAGGGGTGGTCAAAGAAATGTTTTCAAACCATGATGGACTTCTCTGGAGTTTCCCCCACAACTGGGTGCTCGGTCTGTTCTCTCCTCACATTTGCAATGCATTTTAAAAGAAGCAGACTCTTTGAAAACAGTGGTTTTATTTACTGGGTTTGTATATTTGGGTAGAGCAGGATAGGGTACAAGAAGACAGGAAAGGATAGGCTAGGGAAGGGTAGGATAAAATAAAATTAGGTAAAGCAGGTTAGGGTAGGATAGGGAAGGATATGCTAATGAAGGGTAGACTAGGATAGGATAGGATAGGCAAGGTTACAGGAGGATACGGTATTTTCCAGTAACCCCAAGCAACAATCATCTTTTCTTTTTCTTTTTTTGGTCAATCTACTCTGCCACATTTCCTCATTTTAGCCTAAAATTCTGACATTGCTCATTTTCTTAACAGCCTGCAAGTACAACTCCATCTCCCTGCATCAATGATATTCCAAGTCATTACACCAGGTTGCTTGAACAACCCCACAGTGATGTAATACTTGACATTTCATTTGAAGTTTTATGAGAATAAGTCTGTACTGTACACTAGGATCTAAGGTTACATGATTAAGAAACATATTCTCATGAAATATTTGCACACCTTACAAAAAAAAAACAACTATTCACATTTTTCGGTGCATAATCCTGACATAAATATATATATTAAAAAAAAAAAACAATATTTAAAGATCTGGTTAGATTTAGGAACGAAGCCACTAGGTTTTTTTTTATCGGCCAACGTCATGGTTTGGGTTCAAATAAAAGCGAATAAAATGCCTAAAAAGAACATCCCCACATCTGACTCCTGGCTCACAGTGACGCGGGTTGTACACGACTGAAGCGTTGAGTGCTGGGGATGAGGATGTCGTTGAGGTATCCTGACATGGCTCACTTTGAACTAAGAATGCAGTCTGTTGAACTCAAATGAATGTGTTGTTGTCGCTGTACACCCAATCAGACCTCTGCTTCCCTTCTGCTTCTGTAGGAGTGTTACTGGAATAGGAAAACAAATTGCTGATGTAGTCATACGTTAACATAAGTAGAAAGAAGCTCTGGTTTAAATTTGCATGTTCGACCCAGGCTGAGTCATTAAAGTGAATTGTGCTACTTCCTAATTCTCCTCTGGCCCAGCCTTGTCTGATCTCCAGTATCTAAGGACACTGGCAGCTCATCCCCTCTCTAGCTATTTACTGGCATGCACAAGACAGAGTGGAACAAGGTAGAGATGGAGGACATACCTGTGTATTTGTGCAACGATACACAAGAGAGTGTGTGTGCTTTACAGAAGCAAAATAAGCTGGGGAGGTAAACGAGTGCCCTAGGGAGACCACCCTGGAGAGGAGGAGGTGGTAGGAGGACAGGCAGAGGAAAAGTAAGATTAATGATGCTTCAGAAAATGAGTGCTCCTGCTGGCCCAGACTTTAAAGACAGCAGGAGTTAGTTACTGGTTGTTGGTCCGGCAGGGATGCGTTTCTGGCATCTTCCCATTAAAAAACATTCAAAGAGCTCTGCTGGAACCCAGGCACAGTAGACAGACTCTTGTCACCCAGGATATATGGAACACAACTGATGTCAGCACAATGTTTTCAGGTTAGGAAATGACCCCCAAGGCGCTTTCTTCCATCGTGTTCTAACCTTGACTGGATCATAGACAAATGTTGCCTGCCTTAAAAAAACTTCATCTGCTACACATAAATCATGTATTGGCACAAGACAGCCAGCATGCAGTTGCCTACATGTACGAGACACACCGTAGAAACTCAGTCGATGTTTAACTTAGATGCTGCGACTGTAATGCCTGGTGCACATGAGGCCCTTTAAATCTCAAATGATTTTACAAATGTGGGCGACCACAGACGTAACACATTTAAACTGATTTGGAATACTTAATTGTAGGACTGCAGAGGAGTCATTATTGTTCATATTAATTTCAGAGAGGTAATTCCAGGGGCTTGGTATCTCATGGAAGCTTGCATAATCAAATTGGAAGGATCCAATTCTCCAGTCCTGTGACTGCAGAAAAGGGCATTTGGCAGTCACCATAAACTCGCTGCTGTTGAGCGTGCAATGTTTTGCCTCGAAAAGAGGAAAAAGAGGTGGAAGCAAATGTGAACGTGGCAGAGACAGTGAAACGAGCATTTCTGAAACGTTTTACTGCATGAGCTGGAGGTGAGTTGGAAAAGTTTTAGTGCTGTTCTGGAATAGGGCCAGTGCAGCTAATGCCAGCGTTTAGCATCTGGTTGCCGACGCTTCCTGGTCAGCTCGCTCTCAGTCTGTGTTTGGTACATCTGTATCAACTTTTTTCAGTTGCGATACTTCGAAACATGTTGAGGGGTCTCTGCCAAATATTCCACTGACGCACCCTCACCACCACAGGATTTCAAGTGAACTCAGATCAGGGACATTATGTCTGCGGTCTCACCGCACTACAGGATCTGTTGGGTTCAGACCAGCCTCGAAGGAGGAAAGGGGCCAAACGGACCCCTAGTAGTGAGCACCTGCTGCTTGAACCGTGAACCGCTCGCGCAACACTTCTGTTCTTTCCTGCTGTTGACTTAGTTTGTTTCTTAGTTTCTTATTTATGTCATATTTCTCTTCTGTCCTTATGTAAATGTGGATTTTTATCTACTGCCATCACATCAGCGGTGTTGGAGATTCCAACTCGTTTTTGTTCTACCGGTGCACGGCAGCTGTACTATGCAATCACTCTAAAGATATTTTGTTCCACTCCAGACTGTTTGACAGACACACTGCACCGCCCGGGGGCCATCTAACTCAAACTCCAGTCCACTGAAACTTTATTCCAGAGTGATTTTATCTGTCATAATCAGATGAAAAGTCATAACAAAAACCAGGACACGTAGGGAATATTAAATAAAAGAGAGGATACACACTCCTCACAGTGGAGACATGTAAACATTTTTGCAGTATAGATAAACGAGTGAGCCAGCAAATTGAGGGCTACGATAGCATCTCAGTTCCGCACCCACACGTATGAGAGAAAAATTAATGTCTCAAATCTTTGCGTGCTGTCCACATTAAACTCAGACAGTGAGGAAAAACAACAAAGATAGGCAGAAATATGGGGGAGATAATGGAGTTGACAGTCAGCCATAATAAGAGCAAACAAGCTGATAAATTCTTATTGTATTACACAATGGGAGGGACTCTATTGAAGTTTTAGAGGAAACTCGTCCTAATCTTTTTTGTTCAAAGAACTGTTTTAATGTCTTCTGGCACCTGTCCCCTCTAGCTGTGTGGTCAGCCGCAGCAGCTGCAGTATCCACTAAAACTTGCTTATGACAGCAATTTATCACCTTCCTCACCTCATCCCCCGCCCCCCAAAGCAAATTTAGTTGATCATCCTCTGATTCAATCAGCAATGCTGAATGATGGAGCACTGGCAATTTCCTTTCTATGTCCAACAGGAACAATTCAAAAACATCCAGGACATCTTAAGGGAATTGTAGCAATCATCTTGTCAAGATGTTACAAAATATATTCTTGACGTTCCCAAGCAAAGTTCAAGAAGGTTTGCTTAAAATCACGAAAGGCCACATCATTGCAGTGCGTGAGGAAGCACGTTGGCTTTATTCTCGCTGGCTGTTCAGTTAGGTACCAACGTAACAGAGCACCTATGTCCTATTTAGGAAGGAAAAGTTGTAGAATGGATTCAGGCCAGAGCAAACGAACCGTAGGTGTGAAAGCGTGAGAAGTTAGCTAGCTTGTGAACTCAGCCAACCTTTACTTCCCTATCAGAGACAGCTTTGGAAGAGAGATATTGTATCGGAATATTAGGTTTTTTTTATTTCCCACTCCCTTTGTTTTATTTGTGTATTCTGTCAGATTTCAAAAGGAAGTTCTGTTTGATCAGCTCCTCTTTGCCCTTTCAAAATTAAAAGATTATTCAGTAATCTGAACCATCCCAGTATCCCTTTCAAATCACAGGGTATTTCTTGACAGAGCTTTGATTATGAAGTATTTGTTATGTGAGATAGGAATTCCACACGCTGGCTATCGCCGACTGGATGCCCACCTGACCCTCTGCAACTACGGAACAGGTTTGTATTGTATTTAGCTCCATTAGCAGGGGCCTCTGTAATTTAGTCTATGAAACAGCCACTAACACTGATCCATGAAATGACATCCTACTGCTGAGGATGTTTTGGTTGTCATAGCACCGTCAAAGCACTAATTTAGACGAGTGCTGGAGGTTTATTATGTTAACCCTTCTGGAAATGTAGGAGGCACATTTAACCCCCGTATATGTGACTTTCAAAGTTTGTTCCCCCTTTTGAGTCATAAATCCACGTTGAGAAGCTCCTGAATCCCTCACACCATTCATCCCTGAGTCACCCTTTTTTTGTGACTAAGAACTTTTTGCGTCATGAAGACAAAGCAAGGTGAAGCTTGGAGGGCAGCCGGGATGGTATCGTGTTGAATGCTGAGGGAGGGAAGTGAGAATGGCCTCATGCTGAGCTGGATGTCAAGCTGAAGTCAATTCCAGACTCCACTGCGGTGTGGAGGAGTAATGAGCGCCAGGCAGAAACACGGGGCACTTAATGGGATTACAAAAGGAGACGTTAATCTAGGGAGAGCAGGTGGGGAATTAAACATGTTCAGAGGGCATTGAGAGGGTGGGGGGGTGGCTATGGAGAATAAGAAGAAAGAGAATACCAGAGCAGGAAAAGATAGACACTGCCACACTTCTACATTGTTTATCATTTCTGCTTCCCTTTTTCTTACTTCCGTGATCCCTAAAATCATCTTAAATATTTAATTATGTAAGAAAATAAAGGGATACAGAAGAAGAAGAAATGACCCAGGTCATCTCAGGCAGACATCTTTCTGGAGACACTGCCGTATCTCTTGTCTAAAGCCAATTTGTCCAACACATTTTGATCTGTAATAGTAGAGAAGTGAAAAGACCTTTTGATTACAATCCAAAACCTGAAGACATCAAGGGCCTCATTTGAATTAAACAACAATTAAATTACTGGCTTCAGTTTTTGCTGGCCTTATTAAATTCCTCACGGCAAATTGACTATTTCCATCTTGTAATCCAACCTGTAAAGCTGTAAAATGGGATTGTTGATGCAGATTGCAGATGCCGTGACCTTGCTCGTGAAGGTGTGTGACATCTTAATTGGTTTTGAAGGCAATCAGCCACAGCCAAGTAAAATGTATTGGAATTAGGATCTGTTCAGGCATAAAGAAATATAGTCATGGCAGAATCCCATTGTGGTGGTAATTAAAGATCTACTGAATAGACTGCATTCAAGCCACTTCTGTGGAAACCCTGGAATTGATGAGCGCTTTACCTCATATAAGTGGGACTGTTTTTGAAATTGAGGCACAACTCATCCCCATGTTACCTACCTTTGTTTTATTTTTTATTCGATTTAATAAAGACAATCAAGCAACTCAATCTATGGTAGTTTTACAAGACGAACCGCTCTGTTCACATTTGGGGTTGATGCGCTGCTGTTCACACTAGCCGCAGGTGAACAGCTAGCGCTACTAGCTAACGTTACAGCAGGAGACGCTAGCTTTACGGCTATAAATAGCTGTGCTTTAGTCATCTTTTAAATCCATCTGGTGTTTCCCCCAGGTGCTTCTGCAAGTTGGATATTGACTGCTTTTAAGAGAGCATTTCCCCTCTGCTTAAACAGCTGCAGGATGTGACATAATCACACTATCACAGCATGTCAGGTTCAAGATAGAGTAAAGTCTCGCTCTTTCCATTCCAACACATTCTCTCACACTCACTATGATGGATTTAGGCACTGAAATTTGGCACCAAACTAATTTTTACATGAAAAAGCCCTTAGTAGTACTGATGTGATTCAGTCAATCCCCTAATAGCACTGAGCTTGACAACCACCCCGAACAACCAAGTCCAACCAGTCTGCATGAGAGCCTTCCTTTCCACCCCCCCCCCCCCAGCTCAGACTGATAGATTTATTATTTCTGTCGTCTTTGCTTGGCTCACATTTGCCCATTGTTGTTGTTCTCAGAGGAAAGACATTTCAGTTCATGAAAGAAGTGATGAACATATGTCAATACTTGGCATCCCTTATCACGCGCACAACAAAAGCCATGTCTTCCTCCTGGACGTTACTCTGGAATTCATTTAATTAATTAGTTTGAGTGGACTGGAACTGAATGTGTCCGTTTCTTTTCAACGATGTTAAAGGTTATCTCTGTATATTGATGGATTTATGGAAACTGCAAACCAATATTGCACTAATGCATTCATACCAATGTATATTAGCAACTTAATATTACAGAATTAAACGTACAGGGAGTGATTAAAAGCTGCTACACTGAGGGCAGGGACACCAGGCAGTCAAGTGCCTTTTAGCATCAGTAACTAATGCTAATGGTTCAGATGTGGAGTAGATTTTTTTTTCCCTTGGTCCTTTGTGAGCCGAATCCTGTATCAGCAAGTTGTTGAAATTGAGACAGAAACAAATAAATAAAAAACATTAATTTAAAAAAAAAAAAAAAAATTCTTCACAACCCCCAAATTCAATCAGCAAGTTTGAACTTTATTGACTTTAAGGCGGGTAAAGTAGCAAACACAGACTGTTGGAAATTGCCAACAGTTCTCCTATTAAACGAGGTCCCAGCTCAGTTGCTGAGCAGCCGGTGAATTATGGCCTGTTCATCAGCCTTTGGAGCTGTGAGTGCACCCCAGCTTGTGTGTCAGAAGGAGGAAAACCGCTGATACACAGTGTGTGTATGTGTGTAAGCATGAATGTTCGTAAGTGTGCTCTTGTTACAGTCGCTGGAAGGAGGTACGAAATAAACTCCTGAGGAAAAGATGAACAAGCCCAGTGAACACAAGCCTGTGGCATTGATAAATGACCACACACAGTAAAATAAGGCTGCTCCAACACATTAGCAGGCAATCTTAAATTTATAACCTTTAAACATGCTATGTAAGCACTGGACATCTACAGAATGTCCAGTGCAAATCAATAGGCGTGTTACCCGAAAGTTGGTGTGTCTACACCTGTCATATTTCCAACACTGGCAGTTACATTCTCCAACTCTCTACATGTTCTCAACAGAAGAAGTGCGTGCACTTTTAAGTCTTAAAAAAAACAAAACAACAACCCTCACATACGCCAGGATCCTTCTGGTTAACAAATATGAAGGAGTTAGTGGAGTCACCCTGAAAGAACAAGAGAAAGAGGTCGTGCCTCGCTGAAGTCTTGGACCGGGCTCAACTGGATGATCCTGGAAGTCATGCCCTTCTCTGCTCTTCCTAAATATCCTTGAGTCCGGAATTAAAGAAGAAGTCAAAGTCAAATTTTCAGCCTTATCGATTAGATTGATTGAAGGAATTTACTTTTGCAAAATTCAACAAAATTGTGACCTCGTGAGATCATGCGAGAAACCATTTTGTTGTCTCTTGTCTGTGCCTGTTTTGCTCTTGTACCTGGAGGAGAGCGGAGGGAGACGCAAAACACACCAGAACAGCGGCACTCGGGCCACAACTGTCTCGTTTTGTTTTTAGAATAAAATTTAAACAAGAAGCCGACAGATCTTAAAAAAAAAAATAAAAAAAATCAAGTACATTTGGCTCACGTTCTCTTGGGGGCTACAGTCAACCAGATGCTGTGAGCACCCCCAAAAAATAAATACAGTTAAAGATAGACAAGACAAAAACATACTAATATACAACTAAACTAAACTAATGAGAAAGTTCAAGATAAGGAAAATTAAAAAGAAAAAAAAACAACTAAAAGTCTGTGACTAAATATGCCGTTACATTGTTTAAAAAAATGCTTTTTCATACGTCTGCGTCAGCAACAGTCTGCCCAATTTTTGTTCAGGTGATATCTTAAAAACGCCTTCAGGGAATTTCTTCAGCTCCATTAGGAACTGAGGACGACTTGAAAGATTTCGGTGGTCGAAGGTCAAGGTTACGACACCTCATGTAGACAACAGCTGCCCAACGTCACGTTAACGTGGTGTCTCAGGAATGCCGTGAAGGAATTTCTTTAAATTTGGCACAAACGTCCACTGGAACTCGAAGATGAATTGCAAAGATTTTGCTGGACAAAGGTCAAGGTCGCTGGCACCTTCGATGAACACAAGCTGTCAAGGATGCTTGAAAGGAATATCTCAAAACTTGACCCCATCGCCTACCAGTGCTGAAGGAGGAAGAGAGAAGATTTTGGTGGTTTGATAATCGTTGCAGATAAACCCAGACGTGCTTATCACTTGAATGTAATTCTCACTTTCCCTTTTTAAACCAAGCTGGATTAAACCCTTGAAAATTAAGGCAGCGCATGCACCTGGACTGAGGAGAAATTAGCAGCGTGTGAAGTCAAAGCCTCTTACTTGGCTGTGTTTGCGGCATCTCCATGGCACACTTGCGCCACACTGGCAAAGACTTTAAGTGCAAACAAAGCAAAAGCATCCAGGCAGCCGAGGCCCGGATTAGCCTCTGATTTCTTTGCAGGAATTGAAATGAACCAAGCAGACACTAATTCCCCTTTTCCTGTATCTCGCTAGACCTCTGCGCCATCGGGAGACAGCGAGAAATTGTCAGAAAAACAGAGAGAGAGAGAGAGAACCTGAGCAGAAGAGAAGATAAGTGAATATCATTATAAGTACCGTGACATCAACACAGGTCATGCATCCGGGCGCTGGCGTATTTGAGAATTATTTGCAAATGAAAGGAAAAGTGAAAGGAGGGAGAAGCTGGGCAATGGAGAGGAAAAACAGTTGAAGCTTGGAACAAAAAAAAAAGGATTTGTAAAGGGCACCATTTACAAATCATCCATTCCAAGAGCCCTGGATTGAGGGATTGGTTTGTGTTACTTAGGCACCTTTAAGAAACACACCCCTCGGTGGAGAAAAACACTGATTTGTCCATTAGAAAGAAAAACCTCTCTTTCGCTCGACCTCAAATTTATCTCTTTTCTGTTCATTCTCTCTTTTTGGTTTCTCTTGGTGTACCCTGGCAGAATTGAGTCTTTCTCAACACTCCCCACAGCCACCCCTGCCTAAAATAGTTATTTTGTAAGCACCCTCATTCGGAGTTCCTTATTGGCTTGCAGTCCTTTCATTACTTTACTGCTGGGCTCAGCATAATTTTACTATTGGAAAAATAGGTGGCCAGGGCTGATGTTGAGCGCGAGCAAATAACGGGGAATAAGAATAAGTCAAAACATCTATGAAACAAGGCTTGACAAATACTTGATGTGGGTGTATTCATCGAGAGAGGGAGAAGCTGTGCCAGGGTGACAGTGAATTTCAAATGCGTCTACACCTCCAGCACATTCATTTCTCTTCAAATCCTTCTTGTATGAATGGGTTCTGACTCATAACTCAGCGGTTTCATTATTACTCAGGTGCACAGCGCTCAGATTTAATGCAGTATCTTATTTATTGAATAGGTGAAAGATATCAAGGTACGGCACATAAAGTGACTTCATGATAGACCCTTTTGCTGACAAGGCTATCGGCTCTTGTTTGATGGCATTTGTTTTTTAAGCGACTGATTTACTTGTAAAGTCTTGTCACCTGCTATGACTTTCTCAATACCCACAAAGGCACAGTAGTGAAAAGGGAAGTCTATACATGATGCATGTAAGGACAGTACCAGGTGTAAAATACGCATTTTAGCAGTCCAACACTATCACCCGCAGAAAATGAAAGACGCAGATGTGCAACATATACGATGATGCTTAGGGTCACTCGGGTCTCGCCCCTGGTTAACCAGATATTAAGGCTTGGTCAGTAGCCATGTGAACATCCCAAACCGTGCGACTGTAGTTCACCCCTAAAGTGTAGGTTATGAAGGTGCACGATATGATTGAGGTCAGGTTAGACAGGCACAAAGAACAACTGGTTCGCAAGACACGTGACGCCAGAGTGCCGCATGTGGACGTAGACGTTGGATGAAGGCGGCAGACTTTAATCAGTCTGCGAGAGCGAAGGCACACATGCGGCAGGTACCAACCGATGGTCACTACGTTTCGTCCTTCCAGTCCAAAAATGATGCTTCTTACATGGGGTCAGTTAGATGAGAAGAGCAGGTATATTTGATGAGTCGGGTAGGAGACCAGATCGTTCTGATTGTGTGCACGAGCAGATTTATGGCATTTAATGGCTGCACTGATCAAACTGAATCTTATCTAGATGTGCATAAGCCAAAAAAAAAAAGCTGAACCGTGTTCTGCGCGGACAAAATGCCAGCCTGTTGCTTCTCAGTCCTGCGATAATTGGGATATACCAGAGGCCGTAGCGTTTTCATGTTGTGCTTTGCACCAACTTGAAACAAATATCCTCAGTTTCCCTGTGGTGATTCCTCTGTATGAGATTTCCTCTGCGCTTTTTAGGCAACATGCTGTTAAGGCTCATAATCAACTGTTTTTCCCGAACCCAAATGTCGCCTTAATCCTTCTGATAATCAACCCTCTATGATGCGGGCTGAGCGAACGCTGGGGAAGAAAAACAATGTTCAGAGATGATCATGAAAAGTGAGCAGGAAAAAGAGTAAAATGCTAATAGGCTAAAAGGTTTTCTGGCAGCAGCGACATGGTGTTCAGATGACACCTGTGGTACAATCAGTGTTCAAGGACAGAGGGTTTTAGTGATGAAGGTGTCATGAGGAGTCACCAGGAGATAGAGTGATTCCACCTGCCAGCTGCAGGCAGACAATGAGGGAGAATAGGAGACAGTGTTTAGCCAAAGGGAGCCAAGTCAGACGGCAGGATCAGTCTTCTCTCACAGGCAAGACACACCGCTCACACGTCCGACCGTATTTGGCTAAGTCTTCGTGACTGAGCGGGCGTGCAGTAATAGTTTGTGCCATTTTCGCTGCCATCAAGACAGATTTAAAGCAAGAATGAATAAAATGGATGAGTGGAGAACCTGCAGCCACTCTGGCTATTCATATTTCAAAAACAGAAAAACAAGCCACTCAAACAAGCGGAGACGCTTCTCTTCAAGGTTTGATTAGTTCTGTCTGTAAGGAAGCTAAAAATAACTGCAGTCAAAGTCCAGGCTGTTGCACCGTGCAGAATTTAGCCTTTTGTTATGGGGCCATCTGACAGGCCCCATTACATGAGCTGACCGCTGACTCCAAGCAGAACACAACCCCGTCGCCCCTGTGCTTCCATGCAGGAGGAGGAAGCAGCAAACACCCAGTAGATGTCCTCATCCGGAGGTGTCGCTTGGTCAATAGGAGCCCAGCCTTCACTGCAGTGCTTCCTGAAGGGTTGTGGACTTGATGGAGGCTTGCATCTATTTGTCAGTCACTTCAAGAACTATCTGGACAATGTAACCATGACTAACGTAGGATTTAGCAAAATAGTTCTCCGTTAGGCAAGTTACTTCCAAAATGTAACCCATTAGACAACGGCTATTTCCATTTGAGTGCTGGTTTACAATCTTACTGTGGTAGTTTCAGTGGGATAACTTCCCCGAATAGAACTAGAAGTGTGTGATTCACAGCCGCTTAGGAACATTTTACTCTGAACACAGAAGAGATGGATTTCCTTATGATGGTTAAACTTGAATTACTTTTGAATTCCAGAAAGGGATGAAACCCATTAAAAACGCATGTGAATCTTCGGCTGTCTTGTTTCCTGTGTATTTACATTTGTTGTATTTGTATGTTTAAGTAAATATATGTGTTTTGGTAACATTTTAAAAAAGGTATTGATCAGTATTTCTGCTACAAAAAAGTACACATCAGTAACCAAACTTCTTAGACCTGAGGCTGCTTCCCGCAGCTGCACTATTTGGTCGACAGGGTCAGTCCAACACAGCGCCGCCGTGTCAACAATTAAACGGTCCGGAATGGATTAAAATGAACGAAATATATTCAACATTATGGATTTTTGTGAAAAAAAAAACAACTTTTAAGGTCGCATGAATTCCAGGCTAAATTATAAACTAAAATTAGTTATTACATTGAAAACTAAATCTCCGACAAGTAACAAGAGCTCTACAAACGCATCATATTACCAGCAATACCGCTGAAGTGACACAATGATCATAGTAAGATGAATGCAATCTCAAAGTTCAGGTAATTTATTCTTAGTTTTCAGATCTTTGCTTGTTTTAACTCGGAAGTTAAATGTTATATCTCACTATAATTTCAGGGTTAGGAAGAATTAAACCTCACACATAATTAGATGTCTATTTTCATTATTTCAGAGTCATCTAAAAGTTATAAATATTATTTATAGCGTCACTTTTGCCTCCTGTCCCCCCCCCCCCCCCCCCCGCGCTATCTCGCCTGCCATCTTTCTCTGCTCGGTTCTGCTCTCAAGGTCAAACGCTGTATCTTCCATTTATTCTCTCTCCTCCATTGCAATCTTCATGCCATCACCACCACCACCACCACCACCACCACCATCATCATCCTGGCACGTCCACGCACACTCCTCTCTAAGGTTTTACATGCAAATCCTATTTAAACCTGTCACCTGCTGCTGCTGTGCACACTCTCAGTGAGAGAGAGAGAGAGAGAGAGAGAGAGAGAGAGAGGCGAGTAGAAGAAAATAGGCCACCGGGATATTGCGGCGATTTGCAAAAAGAGCATAAATTCATTTTATGGTTTATCAAGGCTTGGATGGGGGCAACAAGTTGTGTGTCACTGATCTGTTCCAGAGTTCGTCAGACTCATCTCGCCGCTCAACCTTGAAAATTGCTGTGATAATCACGATCCTGTGGGTTTTAATTAAGCCCGAGAAAAGCAGGCTGTCCCCTCTTTGGCATTCCGCTGCCTCTCCTCCACCCTTCCTTGTTTTCCCTTATTTTGGACCGGCGTGTTTGTTAAAGTCCGCAGCCTTGTCAATCAAGAGGGAACTTCATCTCTCCTGCGAGATCCCCGCTGCCCTTTGCTGTGTTTGACAAGCAACTGGAGTGCGCCACATGGCATCTAATGCTATCTAATAACAGAGACGTCTGCTCCTCGCCACTCCTCTCCCTCCACTCCGGGGGCCGGACAACCGTCCTCATGCAAGTTTATGCCCCCTCCCACTCTACCAGGTCATCTCATCCTATCATCCTCAGCTGCTAGTCTGACAGCTACACTCCTGGTGTTCTTACCCTGCGCCTCCTCTCACAAAGCTGGCTGTGTTTTAAGCGCTGACAGTCTCTCGCAGGCTGCCCGAGGAATGTTTAGCAGTTTAACTGACACTCCTGCAGACGCAGCACGCGGACGTGAAATGTGTCCGTATTTCCGTGCCGTCGTTACGGGGAAAAAAAGACGTGCTTTCTATTTTGGTCTCTGATGGCGGAGTGAGGGTTCACAAGTTCAACGCAAACTTTGACGGTGCAAAACTCCACGTCTCTAATTATGCAAAACTGGAGATTCACCTGTGACCAGCCAGACAGGAACGGATCTCTGTGTCTGACACGTTACTGCAGAACTGAGATTAAAGCAGCTTTAATCTTGAATCCGCCTTAGTTTCTTGGAATATTCTCTCTAAGGGTTGCAAGAGTCTCATTCATAGTTTCCATGTAATGTAATGTAAGGAAGGGCTGCTCAGTTATGGGTAAAAAAATAAATTAATAAAAATCCCAATCTGGATTATTTTACCTGAAATTGAAATCACGATTATTAAAAACGTAAATGTCAGACTTCATGGGAAACTGTTGCGGCGCTGCTCACTCTCCCGGTAGCAATCAGGAGGTCTCGCGAACGCAAACAAAACAGGACAAAAACCTTGTTTATTTCTGTCCCCATGTTTTCGTGATCGAGAGGATCTGTGAGGGTTAACTGACATTCGATGACCCGAGCAGCTCGAATCTGATGGTAGAAATGGGACCCGAAAGAAAAAGTAAGGTGAATTCGACACGTGCGCGGCAACTGGTTTGGAATGAAACTTGGACCCACAGAGATCTTTTTGTTCCACAGAAAGTTACCGGCCAGGCAGAGTTGTGAACGAGGTTATCTTGGCTGTCGAAAAGGAATGAAGAGAAGTTTGGAGGAATCACTTTCAGTAGGACAAGTTGTAACAGTTCAGTCGTGCTGCTGTAGCCCTGTTAGCTGCTAATCAAGTCAGGGAGGGGCCCTGAACTCTTTGACTGAAATAAAATAAGACACCAAAAAAAAACTCACTATTATTTACTGTGTACTGAGTCTTTATCTGCTCACATATGGACTGCAACAATCCTTTAAGTGGTCACTGTAAACCAAGTCTCACTGAGTTTTACCCGTAAACACCTTTAAATAATGAAAAAAAACACCACCACCACACTGGAGTAAGTGGTAAGAAGGGTAAACTGAATTATTTACTTCAAATCAAAAGCCGTCTTTTTGAAATACAAGTCCCTTTAAACCACTCGTTAATCTCTTAACTCACAAATATTAATGCAACACTACTTTCAAATTGGATGAACGCAATACTCAAATGACATTCCATTATCATTATTTTTTAAATACAACAAAATAAAATACCAGTGGGCACGCGCGCGCGCGCACACACACACACACACACACACACACACACACACACACACACAGAAGGGCTAAACCATTAAAAAAACCAAACAAGTCACCTTGTCATCAGCGCTAACAATGCTTGATGAAATGCTAACCGCGCACTTGCTAGCAACACACCTGTGATAGCTAAGAGGTTAATAGTACACACCATGAAGAACTGTTCTACACACTTCGACAGGAACTGTTCTCTGTTCTTTACAGAAGATGTGCGGAACAGTGTCCCTGCACACACTGTCGGACAGTAGCAACCCGAAAAACACCAACTACGTACCTTTTACGGACTTTTGCGACTCAGCCAGTCAAGCGGCAAATATCCACACACCATTTCCTCTTCCTGCCATTACCTTCAAAATAAAATAAACATGTACTCAGCGTACTTATACCTTTCCATCAGCACCTTTTCACTTATTTATCCCACAACGCTCTTAAATCTTTCATGAAACCTTTTAACCTTATGACGTATCTTTTTATGAACTGAACTTGTAATCTTATTTAAGTATACTTTTAAAGTTTTAACATTTTTAAACATCAACTTTAGTACATTGGGTTTTGTTGTTTTTTTTAAACCAGGTTATGCTACCACAGCTTCTGTTGGCCATGTTGTTCAGGGACAAAGACAAGTGATAGGAACACGCTGATCAGCCAGGTGAGTTCAAGAATCGCGATGTCAGATCGTAATAGTAAATTATAAAAATAAAAGGATCTCCCATTTTGCATTTACTCTAATGGAAGTACTTCAAAAACCACAACTAAGAAACCAAAAGTACAACAGTAAAAGATGATATTTGAAATAAGGGAGTGGAAAACTGCATTTCTGCGCAGGATATTCTTTATATGATTTTCAGAGAATGTTAACAAAGCACTTTATTTTCACCATCAAGCACTCGATGTGTGGAGGAATGAATAAGAAACTACAAATATGTGACATTTGTCATCACAAACAAAAAGGCAGTGATCCACTTTCTGCTCCTTAATACCAGGTTTTCTTGTCACAGCGTTGAGGTATAAAGTACCTACATCCCAACTCCTGGCATTACAGCAATGTACAGTGAGCCAGCCATGTGTGAACACCTTCCCCCTCCTGCTCCAGGCGAGGGTTTGGCTCAGCAGGTGCGCTCTCATCAGAGCTTGCTGGAATATCTTCCTAAACGAGCTGGAGGGAGCCCTGCCTCCCGCGCTCTGTCAAAGCCGGGGAACGCGATGGGAAGAAGATCGGTGCCATCAGATGGTGCTCCTCTCGCTGAGCTTGACTCCCACTCGCCAAATCGCTCTCCTTTACCGTGAGACCACAGCAGCACCGGCATCATCTGCTACTGCTGTGTTGTTCCTGGAACATCACAATTAACCCCTGCATCCCTGACCGTGACCCTAAACCCCTCCACCCTAAACTTTAAGGATGATGTTCCAGGAACACTCTGATAACTGATAACCCCCAGCAGGACACAACATTTTGACAGAAAAGTCCCACAGCTGACAGCTGAGGTTGTTTGGCTCTGAGGCTGCTTTTTTTTTTTTTTTTAATAAATTTGATTTATTTTTATAATGTTGCTGCAGTCGTGACAGAAATGTTAAAACATTCATCTCGGGAGGAAAAACTTCAACCACCTGGAAGGCAAGATTTGTTTGACCAATTAGCATAGAGAAGCAATCTGCAGGCGTGTTTACTGCCGTCTGACAGTTAACGGCTTTGTGGGCTATTACAATGTTATCTAATAGAGCTGGAGGCGGCGGGGTTAACCGTACCTTTGAAACAAGTTTAATAAAGTTGAATTGGACATCGACTGAGAGACAAAATCTCAGAGGTTTCCAGTCGGGAATAATACGAGTGTTCCATAAGTTTTTAAAAAGGTCCGCCACTCACGAAGCATGATGAATTGTTTTAATGAATTAAAAAAAAAAAAAAAAAAAAAGTTGTCAATTTTGGGATATATTTTTTTAAATCACTGTTGAAAACTCTGCTGTAATCTTCTCTTCTATTCAAAGTAGAGAGGATATCAGGTTGAGGCTGTTGGTCACATGACCCTCATTCTGCCACTTTGCCGTCTTCGCACCCATTTGTGTTTCCCCCATGAATCTAAATCAAGGTTCTCCCTCAGAACGACTTGGGTTCTCTCTATGAATACAGCATCGTTCTACTGATCAGTGCGTCTGTTCCAAGCTCTGGTTCCACTCCTCATCTCTGAAGTTGCCACAGCGACAGCTCGTCAAAATTCTGCAGGACGTCTGCAGAATTTCCCCGAGAGCGGCTCAGAACTGTAGGTCGATGCTTCGTCTGGCGTTGAGCAGGTGCTGAAGAAGTTGTTATTCACAGACACCACAGGTCCTCCACATTAATTACGTTTTTGAGCCTGTCTGTTTCTCTAGTGCCCACTAATTAGTCTTAATTAGTGGCTGGGATTGATGAAGTTGTAGAAGCAGATACAGTGGCTTGCTTGTGATTATCAACTCCCTGCAGTTTTCCCTGAGTCATTCCTGTTTGTCTCATCTGACCTTGACTGAGTTCCACCTGAACCACTTCCTGTCGTCGGGGGGAATTGGACGAGAGTGCAAAAGATTGAAACACAACATGGTGGTTGCACGGCTCCACGACAGCGACCTTGACCTCTGACCACTGTAATAGTCTAAGGTCATCCTTCAGGGTGGGTTGATGTTATGACTTTTTTGGACGCTAATCCAATCCCGTGTGACATTTTAACCGGACGAACTGAGGACGGATCAGAAAAGAGGTGTGGCCTATATTTGCAGTCGAGTACCAATATTTGATACTGTTTTTGCTGATTTTTAAAAAAGCACTGAATCTTGTCATGTAGACAAAGAGATTGATAACTGCTTGTATTACAGTCTAGGCCTCGCATCTCCTGGTGGTTTGGAGCCCCGAGGTCACTTTTTTTCTTCGTACGGCTGACTTTCCGATGAGCAGGTTTTGTTTGCAACGCTGAACCTCTGACACCTGATTATTGCAGACATGACGACACTGGTCCCTACTAACACTACCGAACCGGACCTGAACCAATGTGCTAAGGCCGTGAAGCACTCAGGGGTCCTGTCAGAGGGTGGTGAACATTTGCTCCATCACTTGCTGCTATAAGGAGGAGCTGAAGCATTCCTGGTTGACTGAGCTCGAACGGCAGGTCCAACGCTCTCAAAACAGACCAAAGACAATCATCCAATGTGCCTTTGCCAGTAATGACTCCGTGTGAGCCGACCTCCAGTCTTCGGCTATTGCCTCTTCAATCAGACAGCTGCGGCAATTTAAGAAGGCGGATGAGAGGTCACTCACAGCAACAGGACCAGCAAACATTGTTGCTATGACAGCCGGGGAACTCAAGATCACTCGTCTCAGTCCTTGGTAACCCGTCTAGATGAAGATGGAAAGTCTGATCTCAACAGCACGATAGCCAAGGATGATGTCAGCCAGGGCAGTGGAGCTCAGCTGGTATCAGGGCTTAGCTCACACTGGCCTGGGCAAGTAGTCACCGAACACCTTATGGCTCATTTGCTACAAAATGGTGAAACAGATCTGAAATCAGGACTGATCTGTTTCACCAAGCATTCGTTGGGATCCACTCTCTCCTAGATGGAACTACACAGAGAAATAAAACCAAGCGAGCCTTCTTTTCCTGACCTGTTCTGTTTACCCTACATTTGCTCGGTCCGTGCAGTGAGAAACAAAGATGGACAGAGCGAGTGAAAAGGCCAGGGAGGGTTCTGTGAATGTGGGTTGAGAGTTGTGTTCATCTTGAGCGGCCGAGAGTAGCTAGAGCCCTGCACTTTACATTTCCCGTTGTGAGAGTTTGCCATTTGCACTCAAATGTTATAATCTTTTTTGTGTTTCTTTTTCCCCTCCGGTACCAGCGGACCAGTGAGGGGGGTGTTTGCTGTAGAATGCAACCTCCTGACTATAATTACCATGAAGACAACAGAGTTGACGGCAGAAGGGCATCGGGCCAGGTCAGAATGGAATGGTATGCCAGGAAAATTTGAGCCAGTGTCTGTTTTATCCAATCAGGAACTCAACATGAACCTGCTGTGCATATGAATGAGTGTGTGTGTGTTTCCGAAGAGCGCAGTAGTCCCCGCTGTCTGTGCGCTACTACATATAATGTAATTTATTGTTTATATGTATTGTGTGCTCTTGAGGTGGGCATGGAAGGGGTGAAGGAGTGCACAAACAGTCTTTTGAAGCACATTAATTCCCGAGTCTTTTTTGCTCCACTCTGCCCCACCTCGGGTCATTACATTTGAACACTCCACTGAAGCCGCAAATTACAAGTTTTTGGCAACAAAAACGTTCTTCTTCATAGTTTGAGGTGTTTCTTTTGACATGGGAATTGTAAAGGCTTTGCTGCCAGCGTTTGATAAGATGAGATCAACGTTACTGTCTTAAATACTCCTTATCGAATAAACAGTGAACATTTATTGAAAAACAAACAATTTCAGTTGGTCGTACACCCATGGATGTATACAAGTGAAACTAGAGACTTGACAAACAGGGATTAGGACTCCCATATCAGATTCTGCAGTATTCTAGGGAATATTATACTTCATAGTCATAGTATATTTGGTATTTTCTTTTTAAAATTTTTTCGGCGTAGTAGCCGCCATTATTTGACAGTAGACGAGGGAAAGGGAAGGGGATGTGACACACAGCAAAGGAGGTCTAACCCGGATTCGAACAAGGGTCAGCTGCACGTGTGACACCTGAGCAAAGCCACCACAGCTATGGTAGTGTTGCAGACATGATCCTATTTCAGCGAAATTTCCCCTTTTTAAAATTTTTTTTGGGGGGGGGGGGGGGATGGTTGATTCTGAGTAATTACAAAATCAGGCCTTTAATAGAAATCAAAAAAAAGTAGTAGCAGTGTAGTTCAAATGCGCTTCGCTAGCACAAAAGTGACAAAAATGACAAAAATGACTGTTCTTTTATTTTCCTGATTAAAATGTAAACTTCCTGAGGAATTGACAACACGCTGAAGTCAGATGTGTGTTGACACACTGAAGATGGATGAAAAGTATTCAAAAAACATCAAATTACCAGGTATGAAAAAACACGATTTAAGAATAAGAACAAAGAGTAAGACTATGACTGGTAGTTTTGTCTCATTGGGACTTTCAAAGTAAAACCAGTCAAAAAAACAGTAAGCATGAATGAAGGTTTGTTTTTGTTTGTTTTTTTAATTTGTAAGTGTTTAATGGGGCTTTGCATTTCCAGATAAGTGAGCTTTCCACGGTATCATGGCCGTCAATCCACTTTACCACACTATTTCCTGTATTAGCTCGGAATTTTGACAAATGAATGTGACTGCTAATTGCAAAAGACTCTGAATGTCATTATTAGAATTGTAACATTTGCGATAAAGCAGAAGCACAGGCCGCCTCATTGCACCACAATAAATTTAAATGCTGTCATGGGATATATTTTTGTTCCAGAAATGGAGCCTGCGACCTCCGGTGAACCGGCCCTGACCTTGTCATACGCCCGTCCAAGAGAGAAACAACAAACAATAGATGGGACGCTATCTCATTGTATGACAAGTCTTTGGGAGCGTGTCTGATAGAACCTGTGCATCTGTTTGTGTTTACCTGCTGGTGTAATCACGCTTGTTGCCCGTCCCTCTCCTCTTCTACACCTCCTCTCCCAACCTCCCTCTTTATTTATTTACCCAGGTCTCATCCAATCGAGCGGCAGATCAGTCTGCGGAAAGGGCAGCTCGCCAAGGCGGCCCTCTGTGACAGAGCAATGCATTAGGACATTAAGACACCCGCTCCTGTGCAAAAAAAATCAATCATGCACCCCCGGATGCATTAGAGGCAGAGAAGGGCACCTCTCACACCTTTGTGAGTGCCATGCTGGCTGCTTCTACACCTCTGTCCCTCACCTCGCTGCTTCTAACAGCACGCACACTTGGCTGCACTTGTTTGCATAACTGTTTTCTATTCAAGCCTCCCAGCCAGCAGCAACGAGCTGGCTTTCAAACAAATCATTAGCCTTATATATGAGGTGCAAAGGTAAGCCAGCGTGGTCTGAAAGATCTTCCCTCTTCCCTCAATTCCAGCAGATTAATAGCTGCTATTTAATTGTTCGCTCTCCTTCATCTGCTTTTTTTAAATTTTTTTTTTTATGTCCATGCGTTAAATGAGAACAGAAGATAAATACGCCCACTTTTTATGAAAAGATCAAATGTATTGACTGGAAACGCATCAGTTGGACAGCGCCTTTCATTTGCCACTAAATGCGAGTTTTTTCTTAGAATTGGATGCACAGACAGACGCACAGTTTCCCAAGAAACTTGCTCATTCAATACACTGCTCCCACTCACACGAGGTCGCCTCTCCCTGTGCCCATCAGCTCAGTGGCAGTGGTGATGAGGGAGTGCTGCTCCTTCAATGTGACCAAATCCTGCAGATCCAGGAAGGAAAGACTCTTTTGGTCATGAGACGACTAACAGCAACTGAACCTATATGGAAATATATATAAATATGTACACACATATGTATACACACACACACACACACACACATATATATAGATATATTTTCTATATGTTACAACTAATACACTGAATATCTTAAGAGATATTAGACTTAGTTTTCCAAGTGATTTCCTGGATCTGATTGACCCCCCAGGTGCCTTCCCACACATCCTGGACTGTGTGTCTGGTCAGAGGTGGGCCCTACTTTGAGCTGTCCAACCAATCTTTCAGTTGGTTTGGTGATTTTTATAGGCAGTAATGTGCTTGAGCAGCATCTTGCCTGCCAAGAACCAAGAGATACAGACCTTGTTTTGACTTGGAATTAATGCAGGTCTTTGCTTCTCTTAGTTTGCACTGTGAAAAACAAAAAAACACGAATGGGATTTTACTCCGGAGCTTACAATATTTTGTATAATGTGTCATAATGTGGGAGCGGCACGCCTCGAAGATACAGTGGCTGCCTAGCAACCGAAGAGTCGCTGGTTCGATCCGCACTTCCCCCGGTGACCATGTCCAAGTGTCCTTGAGCAAGATTCTGAACCGCTGATTGCTCCTGATGGCCCTGCGATGGACTGGCGACCCGTCCAGGGTGAACCCCGCCTCTCACCCAATGTCAGCTGGGATAGGCTCCAGCCCCCCATCACCCTTCACGGATAAGAGATATAGAAAATGGATGGTGTCATAACATGAGGCACGTCTGTAACTTGATGATGTAAAGCAGGGGTCCTCAAATACTTGAAGGTATTGAAGGTCCACACTTGTTTTTTTCATACAAGCATCGGTCCATTTATGACTGTCGGTCAAGTACAAGGCAGGTCGAAGGTGGTAAAGCTCGTTTTCTTTTGTCCAAACTAAAACACAATGCGCATTCTGATTAAATACAAATAAATTAACAAAATATTTTCTTGACTTGAAATAAAAATACAAAAAAAAAAAAAACGTGCAAGTACAATGTTTACACATGTACACTAAATAATTGACAAGATCTGTCATTAAGGTGCAAACATAATAATTTTTGACAGTAACTTTAACTGTAAAACACTGCTCAATGAGAGAAATGGCATTTGGGGTTTGAAGCCATGGCTTTGAACTTTGGCACAAATGGTGTGATGGCCACTGATGAAGTGTTCATTGGTGAGTCTACTGCGGTACTTGGTGTCCACAGTGTTCAGAAGTGGAGGAGGCAGACTCGTGTTTCACGCTACTGCGGTCCGTCCAGTCTAGCTAGCAGCATGCACGCTCTCTCAGCCAATCAGCGCATCGTTGTCATAGAGAGGACAGCCCATAATACCCTGTCACCCAGGCAACAGCCAATCAGCGCTGTCTCCCGAAGCACACACTTTCTCACACACACACAGACACAGCACGCAGAGCACATGCAGTGATTGAATACAGCAGAAGTGGGAACCTGGGAGATACCTGACTAAAAATGAAACAGAATTTAGCGATAGCATAGTAGCGCGTAGCGATAGATCGGCGATTAATACAAATAATATATGTTAAAAAAAGTTTTTGGTTTTTTTTAAAGTGCCATTTGCCCTGGGTCCGCAGAGAGGGGAGCCGCGGCCCGTGATGATTACTTGCCTGGCTTTAGTCATCTGTTGGGTAACATACCACTTAGCCTTCACAGTCTATCCTGACGACTCATGTCCGTCACCCGTTTTTCTATCGTCAGACGCATCCCTAGCATGATCTGGAAATCACGCATTGGTTTAATTCTCTTTTGCTGTCTAGACAAAAATGCATCACAGGAGATAAATTTGAAATAGATGAACAATCAGAGTCAGGAATGCCGTGACCGTCTTCAAGACTGTTAATGAAACAGAAAATAAAAAAATAAAACAAAAATCAATCAAAAAGAGAGAAAGGCGACATCAGTGCTAAACATAGCCGGACGCACCTGCTGACTCACCCTGCCGATCGTCTGCTAGCTTTGTCTGACGACGGCACTTGAAAAGAGAAGAACTGAGGCAGCTCGTTAAAATGCAACCCTGTCATGTCTAGGAGAACATTATTTAGGACACAATAAGTCATTTGTGTCAAAGTGCTGCAGCAGTTGAGCCTTAATGAGCGCTTCCATCACGCCAGCCGTAAAAAAATTACCTTCATGCACAAAATTTTTTGTCAGCACAGTTGGATAAAACTTGGCGGGAGAAGAGAAAACTTCTAATGAAATGCTGGCTGTCTTCAGATGTGGTAATGTCCTGCACAACCTGGCAATTATTACATGTGATATACTGCATATTTTGTGCTAATTGGTCGCAATGAGAATTTTCAAGCCTATACATCCCGTATAGAGATATTAATACAGCCGAAGCAAATAAAATAACAACCAAGAATTGAATATCCGCACCATTATCTGTTGAACTGTTTGATTTCAACTTGGGTTTAATATATTTCTAATAAAGAGCGGTTTCATTCAGCAGCACTTAGCATTCCCTGCACACTGAGCAGCCGGAGAAATCCAGGAGAAATCCAGGCCCATTAAAACAATGAATATTGCTCTCCTCCCCTTTTGTCTGCCTCTGCACCCGATAAGGTCTAAACAAATAAATAAATAAAAGCCTAAATAACCATTGCATGTTGCTCCACTCATTTCTCTATTACTTTGGCCAGCGGCGTGAGACCGACTTCTTATTTCTTGCTCTGAGAAGCAGCTCTGAGTTTCTTTGATAAAAAGAAATTGGAGGAAAGGAAGGAAATTGAGGAATTGGAGTCAGGAGGCAGTTACAATGAACTTTTTGAGAGAATTTTGCAGATTGTTTAAGCATGACTCCAGCTAGGGTGGCGACTGTCTCCCCTCCCTCCATCAGTGACTGAGCTGTTCCTGCCAGTAATTACGTGCACAGAAATATTCTGATGATTCCTGTCACACAGGTGCCAAGAAGGATATAATCACACATTTCCAGATTATTACATTAATAGTTCAATCAGTCACTTTATCTACATTCGTAAAAAACATAAAAATGTCTGAAATGAGACCTGCCAAAGATCTGATGGCTGTTTTTTTTCTTTTTTGAAGGTGGTGGTTTGGCTAATGCCCCTGTAATGACTCCAGGATGACATGAATGGCCCGATGATAAAGCTCTGCTCAGTAAAAGCTGTGAATTGGTTGAGAAATTTGAATAATTGCAGTGGAAAGCAGATGTGTGGTACAACCCAGCTTTTGTGGTAAGTGCAACAGCCAAATCAATTTACCCCCTCCGTCTCAGGAAAGTAAATAAATAAATAAGCACTAAATGAATTATCATGCCACACCAGGCTCGACAACAGAGGGATGACAACTAATGTAGCTTTTGCTGGGCGCACCGTGTCAACTGTTCTATCCATCAAATGCCACACTAGAGGTCTGCATTTTTCAAGAGCCATGCTGCTGACTCACTGCTGGAAAAATGCTAATGAATGTTGAGTCAGATGTGCCGACAGGCTGCATCCAACAGCCGGACAGACGACCTGTTTCTGACAGAGAAGTATCGTTCTTTGCCGTGTTTGAAATACGTCCTGACTGTTTTGCAGGTGTAGAAGAAATATATACTATTATTCATCTTTTCTTTGTTTCAATTAAATGTGAGGGGAACAGGAGAAAAGTCACGATAGGCTCTTTGAGAGCGGGATAAAAGACAGGGTGGATTTGGGTGTCACGGCGTCATTTCAACCAGAAATACCACGTCCTGACGTGCGCCTGTCAAGGTGACCGTGAACTTTCACCACCAAACTTTTTTTCGGGTCATCCTTGAGTCCCAGCGGATGTTTGTACTTAATCTAAAGACATTTCCTCAAGGTGCTCCTGAGACATCACGTTCATTTGTGTTGACAGTGACCACTGACCACCAGAATTATGTCAGTTCACCCAAGTGGACGTTTGTAGCAAATTTTGAGAGATTCCATGAAGGTGTTCCTGTAATCTTGCATTGATGCTCATCATCTGGAACAGATGCCGCTCATGTCAGGCACAGTGACCTCTGAGCTCCAAAACTCTTCTCAGTCCACCCTCGAGTCTCAGTGGACACGTGTGCCAAATCTGAGGCAATGAGACGGACAAGCAGAAAACACAGCGCCTCCAGTCTACAGCTGCTGCTGGCACGGCGGCATAATAATTACCAGAGTCATCACCATTCATCTCAGAGACAACAGGACTGGTTTACACCGAACATAATGACACAGGGAGCTTTGTAAGGGGTAGCCAGCTAGAAATTTCAGAAAATCATGGCAGGCCATCCAAGCGGGGATATTTCAGTCTGCACCAAATCGTTGCACAGACTAACGGACGGTGTAATACAGCAGGACTCCCAGAGCCTGGGACTGTGGGTCTCACCTCAGACAAAGAAGCCTCAGGTTACCTTATTGAGAATCCTGGACCCCCGTTGGATCGCTAGTTCTGGATTCTTGGAATGCTTCGAATTCCACAAAATGTCTCTCTGAACGATCTGCTCGACCAAACTGAATGTTTATTTTAAAGAAACACTTATATGATAGCTTATGAAATGATCTGCGCATGATCCAATTAATGTGTCAGCGTGTAGCTCGCTCACCGTGACCTCAGGAGGCGTACCAGTGAAAGACACGCGTACAAAAGGTCACTCTCTTTGGTAGCGGGTCCGCCTCCCGTGCCGTGGCCAGGAGTTCAAGGCCAACGCCAGACAGCACAGGTGACACTGGCTTTAAGCCCCTGGTATTACTATGAAGAGGGAATGAGAACAGCTGGCAAAAGCAGTCACATTTAGGCTCTTCGATATGGTGTCAGTCGACACATAATACATCCTTCCCTATTATTCGCTGAGCCTCTCCTGAAACCGTGTGGAGCCCCCCCCTCCCAGGGAGGCGCACCCTCCCACTTTGAAAACCCCTGTTGTTTTAAGCTAAATGGGTATGAAACATCATATTGAAATGTGTTTGTATTCTGAGACACTTCGCAACGCAAGACAGAGAGTGAAATGACCTGAGGACATGGAAAATGATTTGGCATTCAGGTCCTTTGACTGGAGATTCCTCTGAGCCGATGATGACAGCAATGACATTCGCTGTGAGATGGGACCACCTGAGCATGACTTCAATCTAACTCGGTGTCGGTTTCTGTGAAAGTCACATAGCCCAATTGATTCCGTCCAGTGGTCAAAAGAGAAAGGGCACTGCCAACGACTTAGAGGAATCAACAAGATGTCTTATTCTGCATCAATGAACTTGAGAGATAAAGAAAAATTAGACTTGTCTCGAGTACGCGGCCGGAGTGCCGTCGAGGCAGCAACACAGGCTCGTGACTAACTCTCATTTGATTTCATCCAAGTTGTCCGTTGGGGATTTCCATTTTTTCCTGAATAAGTCCACCCCAAATCCAAAACTCATTGCATTTCCACCTCAGCTCACCAGAATAAGAGCACAAACCAGGAGACACCCACATTCCAGCTGTGTGCCGACAAGGCAGTCCAATATTTGGATCAGCCTGGATTGTTGCCAGCGGCGCCATCTCGCCATGTCTGTAAATAATACTTAATGTCATATCTGAGCTGCATTAAATAAGAATTATGTGGACCACAGCAGCGACTGTGGAGCACTGACAATGATGCTGGAGGAGCATCCGTGCAGCAGCGTGGCTGTTGCACCATCAGTGGAGTGCAATCATCCTTCATTTTCTGCTTTTTCAAGTCAGAAAAATAATATACTAAAACACTATGGCCTTTCTAAAAAAAAAAAAAAAAAAAAAAAAAGGAAAGGGGGGGTGTCATCTACTAAAACATAATAGGGATTAAATCATTAATATGTACCTCTTTAAAAAGGGATGGCAGTTTTAGAAGTCTTAAAGGTCATCGGCATTCCCTCCCTCACAGATGGAAGAATAATGGTTTTATCTGCCCTTTCGCCTTCTACCCTCTCCAACGGATCTATAGACTGGAATGTGGTAACTTGAGCTTGGTCCCATTCAACACAATTCATTTATCCACATTAACAGCTCAGTATAGAACAGAACAACCCCACACAAAGTCCGAAATAGACCTAGTTTAGCCTGCACCCAGATATCCTCAAGTGTACTTTAAAGTGGTGAGTTTTCCATTGTGAGCCCACTGCACTGACCCAATTAGCCCTGGGCATGGTCAGCTGCTGCCAGGAATGTAGCATCCTCACACTCTTATTCAGCCACCCCCTCCTCGTCGCTGAAACAATAAAACTCTATCAAGGTACTGGATTATTCATTTGGCTGCCAAAGCAAATTCAGCTTATCTGTCTCTCAAATGAAGCATCCTGTAATATTGAACATTAGACATATGAAGCAAAAAAAAAAAAAAAAAAGCTTGTGATACCAAAACTACATCAGGATTGAATTGAAATGGAAATGGCGTACATTTTCGGGATTTGCTCTGACATAGTGTAAGCCTTTCCATTGTGGCAGACTTGCATTTTTTAATGAACTTTTTGTTTATTTGTCGGTTTTCAGCGACGCGTGCACAACATCTCTGTTTTACTGGACTTTTCCATCATTTCCTCCTCATTGCTTTACCATCATACAGTGTACTTACTTTCCGTGTGCGTATGAATGTGAATTTAGGGCATTGCCATCAAAGAGATTAATGCAAATTTTACAACATATCCCGCAAAGTCGCATAAAAAGGTTTGTATTAGAGAGGAAAAACCCTGGCATAAATATATGGCCCGTATTTGCGCTACACGTCGACTTCTCATTGAATATTCCACCACCTTTGTATGTTAATCATCACGGTGCATGAATGGAGCATCAGCCATGAAGTACGTAGGCCTGTGATAGCCTCCATTAGCCATGTCAGGGATCTTAATGAGGGCTTGGTGTGAGGCTGTGCAAAAATAACTCAGGAAGACTTCTAAACGCAATATTTCACACAGCAGCCCGCATGCTTTGCTGGCAATTATTTGCTTATTAATTTTTAACCTCAAATAAACAAACTCATTTAATGAAACAGATTGGTTCCACACCAAAATAATTGTTAATAAATCATTCAAAACATGTGTGTAGATTATACATGCTTTCAACCTTGATTTCCATTTGAAAAAAAAAAAAGGCAGGACTGAATTCTTAACGATTGCTCAGGGCCCACAAAAGCATCTGCTAATCAATATGGATGCCTGGATTGTTTGGGGCCCTTGAGGGAAAACTAAACAGACATCCACTTGAGGAAAACAAATAATTCCTGACCCAATAAATTGGAACAGAATGATAGACTGCATGTATGCAGTCATAAAAAAGAAAAAGACAAAAAAAAAGTGCATCACCACCAGCTATCAGTGCGCATGCGGTGACAAACTCAAGCAAAATGCAGGACACTCCTTTGATTCGCAGAAGAAAACTCATTATTTCGAGATGATATTAATGCTGTGGTAAGGTCTGCTTAACTTCAGGGACAAGAAAGGCTTGGTTAGGGAAAGATCGTGGTTTGGCTTAAAATCCATATAAATACTAGAGGGCACTCAGAGTGAGCTCCTTCACCAAGGCTGCCTCAGCCAAACCCAACGTCTAAAATGCCATTTTTTAAAATTTCAGACTGTTCAGTCCCACAATTTAACTGATTCTTCTTTCGTTTCTACAAGTTTGGTTAACACTGGCCTCGTTGGTATTTTTGCATCAGACAAACAAATGAAAACTGACAAACGCTACCGTACTATGAACTTCCAGTTTTGTCACCAGAGAAACGGTTCGGAATCTCCTGTGTCTCACAGAAAAAAAAAACAGGAAAGAGGCTACAAATGTTGCAAGATGCACTATAATCACCTGTTGCTTTTGCCCCCAAAAGATGTTTGCGAATGTCCAAAAAAAAATGTCTCTTTTGTCATTTGAATAACGACTTCAAAATTTCAGACAGGCCAAGACAAACACTACAAATCCTGCTACGTTTCGCGAGACTCATTTTGCAAGAACAAGGCCTGCTAATGCTTTGACATCTTGGAAAAATGCACCGTTTTGTTGGCAGGACAAAGACTGCGTATGTCATTACGTCTTGCTTCTGAATACACAGTAATTATTGAAAAGAACAACCGTGCTGGTACCTTTGAGGTACTTCCTAGGATCAGGAATCTATATGTTTAATATGCTTAATTGATG
The DNA here is from genome assembly GCF_037954235.1 of Aulostomus chinensis. Taxonomy (NCBI): domain Eukaryota; kingdom Metazoa; phylum Chordata; class Actinopteri; order Syngnathiformes; family Aulostomidae; genus Aulostomus; species Aulostomus chinensis. The sequence goes on along the minus strand of NC_141342.1, from coordinate 18,241,631 downwards.
AAGGTGGCGTTAAGCATATTAATGTGATGCGAGTGATGGGCGTGAGTGTGGCAGCCACGGTGCGAACTAGGATCTGTCACCTCAGTCTTCCAGTTCATAAAATGACTCAGCTGAAGTACGGCTGCAATGTGTGCCCATTATGATAACACATGGTGAGTGTCTTTTATCACAGGCATGTTATTTTGCCTTTGAAACACACATCATTATGAGTATGACAGTCCTCAGGGATTCAAGGACAACAATCTTTTGCTATCAATTACCGAGCCACTTCCACCGCTGGTGATGAGCGCTTCCCCCATCCCTCCAGAGCCTCTCACACTTCCACACTAATAAGGTTGTAGCATCGCTGTGATGGGCATTTGTCGTTAGCTGACATGACTGGATACAAATCGTTCTTGACTGTATTCTGTCATCCCTGTGACAGCCGTCAGAGGCGCGCGATGATGGAGGGTCTCAGTGAGGTGTCAGCTTGTCCCTATCAATGACCCATAAGGTAACACGTACTCACCAACTCTGCAGCACATCATGAATTGTGACAAGGCTGCTGGAAATCAAATGGCCTGCTAAATGTCGTCGGAACATTTTTCAGGTTTGGTCGCGTTTTTTTTTTTTTTTAAAGGAAAAGCGCTCACTAAAATGTTGATTTGTGTCCCTGAAAAAGCTGCATGTGTTACATGGAGCGTAAACATCAGCAGGTAGAAGAACAGGCGTTTTAAACTACACAGCCAGGGTATTTGGAACAGGAGATATCAAAAACTGTAACTTTCGGAGAGCTAAACACTCTTGACAGCGAAGCAGACAAACCATGAAACAAATTTCACCTTCAAACGGTCACATTGGGAAGTTTTGCAAAAGAAAACCGTGGCGTTCAAGTGGATGAAAACGCCATGGATGGCAAAAGGTCACTTGCTCTCTCTTGGAGCCACTGAAAAGATAATCTACATGCCCTAGTAAGGTTGTTGGAATGCACTTTTCATAGTTTGTACAGTGCCAAGTTAACTAAAATGTTCATTGGCTAACGTTACAACAGTTAAGTTGGCTAACATTATTCCCAGCATCTAGCAATGACTGAGATCAACAGCTGGGAATGTAAATGGTAAGATTCAGATGGGGGTACTAGCAACGTTTGAATCACCGAAACATGAAATTACAACAACAACAACAACAAAAAATGAGCATGACTTTACATGTAAAGTCATCCTCGGGAAACCTTGAGTGAACTGGTTAAGCCATTTTGAAAGTTCTATCAAATGCGTCAAACTGGTGAACTGGAAAGTGTCAGAAACATTTAACTTACCATGTCACGAATACCTCAAAACGGGGGTGTACATATGGTCTGTTCCTGTGAACACAGTAAACACAGCCGCCTTAGAAGGCACCCTAATACACAACTGAACACTCAGTGGGACACATGGAGGCCGGCTGGGAGCCGGTCGGCTGGGGAACAAAAGGGAACACAACAGTCGAGAAAGTAAGTACAGAATAAATCTGGAGAGAGTCCAAAATTTAAAAAATCCAAACAGGCAAGTGTTTTTTTTTTTTTTCCAGGATCTTTTTGCCCCCCCCCCCCCCTCCTCCTCCTCATCTCCATTTCCATTTTCATTTCCAAAACAGCCTCCAGATGTCGGTCCTTGTGTCTTTAGTGACATATGTCTGCACAAGCAACTCTGTGATGAGTCTCTGTAGCCTCTGGCCAGCCAAGATGACAGCATGGTGAGGATCCATTTGAAAGGATGAGATGGCACAGAGTGTCTCCAAGGAAATTTAATTCTCCTCTGAAATGATGAACAGCACAATGCGGAGCACAGTCTGCTGGTCCCACCAGGCCGTTGAGGGGACACATCAGTGTGGCGCAGTGGTTTCGCGAGCATCAATTGTATTTTATGAAAAGTCACAGGACCACTTGGGATGGTACACCTGGAGGTGGCCGCTTTGTCAAGCCCCAGTTAAACGCCACAAATGGTCAGCCTTTACGTTTTCCACTCAGTCAAAGCACAACATCCCCCATCGCACTGGGCCTGTATTGGAATGGCTCTGTGATACAGATGAGTAAAACTAACAAGTTTCACAACCTTGAGAGAGCAAGGCCAATGCCTTGTTTACACCAGTGTATCATGTCTGCAATGTTATAAAAGCAGAATGCTCATGGAAGGTGATAGAAATGTTCATTAAGTGGACCTGAGTGATAAAAGTTTGTTGTTTTTTTTTCTCTTTCCTTTACATCTTAACATGTAGAATATTCTCATGGAACACTGAGGACATAGCTGCGGTGATGGGAAAGCCTGTCACTGAGCTAATTTTAGCCCGTTAGCTTGTTTCTGCTAGCACTCTTTCCACAGTTTGTCCTACTAATGCAGCAAAGTTAAAGAAAACAATTTCAATCTAGTCAAGTACTTTTAGCCCGTTAGCTTGTTTCTGCTAGCACTCTTTCCACAGTTTGTCCTACTAATGCAGCAAAGTTAAAGAAAACAATTTCAATCTAGTCAAGTACTTTTAGCCCGTTAGCTTGTTTCTGCTGGCACTCTTTCCACAGTTTGTCCTACTAATGCAGCAAAGTTAAAGAAAACAATTTCAATCTAGTCAAGTACTTTTAGCCCGTTAGCTTGTTTCTGCTAGCACTCTTTCCACAGTTTGTCCTACTAATGCAGCAAAGTTAAAGAAAACAATTTCAATCTAGTCAAGTACTTTTAGCCCGTTAGCTTGTTTTTGCTCACACTTTTTCCACAGTATATCCTAACTATGCAGTAAGGTTAAAAAAAACGAACTAAATATAATGAAGGCAAAAAAAAAAAAGGCTGCACGGTGGTGCAGTGGTCAGCACTGTCACTTCAAAGCAAGAAGGTTCTGGGTTCGAGTCCCGGCTCAGACATGGGATCTTTCTATGTGGAGTCTGCATGTTCTCCCCGTGCCTGTGTGGGTTCTCTCCGGGTACTCCGGCTTCTTCGCACTGTCCAAAGACATGCAATTGGGGACTAGGCTGATTGAATACTCTAAAATTGACCGTAGGTGTGGTTGTGAGTGTGAATGGTTATTTGTCTCTATATGTAGGCCCTGCGATGGACTGGCGACCTGTCCAGGGTGAACCCCGCCTCTCGCCCATAGCCGATGGGATAGGCTCCAGCCCCCCGTGACCTTTAATAGGAATAAGCGGAAGACAATGAATGGATGGATGGAAGGCACACAAAAAAACAGCACAAGAACCTTACAAGCATGTATGATTTCTGGACTACGAACATTTGAATATTGAAATGAGGTGACAAATGAGAAAAACAGTTCAGCTAAATACCAAGATATGGTCCACAGCACTTCACATGATGATCAAGCTTTATTTCAAGTGGCGGCCCCATTTTCACCTCCCCCTTGATTAATGAGGGGAGAGCAGATGCAGTGGATGTGGAGAAGAGAAAGAGCGATGCGGGGAAGGACACTCTTACCAGCACCTCACATGATAGCCTTGATTTCCTCACCTTTACATCAGACATGTCTGAATGTGTCCATGAATGTGAATAAATAAGTGTGTGAAAAATACACATTCATCCATTGTCAGGTGTCTCCAGTTCGCTAGTGAATTTTTGTGCATGCGTGTCAGAGAAAGAGAGAAAAGGGTATTAAGCTGGCCATTCGAATTGAAAAAGCAAGGTGACAATGACGCTAATAAAATTAAAATGGTTTATTGCTGACATTTTGTGCCAAGCACAAATTGCTCTGAGTATTGTTTCACCTAAACTACTCCAACCTTGTATTCCCTAAATTTCACATGTAAAGATGGCTGCGCTTCACATCCTGTGCCTGATTCATTGTCTTCCCCCTGCTGCTGTAGCATTCAGCTATCAATCATCATGTACAGTGTCCAGGCTGGTTAACAAGAATGTGAATTTACTATTCATTTTCTTGCTATTGTCAGATGTGGCCTGACAACCTCGTAATTTTTCAAAAGAACAGCGTGGAAAACATTTCCAATCCTGTAAATGTGCCATGTGCTTTAGTGTCATACTCCATTATACGGATGGGGAGGGGGTAGAAGGGTAGTTTCAGTTCCCTACACGTGATAATGAACAAGGTAGGAAACTAGGAAGCACTGTGATTGAGAGTACGTCTACCACAGATGATACGTGGGTAAAAACTACAAACAGGGTCAAAATTTGTTCCCAAATTATCTTCCCAACCGTTAAAGAGTTTAATTTTGCCGAGGAGTGTAGTGTAATATGTCTAGTTGTCATGTCATATGGTTAAGCGCCATAATTTAATGTTGTTGTTGTTGGTTTTTTTTTATAATACTACCAAGTTTGGTGAAAATACCAGCAAATGTCTCAATTTCTTGCTAATAGCGCCTAGTTTTGTCACAAAAGGAATGGCTGCAAATGTCCTAATGTATCACTTAAACTGTCCTCTGAGCTGTCATGAAGTGGCTCTCCCAAATTATGCTTCAGATTTCATCGTTGACATGTCCATGAGGGGGGCACTAATAGCTACATTCAGACAATTGCCGAGAATGGGCTGCCGGATCTGCAATTTGATCCAATAGTTTCTAATATTTCTCCTCTTTTATATCCCATAAATCGTAATTTGTCATTTGGGGGGGGGGGGGGATTGTAAAAAACCAACCAAACAAACAAACAAACAAAAAACACACACACCAGCGATCACATTACCATCCACAGTTCATTCATATTCTTGTGTTGTAACGTATCTGTAGGAAGGAGGTCATCGGCAGAAGGAGAAATGAATTAAAGCAACAACAACAACAAAAAAAATGGAGAAAAAAAATCCTAAAAAATAAAATTAACCGGATAAAAATACGATAGCATGAGATTTGTCTTGTGTTTTCAACACACCATGAAATTTACTTGAATAACATATTATGGTAACATTTCTCCTCCTGTCACTTATAAATCGCTCAGGATTATTGTCACCGAGGGCTCGCACCTCTTATTGGCATTTCTTGCCCCAGGCTACTCCTTGATTTTATTTTATGTATTTTTTATCACCCAGGATAAATTGGTTCCTACTTAAGTGGGGAGGCAGGCTTGGCCCCGCAAAGCTAAGATGAGTGTCCTCCTAACCACTTGTACAGATTTAGAACTCCTTGTCGAGCAAGGGCATCTGAAATAGGCAGTCATAAATTAATGATTCTAGCTGGAAGCAAAACAACCATAACCACATCACACAGCTGAAAATAAACTATCTGGCACATTATGAAGGCAGGAAACACAGATTTTGTACCTGGTTCCAATTATATGGCTGCATATTTTGCCAATGGATTATTTATGATGACGCTTCATTTATTGGCACATTTGGATGGGGGGGGGGGGGGGTCCATAAATACTTCAGTGGCCCAGCAAATTAAGCAGTAAAACAACCAGCGATGTCAGTGGTCTACAACCAGCCTTTTTTTTTTTTTGGCCCGAGTTCTGCACACATAGAGATGGATTGTGTCCTTCCTGGTTTATCCTATTTCATGTGGAGGTATAGTCGAGCTGGCATCTTGGAAAGGTCAGGTCTAAATTGGTAGTGGAGAATGTATCTTTCAAGATTTAAGTATCAAAAGTCCCTTTGGGAACCTATTGAGCCCAGTTAGAGAGGTAGAGAGAGGAGTTGTTTGTTTTTGGTTTCTTTTGAATGCATCTCGCCACTTCTTCTTGGTGGTACATGGAGAGTGACATTAATCTTACTCTTCTTTGCAATGTATTCTCCTGTCCCGCACTGGGGAAAACTTAAAAACCACTGCCACTGCCACACAGGAAAGACTTACAGTCCCATTTGAAGAAGTGTTGTTATTTTCAATGCCTCTTGGCACTGTCGCGATACATACCTTTTCAGGCGTCCTGATGTTTTTTCATTTGAACTCCAGTAACTTCATTCCTTTTTTGCTTTCCAACAGAGTAAAATGACCCACAAGTGTCTTTTATTATAGCCCTGATAAAGGCTGTTGGAATTTTCAAAGGGTGATTACTCACTGGGTATGATTGCTCTGTACCTTTCCACAGTATGACACCCGTAATAGTGTTCCATGGCTGGCCATGATGCGCACGTAAAGGCTCAGACACAGGAGGTGGCGGTATCCCCCTCGTTGTTGGTTTGCAACTTGCCAATAAACACAAGAAAGGTGACTAGGTCCAAGTCATCGGCTGGCAACATTTCTCTAAACCTTTGCTGTTGAAGTCGTAGTAATGCTGTACGGTTTTGTTATTAACAAATATCTACTGCATTATTATGTTTTTCCATTTATTGTGGGAAACATGTAACAGAAATTCAGTTGATCCCCCCCCCCCCCCCCCCCCCTCCTCAAATTCATACATGGATTCCAGCAAAAGCAATCCAGAAAAAAAAAGCTATTTTTTTGCCTGTCTGGCAACAAGTTCAATGCACTTGACGGATCAAATATCCCTCTCAAGTTATGAAGGCAGGAATACAGATGTGTTTTCCTTTATACAGATGAGCAAGTTACATGATGTCATGATATGACATGCAAGTAAATAACACAGGTGAAATCCTGGCCGTGATAAAAGTCTCCAGAGTCCTTTGAGTCCTGTATGTTGATGTCTTTCATCTCATGCACACAAGATAATACCAATAATGGATGAATATAAAAACATAATTCAAACCATTCAGTAGGCTTAGTGAGTTACCATGGTTATACCCTTCTGAAACACGATTCTATGACACGGCTGTATGTCGAAGTTCTAAAAGGTTCCTGCTGGACTCTTGTGTTTAGGTCCACCTTCTCCCAGCCTGTGTCCTGTCCTTCAATAAAACTCCCTCCTTTCACATCAGTGATTGCTTTTCTGCATGATTTCATGATTGTGTGTACTAAAGCATCTTACCTGAGCTGCCTGCCAATGATTAAATCTGTTTTACATTACATCAATTATATCATGGTGAGTCATCAGATGCTTGAAAACAATCTTTTTAGAGAATGCGTTTAATGTATACTCATGTGGACAAAAGCCTGTGGAGAAGAGCAATGGAGAAAGGTGAGGGCACTTATTCATTTATCTTCTATTTATGTTCCTCCGTTTAATTGAATTTTCTGCTATAGACCTGGCAGGTGGATATAAATCATGCCTCTCAATCGCGAAAGATAGCCAAAAGACGGCTCCTGCTACAGACATACGAGAAGGGCGGGCAGGGTCCAAGATGAGGCCAAGATTTATGTGTGCCAGGAAAAAAAGAAAAACATGACCCTGGGTCTCTGCTGCCTGTCAGCCAAGTATCTTTTCCATAACGTTGAGAATTCACGAGGGCTGTATTTCAGTCACGGGTCCTTGAAGAAATTCAGGTCAACAAAATACGCAATTTATTTCAATGCGCACTCTTAAGATGCAGCAATTAAAACTCATCAGCACTGCAGCAAAATACGTGACTTCATGGTCCTTAAAAAGTAGGCTTGGATTTTGAAAAACAGGATGCCCTTGGTTCTTTCGATGTCAGAGTGAATGCGCACGTGTAATTTTGAAAGGGTACGTGTTTATGGCAACAACAAAAAAGAAAAGAAAAGAAAACCTTATCACTTGTTTTCTAAACTGCTCCGAGAGCATCTCAACATGACAACTGCAGCACAATGTAGTCACGAGCAAAGACACCACCATCAACTGCGATGTGGAGGATGGGCGTGGTGTAGGGTAAGCTTTGGTTCGGGCTGGTTGGCCTGTCAGGGTCCCCCTGGAAACATGCTGGTTAACAGGGCTCTGCCGAGGAAGAATGAAGTCCAGACTGAGATCTGCGGGTGAAGTTATGTTTTCTTTTTCCTCTCTTTAGTTCAACTTCACCCATGGCAGCATTTTGAAAATTTTAAGTGGCCAATAGGTTGAAAGGGGGATGTTTTTTTTGTTTTTTTTTTTGTGAAAAATGGAGAACAACTCAGAATCCTAAAGCAACTAAGCCACTGAGGGTTCTTGGACTGATAAAAGTGTGAGTGCCCAGAATTATAGGTCCGACTGAGAATGTTTTGAAAATGAATGCAGTTTCCCTGACTTTGATTCAGAAGTCTCCTTTGATTAGAGGGAGTTTGACGTAGAGAGATTCCGTCCCGGCCGGATGACTCTGGGACAGTTTTCCCTTTTGCTGTTAAGGGTTGATGTTAGACATTGGATGGCGCATTCAACATAGCCAATCTTTGCACTCGACTGCCCCCGCCATCTTTATGCTAGTCTTCACATCAGTAGCACTTGCAGTTCTACCCAGTCTGATACAGGAGCTGGCAACTAGACAACAGTATGTTTTAATCCAGTGTAGCAAAGATCTCCAGCTGCAAACCTCATGCAAATGCAAGGCCCCTCTTGCCTGTATTCCTGCTTCAACACCCTCTGTGCTGCCCAGATGGCCGTACTGTATGGAGACAAAGGTTTCAGCGGAAGCGGAGGCTCTGAGGAAGGCCTATTCCAACTCTGTTAGCCGACTGAAAAAACAAGTGCTCATGAGCTATGCCCAAGACTATCTTTTCAAGGGGACTTGTGCAGTACTTGTGTTCACACTAATCAAATTAACTGGACTTTTGGGTCAAGGGTACTTGGATCTGGGCCTAATGTGGCCTAAAACCATCCAGTGAGGGGAAATATTATCACAGCAAATTGGGCATTCTTTTCCGTTGCCGTGTAGTTGTTGATTGTTTAACAAGAGCGTGACAAAGGTAAAAAGGGGCAGAGGGAACGGCTTGTTAGTGGCAAAGAAACTCTGCTGCTACAATTCAATAAAATCACTACACCAATAAGCCCACCCCCCCCCCCCCCACACACACACACACACGTCAGTGTGTGACCAGCATCCAATCGCGTCTTAGTGTTCCTCAATAAAGTCCCCTGTGACAAACATGATGGAGAGCCACTCGGTTTCAGAGCAGGACACTCAGAAAACGACTTGAGGATAAAATATTGCATCCTGGCAGTCGACTTGCCAATCCAAATTAAAAAAAGTTAAGAGTGTCCGGGTTTATGCTACACCCTTCAGTGCCACTATAATTCATGTTTTACACATGCTACACACTTAACCACCTAACCTTTCTACTTTGTCATTCACCCGCTGACCCATAAGAGCTAGTGTGAGGCCATTCATCTCCGCTATCAGTGTTTAGACTCCATAAAAACAAGATATATTGAGCCAGAGTTTTGATTGAAGGCTACATCACGTAAGCTTCATCCGGGCAGGACTTCACACTGTCTCAGTTATGTAGTTATGGGAAAAGTTTGCCTGGATTTCTCTCCGCAATAAAGCCTCTCTGCAAGAAATCCTTTCTGTCAGCAAGACTAAAGGAAGTCAGATGATGAAATACACTGAACTTCGATTGCTGGCTCATTACTTTGAGACTTAGTTTACTTCTTATTTTCAAGTTTCTGTCACAGTTTATTAAGTTTGGGTAATAGGAGTCCGTCCCCATGTGCTACTTTGCCACTCCTATTCTGCCTGTCAAGAAAAGTACGTTGGTTTTTTTTTTGTTCAAGTATCTACCATGAGAACGCAGGAAGAGCTTATATTTGATTCCCCTCAGCTACTTGTGCTCTCTCCCCTTCTAATCTTCTAATTTTCCAATGATATTAATCTACTGGGTTTAGACACCAGGTTTATCCCTAATTGCATGTGTCTTACTTCGCATATAAGCAGATTTTCCCATGGAGGTGACAAGGAGATTGACAGATAATCCCCCTAATATTATCCTCAATGACTTGAGTTGGGGATAAAACCTCACTTTTCTCAATTACAACTAGATTTGATGCCATTTTTCTTCACTTAATATTTCTCTCGGTAGCTGCCCCCCAACCCCCACCCCTGGGCGCTTCTGATTATTTTGGTTTTGTTGTGTCTTTTCTTTCTTATAAATATCAATTTGTCTGTTTGCATCACCACTGTGCAAGAGTCATGAAACTGTACAGTTGTGATTAAAATTGAGTCCAAAGTGCGTGTGGTCACAGCAAGAGCGCCAGAATTGAAGGGAAGGGTCCATTTGCTTGTGTTATTTTACCTTATTGTGATCAGAGAACGAGAGAAGAGCTGCTAATCAAAGTAATTGCAACCTGCAGGGCGGGATCGACAGCCGAGGTTTAGGTTTTTCATTATGTTATTGCACATCTCTGTTTGACTTCAACCAGCCATTTAATTTGATCATACCTGGTCTGCAATAAAACAGACGAAGGGGTACAAAAGGAAATTTGGGAGATGAGAGAAAGCATAAAGAACCTGGTCACCCAGCGGGAGTTGAGGTCAATGAGAAGTGCAATCGTATGAATTGGAGGACAGACCACTGAACTGTCTCCCCACCACATTTAAAGAGCAATTGATGTATTTTAATGGTGATTTACTGTGTGTGGTGAACCCCCGAGGACGTCCAGCTATAGAAAAAGGAGAGCTAAGACTTCGTCTGATATTTTGTATCCAGTTATCATCATGCCGGGCGGGCGAGGAACGGCAAGTACGGGGACAATGGTGCTTGTCATATGTGGCAAAACCCAGCTCTGACTCAGTATAGAGCTGTTACTTAATGACAATACATACGTGTATCATTTATGCTCCCACCTTAACGTTTCATAGCTGTATTTCTTCTCACATTTATATATTGTGCTGCATTTATATTATGCATACCTCTGATTTGTATGTAGTTGTACATTATAATTCACTTACAGATTTATTTTTCAATTTCGACTTTATCAATCTGTGCACGTTTTTTTATGTCTACAACAACAGCAGCAACAACAAACAAACAAATGATGAGATGTGCGTGTGGGTGTGTAGGAGGGGTACGGTTCCCCAGGGACCTTGAAAACAAGACAATGAAAGAAAAAAAAACTCATGATGATAAAAAAAAGTTAAAGGATAATACAAATACATGGAGGTGTAATTGAGAGATTTCCAACCATTAAATAAATCAGCGAAATCTGACATTTTACTTCTCTATGCCTGCACGAGTATCAAATTAGCTTGATGTTAGCATTTGCTTTGTTCATTTTCACACACTGAATTCCCCATCTACCGTTTGTTGCTGCAGAATTGTTCTCAGATTCATTCATGACCACCCCTTCCACTCAGGGATGATTGAGGCCACAGTTTGACAGTGCTGGAATCTTTCTTCTGATCAGATGCCACACAGAATCTCCTGCTTGTCCAACGGCAAATGAGTCTGTGAAAGTAAACAGAGACACAAGGTAATGATGCCTTAGCAAAGGAGAAATGATGGAGGGTTCATATTGAAGACGGATGGTTTTTGGGGGGGGGGGAAGCAATTATGAGACCCATCCTCTCAAGGCCAAATTCCCAACGCAACAAGGTTTTAATTTCCTGATGATTTTCAGTTTAATAAAACACAACAGTAAGCAGTCGAATGAAAAACAATGCATATCCACAGACAAATGCAATAACCTGGGAAAATAATCATTTTCAATTAAGGTGACATTCAGAGGCGGCACAGTAATCGCGGTGATTCTCTGCTGAATTGTTTGTTGTATGACAGCAAATGCTGCAGACTTTTCTCAGCTATAGCAGATCACACTTAATTGGTTTAAATCGCATGTTGTAATACATGAAATTGTACATTCGCCGACTTATCCTTCTCCTTTGGTTGCAAAGTTCCGTTTGTGAAATGTGTGCAATTTGGCAGCACCTGTGTAATGTCAATATGCGACATGACTTCTCCAACGTGTCATATTTAGCAGGTGTCGTCAAGAACAGCGTTAATCAGTTTTTTAGGATATATATTTAACAATGTGAGACCATATTAGGGTGATGCCACTGCACTGTTCTGTATAAAATGCTCTCAAATCTAATTTGACTTTTTAAAAAGTTGTTTTTGCCAGATGATTGCAAAACTGATTTGGTTCCAAAAATACAACTAAAATGACTCACAGGTTTTGCTCCTCTGTTTAAAAAAAAAAAAAAACAAAACCTTTATTTTTTTCAATCATTTCCAACAGTTCCGACACAACGGAACATATAATTCAAGCTCCCGCGTTCCACGTTCGTCTGTCACTTTCAATATAGTAGATATGAATCTTGAAGTAATGGGACGTGTGTTTCAGCTCCGTCGCTGTTTGAATCAGTAGCAATTAGGAAGTTACCATCACCATGGCAACGTCTAACTGAAGTTGACCCCCCCCCCCCAGCTGATTCAGATCAGCCATGTTTTTCACCAAAAAAATGGGATTAAGAATAGACTTTTACTTAGAGGAACTGTTACTGATTCCTTTTGTCATCGGAGTTTTTTTAATACCATTTAAACGACTGCCAACGCTGCAGTAGGTTTCTATTTTTGTATTAATTACTTCTTTTACCAGGCGTCTTCGCTCCTGTCAGTTCTTTTCAACTCATCTGACCAACATCTACCTTTGTTGGTGGCTTTGTTAGCGAACCAAAGACCCAACAGGCTTGGGTAATGGTCAGAGAGTTATGGATGGTTTTATGATGGGTTTCATTAAATTCGAGGACCACAGGGCCTTGGAGGAGGTAAGCGCTCTACTGAGTGCACTTCCAGTTGTTGTCGCCTTAATGCACTCCTTTATTGCGTTTGTGGAATTATTCCTAGACGGCCGGAGGCTCTTCTGGCACTTTGTACCTGGTTGACTCTACAGATGTGATGGCCCTGTCTGACCTTTCACATCACTTTGTTGATATCAGCGAACGTGGACACTCAACTGAGACAATCCCCCCCCCCCCCCCCCCAAAAAAAGTTGCAGGTTCTATCAAGAACTTTTGCTTGAAAGCCAAGAAAAGAAGTGGCGTGTAGAGCCGGTGCCATGCAGTGGAAAAGCGGCTTTATTTCACACTGACATTAAGGATAATTGGGAGCAAGCATTTTCCCACCCTGCGCTTTTCAAGGAAATGTCAGTCAGCATTAGCATACTCATTTATAGAGTACGACAGCTGTCCCCGACTGCTACCTCACCGACCCTCGCTCTCTGTGCACCCAGCAACCCCTTTCAAGGAGGGTTATCATAACTATTATGAAAAATGACTTCTAAAAAAATCCCCATGTGACACATTATCTCAATATTAAGGGAGTTTGAGTGAATAATAAGTTTGGCTCTCTAATCAAGGTATGAAAGGGTAAGGAGCTGCCAAGTGAAGTTAAATGCCACTGTCAATCTCACCATGATCCGCTGTTGACTTCAAAGACATTTCACCTGAACGTGTCACTGTATTTTTAGAAACATCTCTGTCCCTCTGAGACTTGTAACCCTTATGTGAGACAAGCAATTTCCATGATGAACCTAACAATAATTCAGGATGATCTTCAATGTATGGTAGAACTGGACTACAGTGGTAAAACCTCCAACCAGTGCGTGTGTGTGTCTGCAAATGTGTATTTAAAAGTGCAATTTTGTTATGGCGCAGCTTGTTAGCCCATTAGAAATGTCAAATAAGGAGCAGTGGCAAGATTAACCACAATCACCCAGTCGGAAATATATTATTCTCTATAAGAGGGCTTTAAAGAAAGGAAAGAAGGCTTTGAATTCCCTGCTCACTTTTCATGAATAAATGATGAGGTGTGTTTGAATGAATCCGTGTCCTTTCTAGGTGTCCTTTCTCAAGTTTGCTAAATGGCAGAAACATTCCTCTCTACATGGTAGCTGCTGCTAATCTGATGGTCGGACTTTATCTAGGCTGAGCTATTCACCGTATCCCCTTGTTCCAAGGGATCCGTTTCTGGGGGCGGTTGATAGCCTAAAGGTCCAGTAAACACGGCAAGGAGATATAGCTGTAAGTGTCAGATACTGGCTCCTTGTTATGTCCTGATCTGCTGATATCCTTCTATTGTGATGTCAGATGAAGAAAGAAAATGCGGCCTTGCATCATCCGTCCAAAATGTAAAGGTTACTCCAGCATTTGTCATCAGGTTTACCTCATGCTATTGTATACTGGCAGGGCCACACATCGAATTGGTCACTGTCAAATACTTAAACAGCTAAGGGGCCAAATTGGCTTGCAGACATCTTTTCAGAAAAGGAAATGAGGACATCAGGGACATGTCCCTGGCCTCAACAGACTCACGGGAAAGGCTAGCAAAGGATTGAGCCAGTTGCAGCTCAAACCCAGGCACATAAAGTCAGGGCCATGAGCGTGTACGAAGCAGGGAGAAAGGCTTCTCACTCAATGAAAGTCTGGGGCAAAGATAAGAGAAGAATTAGCAGTTAATTTGTGGAGAAATTAATCCGTTTTCAGCATGAATCAAAGCCTAACTCTGTGACATTGTTCAAGGCAGTGAGCGCTCCTATCTCGTGTCCCCAGATATTTGCAGGTCACTACAGAGGAGAGGATTTCAATTTGGTCACTGATGTTGGATCGCGAGAGGAGAGACACAAAGGAAGTCTTTGTTCCAGTGAGGGGGGTTCACTGGAAATGGCACATATCATCTTGGGAAAATTTCACCAATGCTGATGAGCGGCGCAACGGTCGCTTTTCATGAAGGGAAAGTGAAGGCCACACAACAGCACAACTGTAATTGGTGCAGCCTCTGTTTGATATTAAGAATTTAATCGCAGATCATTAATGCAGTGCCATTTAAAGTGCCTCAGCATCCCCAGAATATAGACAAGGTGACATTTAAAAAGCCCCCAGTTCTCCACTGACACCAAATATTTCGTTAGTTACTGAAATTAATTCACTGATGACTCGCCTTTAGATACGAGCAACACAATATCACAATACAGAACAATCCTCTGAAATGATTTTTCGCGAGGCAAGGTTATGAAAAAGCACCGTCGGCTTCTGTTTTCCTCAGCTGAAACTAAAGACTTCTAAATGACACTGCGGTTTGTGTTGGAATGTGTGTGTTAGCATGTATTTCTTTGTGAATTGGCTCTGTTACTTGATTGACATTCTCTGAACAATGTCACATCACTGAGCTTAGACCTCTCACCTATATTAGACAATATATTCAGCACAACCTCATACATTGTAATTATACCTTGTGTCTTCAAATGGGGGGGAAAAAAAGGATATAAAAATGGCGATTTCATTTCAAGACATGGTCTCAGCTGAACTCTACTGACCCCAGCTTCTCAATGTCAGAGTAGCTCTTGTTCGGACTCTTACAGACTGAATCAAAAAGAAAAGTTTCCACGCTCTATGCGGCGATCTCAATCCTTACAAAGTGACAAGAGCTGCTGTTATGAGATTGCTACTGTTTGTTGCTGTGTGACAATGTCAGTGCAATGTCACGAAGGAGAATGAGACATCACTTCCAACAGTGAAGGCTCGGTTTCTATCTCAACCTTTCATCCTGCTCACAGTATGGAACTGAAGAGACAGAGTGTTTCTCTCCTTCTTCCAAATAATATATTTGAATAATGGCTGATGTGAGGGGGATTAAAGCAGGGACATATACAGTTATTTGGAGGACCAACCACACAGGGATGATGTAGTTCTTTGGCCAGCACAAAAGAAGGAACCACCTTTGGTTCCCTGACTAAAAGCTGGAAGGAGTTTTCCACAGGATTTTAAGATCTTTAAAACGAACACGTTAGTGTTAGACTTTTAATAACCAGAAGATTTCCTCCACAAATAAACACCACTTTGTTTTTTTTTGTTTTTTAAGCGTTAATGGAATTGTTTGCAGTCCGAAGCTAACGTTATGCTATGGGCTAACGTTATGCTATGGGCTAACGTTATGCAATGAACTAACCACACCACAAACAGGTGATGGCATTTTTGCGTCCCTGGAAAACCCTTGCAGTGTCATTTAACCACTTGTTGAAATTCAATGAGTGTGACATTTACTTTTTTTCTGTAGTAGTCCAAGTTGTTCAAATATATTTGGCTAGTGTCAAGCACAAGTGTGCTAGTGTCAAATCCCATTGACTTTGACATGAGGGAACCAAACTTTTAAACAACGCTTTGTGGTGGAACAGGACCCAAAGGCAGAAACAGCAAGGAGGTTGGATGCCAAGAACTTCGACAATTTCTTGTGAAAAGCAACATAAAACAGGACAAGTACAACACCAGCGAAAGAAAGACGAAGGGCGAACATGGAGTTGGTGTGAACGATAGGAGGCTCTGACAAGAACTGACCAGAAACCCAACCTAAAGGACAGATTTATTCAACCACACAATGAGAAAAAGGTGGGGGGAAACACTGCCAACAGGGCTGAGTGTGACGAAGACGAATAAACAAGACAAAACACAGGTGAAAAACTCAAAATGGCGGGAAACAGGAAGTGAGGAGCAACACAAAACAACACAAAAGACAATAATACAAGAGTACAATAAAATATCCAAAACTTTAAAAGAGGGTACAGAGTTTCTTCTTCATAAAACCGTTGAGAATGTCCAAAACTAAAACTCCATAACTAAAAAAAAAATTTTTTAAAAATCACACAGTTCAGACAGGACAGTGACAGCTAACTTGAATGTGGGATTTGGCACTTAACATGTCTCTTTTGTTGCAATGCTTTCCCCTAATGTCACCATAGCACTGTCAATATTAAACAACGCATTCTTAACAATGACATGATATATTATATTATTATACACATTTTTTTTTTTCTTTCCAAGAGAAGCATCTCAGCTACACTGTGAAAAGAGACAGGGGCTTGAGCTAGTGAGGCCCACATGTAAATGTTCCCGGATTCAAGGTTGTCTTACAGTTTTTCAAGAATTACATAGTTTGAAGGATGGCCGCTTTTATTCAACATTTGTCTAAATTTTCACAATTTATCACGAAAAGACTAATGATACAAAATTCATCTTTAGAGCACTTCCCTTTTTTCATGCAGTCAGTCACTTCACATAGAATTGAGCCTAATGTTAGGGGAGCAATTGTTAAATTAAAAAAAATATATATATATAAAATGCATCTCTCTGGAATCCAAATGACAGAAACCTATTATGGTGACAGATGGAGCAATTTCTTAAAACAGCTGCAACTGTATAGTACATTTTGCAGTCAGTTTTGAGCTTTGGAGTAACACTATTTTGTTGTTTGTAAGTACCAACAGTTACTACATGGGTACATGTCACACACTGCATGGCTCAGGTATGAATGTTTTCATAGTGTTTGTAGGTCTATGGCACAGAGGAATAAGAAATGATAGGCTTGACACAGGCAGTTATAGGAAGAAGCACAGAATATATAAATGTAAGCATTTATAAATACACGATAATATGTTCTATATTAAAAAGCTTATGAATGTGGACAAGAATCAGCTCAGACATGGGCAGCTAAAAACACCAAACCAAGGTTGTACTGTGTATCTATTTACTTCTATTATCAGTGAACTTTTCCAGTCATCAATTATCCTTAAATTGCCAGTGTTAGATGAGAATAAACGGTGCTCTCCCTATTAGCTTTTCCTCATTATGACACAAAACCCAAACACAGAGAGATGCCGTTGCAAACAAAGGCATTAAAATTAATTCACGGCACCTGATTCAAAAAAACAGCCGAGTCTCCATCGGTTTGCCGCAGAGGATTAAGCAGAATTGATGACAACACATGGAAAAAAGAAAAAAAAAACAAAAAACCCCACAACATATACATACATAACCACTGTCCAAACAATCCATTTGCTTGATTTACTGGTACCCTTGCAGAAAACCTTTCGACAAGGTTTAATTAGCATGCGTTTTACACCGTTTTTCATGTTTAAAAGGTGCTGAATTGTATAATTAAAGCTCACAATGTAAATCAATGGGGCAGAAAGCGAGAGGGTAATTAAACAGAGCTCTGCCTGGCATAATGGTCCAACTTTCATGGGAGGGAAGACACTCCCTGCCATAACCAAACACTTGTTGACTGCATTAATGAAGGTATGTTGACACACACACTTAATGCTTAGTGTATTGAAGTTAATGAGCAGCTTTCCATCAGGCTAACACAATAAACTCATCACATACCCTCACCTCGTCATGTTGTAAGGTACTGAGGGTTAATGAGCGGATAAGCTAGGCGATATGTATCAATACTTTTGTCAGGCGGTACAGGCAACGTCTCGTGTCGCTGTGAGAGCAGAAGAGGAGGAGGTCGCCTTGGCCATCCGTAGGCGCCAAATGGGGAAAAGCCTGGAGGAATTCTTTTTAGTTGGCCAAGTTAAAGTTGTTCACTCATGTCAGCTAATATCAGAGACCAAGTTTGGGAATACCTGTGAAAAAACTGACAGGCCGGACACGTGAATGAAGTTTTGCTACATCAGTGCTTATTCAGAGGGGTGTCTGCAACTAATTTTGTGTGTTTTCTCATTTTTATAAAAGGGCAAAAAAAAAACCCCACCTTAAGCGAAACTGAGGCATTTCTATCAACCTTTTATTTTGCGATACTTCAAATTGCGCATCCACACACATTAATGGAAGCGCAAATAATGACAGCGTTATCACGGTCGCTTCCTCCGCAGCCCGTAGCCAGGTAGGATCTGAACGAAGTCAAGGTTCACACGTCACAAACATAATCATTCCTTATCCTACATGGTAAAAAATGTCAGGATTGTACAATGTCCTGCTGCTGCTGCAGCTGGAGTACATCTTTCCATCCTTAAATGCCCTTTGCCTTCTAAATCAAGCTTACGCTTTCTCTATTCCCACAGGATTCATGATATTTAGAGCTGTGAAAAGCTGCAAATGCTGATGTGACAGACCTCATTTACGGTCTCAGTCCCAGTGCTCGACAGAGTCAAAGCCTTCGGTGTTCTGCTACTTGAGCAGCCAAAGATAAAGCTCTTTTTTTGGCCAACCATCCCAGGGTTCCCTCCATTGCCAGGGTTGCAGATTGAGTTTGCAATGGGCTGTTTGAGGTGGAGCGGCTTCTATGCAGCTCAGTCATACCTATCCTCCCAATTTTCTCACTCACTCTCTCAGGAGCTCTCGCCCCAGGGAGTGTGCAAGTGAGTGAACTATAGCACACTGTTACTGGTGCATGGAGTTTCAGATGACACAGACTCGACTGTCACTGAGACACTCACCCACTTCTCACATACTGTATTATAGCCGACTGTGCTCCCAAGATTAACTACCGTCTCGGGCTCTGACATCCTTATAGTTCCCTCCTTCACTTCTACTTTTCGTATTACTGGGGATTCTTCAGGGTGTGTTAATGAACTTTTGGTGACTTTGTGTAATAATTAAGACTGTCGTCCTCCGCTTTATCCGGTGGGTCCGGGTCGCGGTCACCGATGAGAAAATTGTATTCATAAACATATATTGAGCTAAACTCAAAACATGAGAAGTCAGATATCTTGGAAGGTTGTAAAGAACACTTGCACTGATTGTTTAATTCTGCTTGTAGTTTGAGGTGAAACGGCAAGTTTTTGATCCTGAGGTATCAGCTTTGA
This sequence comes from Aulostomus chinensis, assembly GCF_037954235.1. Lineage (NCBI taxonomy): Eukaryota > Metazoa > Chordata > Actinopteri > Syngnathiformes > Aulostomidae > Aulostomus > Aulostomus chinensis. The sequence continues at coordinate 18,222,390 of NC_141342.1, read as the reverse complement.
AACAACGTGGCTCAGGAAAGTGTGCAGCATGGTCTCATTGAATAGACCAGATTAGATTTGATGAACTGATTTTTGTCTGCACACTGATGGACGTTTGATGATGATTTAACCCCAGATACTGGCTGGCGTCTCCCTTAGGCATAAGATGGGCAGCTCAGTCTTTCTGATTATATTGAGAGTGACAGTTGAGATGGCTCGGCATGTAATTAGGACGCCACCCTGGCAGCCTCCCAATGGAGGCGTTCTGGGCTGAAGGCCATGGTGCAGACCAAGGACCAGGTGGATGGACTACACCTCCCTGCTGGCTTGGGGACGCTTTGGAATCTCGCAGTCAGAACTGGTCAGTGTGGTCAGAGAAAGGGAAGTTTGGGCTTCCCTGTTGGAACGGCTACCTTCATGATAAGCGGTTGATGATGAGTGGCTAGGATATCACAATTTACCCCATTTTGTCTGGTAACATTTGGAAAGTCTACAGAAGCATGTGACTGAACTATTTGTCTGCTTTCATTTGCAGAGAGCTAACCAGATGTAGCCAGTTTGGCTGGCGTAAGTCTCTGGTGTGCAAGCTCTACTGTGCGTGGGATGTTGTCCATCGTTACCTCTGATTCATACCAATTTTACTTTGGACTAACTGCTTCCATCTCCTGCTCCTTTGCATTTCACAAAGCCATAAAGACTTTGGTTATGTGAGACGCAGGCAGCCAAAGGCCAAGTCCATTACAAGCTGGGAAAGACAAATTCAAACATTTACCTCACAACCATCTCACAGGAGGTCATTTTTCATTGTACTTGAATGAGCTCATGAGGAGAAGCCCACAATAATAACCAGGAGCCTAACAACATAAAAAGATACAAGCCTTCTTGATGACAAATTATTATTCCATTAATACCAGTAAATATCCAGATCAGAGCAAAGATATGCAGATTTTATACTCTTCTTTCACCCTAACATTCACATTAACCACCCACCTCGTTACCTCTGATACTCAGTGAGCTTTCACCTGGACACATAGCAAATGAGCAAAAAGACATCCAATGAGTTCCAAACCTATGAATGTAAGTGAACAAGCAGCTTTTTCAAATGTCTGACTGTCTCTTTCTTTAGGAGTAAAAATGGCTTTCATCTGCAGAGAATTTGCTTTTTGTGGGTTTCAGGGGAACTAAATCAACCTGCTGAAGCGAACCGGAATGGAATACGTTTTTTAATTCTTTTTGGAGAGGTTACCATTTGGAGGGTGGAGCAGATGGACAGACAACAATCAAACAGCTGCTGTAATCAGTTCAGTATGAGAGTTCATCATGAGTCTGACTCAGGAAGGAACAGAGGGATGGCGACAGAAAGAAAGAAAGAAAGAGACTGAAGGTTGGCAGCACATCTGATTTGTGTTATTTAAATACGAGGCTGAACACTCACATACGAAAATCCCTCTGAATATCTCTGTAGAAAGGTATATACATTCAATGTTTGCCAAGGAAATCTGGCTCTGGGGGTTGCAATTTTACTCTGTTGGTTGGTCACACATTTTAAGGTCAGACTGATTTAAGAGGATGAAGGAAAACAACTTCGATGCCACTCGAACGGTTGACATTTTAGCTTTAACTGACACGTCTTGACAACTTGATTGGTTGACACCTTTTTCTTTTTGTAAGGCTTTCATGTCCCCCTCAGATGATTTTGGTGCTCCCCGAATCTTCGAGTGTTATCTTGAGTCAAAATTTGTTCCTGATTAAATGTAAGCAAATCTGCTGATGTGTGTGTGGTGGTACTTGCATTCTGACATGCTAATTTAAGACGGTGAACATGGTTACCATTGCACCGTGGGATGCCACCTTAAATCTGGAACAAAGGCCACCAAACTAGCACCAAAAAAAACCCCTGCTGTATTTTGAAAGAAGTATAGATTGATGGATAATCCAATTGCTTTGTCTTTCCAGGATGTGACCGAGGATGGGACAATGCATGACATCTACCCCAAAAAGGTGGCAGGTGGGTGTCATGGAGGTTCAACAGGAGAGGTATGAACTACTACAACATAACTCTAATAAGGATTACAGGCCATAATCAATATTTCTGTAAATATGTTATTCAACCAGGTAATAAGTGCATATCTATGGTCCAGTGCATAACCCAGCGTTGCAATTACTTGCCTGTCCGACGCTTCGTAGGTGGTGTCAGAGGATGCTGGTTCTATACTGGCCCGCTACTGCTCCCTCCACATCATCCTCTGGCTCCAATGGCTCCCTGTGGCTGAGGCAAATGTTGTGAAGAATGTCTTTAGAAATGTTGAAATGTGTTAAAACTTTCAGCCACAGAAGGCCAATCTTCAGATGGATGGTGGATGAACCGGAGGACCGTCTCGCTCTGCGAACAAATTCTCGAAGCAAGGCGAAGACTTGGTGCCATTCAAGATTTTCTGAACCTGGGACCTGTCCAACAAACTGGCCAGTGTTCCCTCCAGTTTTGGCCCTGAACCATTTCAGCATCGACAAAGGATGTTGCACAATACACAACAGGAGTCGTACGCCAAGCAGAGCAGTCTCAGCTACGTCCAAACCAGGGTTTCAGGGGCCATAAAGCCATTAGGTGTACAGTAAAATTCAGTCATCCATATACGGAATGAGATAGCAACCACTGAAATCCAAACAAAACATGCTGCTTTACTAGATGAGCCTTGACCTTTACATCTCATGTGTATCACCACACGGTAATAAAGGGAGAGGGCAAGAGGTGCAGATCAGACTTCGATTTGCAAGGCGAACATGGTTTGGCGGTCTGGGACAAGCTAATTATTGGTGACAACAGTTGCAGCGGTTCAAAAAAGGGTTTTCAAACAGGCACCAAAACCTTTTCCCTGTTGGTGGGAACAGCCCGTGAGTGCGGTGCCACTGGGCAACTAAAAGAAGATGACCAGGCCCTGAATGAGTCCCTGGGCATGGTCACACTCAGAGTTGAGTAGCATCAATCATAGAGTGAGAGAATGTTCTGGAAAAACCCTGCCACAGTTCCACAGCGCCTCATGAAATAGAATAGAAAACATCATCCCTCACTATAACCCAGTACAGTTAAACCGCAGCGCAAATTACAGCCAACACCTCTGTAAAACAGATTCAATACAAACTGAACATTATAATCATCACGGCGGAAGGATTTATTCCAGGGATGCTGAGATTATGTTGCAGTAAAGCTCAGACAATTAACCTTAATGCGGCGCAATCTAGCTCGTCTGTGGGCCGCATACAGTAGATTACAACCAAATGAAGATGTAAATCTACCAGTATGTTCTCATCAGCGGGAGGAGGACAGGTCGTCTGCACAAATGGCGATATAATTTCCTTGCCGCGTGAAGTGAAGGGCACACACAAGTAAGTAAAAATTAAAAAAGTTTATCATTGCTTGGGTGAGAAAGCTCGCAAAATATGAAGGTGACACGATGCTGTCAAAATTAACAAATTACACATCAAGCAGAGCCACCGACACAATGTCCTGGGCCCAGGGTCGGGATGGGGGGTCATCCTGTCCCAGGCTACAGCAAGACACCTGCTCGTGAGGACATGGTGTTCATGAGATTCTCTTCCAACCACTTTGGCCTTTCCAGGTGCATCAGGCCCTTATGCATTATGTTTATCCTTGCATTCCAGTCTTCCCCATTTCAGAAACTCTGTTTTATTTTTGATTAGTGGGCCGTGTCTTTTCTAATGAAGCTATAAATGCGACTGACTGTGTACAGACTGTAGTTCTTGGGCTGAGGCCAGAATCCATGCACACACAGTTTTGACATTCTGAGACAAAACAAAAAAAACAAAAAAAAAAGCGACTGGGTATCTCCAGCCTTGACAAACATTCTTGTTTGCACAGCTTCAATTCTTATGAAAAGGCACACAGAAGTCCAGAATGAGTTTGCCCAAGAATATCACTTGGTTAAATAGGCTGGAAGAATCGCCAGGGGCTGTGTAATGTCCCATTTCCTCTGACTACCTGCTATCTGTTTTACATCATGCTGTAACGTAAACTAGGAGCCTGATGAGGAATAAAATGATGGCTGCTGTGTGTGTTTGGCTAATCCCTCTTTGCTTTTTCTGTCTCTCATCGGCTCTCTGCCGAGCAGCACACCAGGTCTGTGACTGTGGACATTTATTCACTCTCTAAACTCTTGTTCAGCACATTATCCACATTGCTGCTGAAGGCTGGAGCACTATCATATTTCCATTTGGACAGAATTCCAGGGGTATTTCTCTGAATGCACTCCAGTGGTAGACACATTAAATACTGTATTAGTATTGTACAGAGAGTAATACAACTGCTGTGAATGCTGGGGATCACGTGTATTTATGCACCAACCTATTTGCAATGCTGACCTCTGTTCATGGACACATTTTCTGTAGCCACAGTCGTAAATGTCCCTCCTACAGGAGCTTAACTATGTCTTTAACTTTTCCCTGTTTAGAAATTTCCTTTTTATACTGTCCAGTATAACATTATCTAGTGCTGTCTGTACAAATTCAGGCTACATTTGCTCTGTCCATGTATATTTCCTCGTGGTTTTATATTCCCATTTATTCCAGTAATGGACATTTCTGGTTATTCTTTTTCACAGTGTAATAAAGCAAAATGGTAATAAAGCTCTTTGAAACTGCAAATTGATGCATTGCCTACCAGCAGAGCTGCTGGTGGAGCCTCATGCTTGGTTGGGCCTCTGTGCGGACGAAATTGGCTGTTGCTGCAGGTGGGACGCTGGATGAGGGAATGTTGCAGCACTGGCACCTCTAAATAATAACACACTTTATTTAATGATGCCTTTCAGGACATGCAAGGTTGCTTTCCAATGCATACAAAGAGTAGTGTAGAGTAGACTCTTGTGGTGGGTCAAGGCTCCTGCTCTGGTGGGGGCAGTATAATCTTGCACAAACTACAACTCCTGGTTGCGAAGTAAAACAATGCACATGAGAACTTCTCTGATGACCACTTGACGGACAGAACTGGCAATGCATTATTAAAAACAAAAACACAGGGCAAAGGGCATCGAATAGATCATAAAAAATGAATTGAAAATTCAGAGTTTCCACCGCGAGAAAAAAAAAAAAAAAGACGCAAAGGCACCACTTACTTTTAGGTACGAAGACTTAAACAGACCAACACACCACCTCCATGACTCTGATTAATTGGTTTTGAATGCTTTCAGGGAATTGGTTCAGAGGGTTAAATGAGGCTCCATGCTGGCAAAAGGCACTCAGATGATTGGAGTTCAAATGAAGACGTAAATGCTTTCTTATACATTAATGAAACAAAGGTCATCAATCCATATCAGGCTTCTTGGGAGGTAACATGCATCTTTCATTTGTTGTTTTCATACAGCGTGAACTGACAGTGGGTTTGTAATGTGTGGCACATCTATAAATACTTGATATGTCACAATATGAAATAGCGTGTTTCGTTTTTGTGAGGTACGCGCGCAATCATTACTTCTATGGAGTTATGTAACACAGGTCTGGCCACTTAAAATATAAGGACTGTTTTTTGTGGAGGTGAAAGACATGACAGCGCTCATTAAATTAGACTTCAGCCTTGGAGAAAGTCGTCAGTGCTGCTCGTTAAGATGGAGTCTGGCCCGTTACTTGAAACCTGGCCAACTGCAAAGGAAACCTATATAGAATCGGATGGTGGCAGCGTCGGCAACGAGCGGATTTGATGTGACGACACAGAAGCGACGAGACAGAAGAAGAAAGAGGAAGGGATGGAAACAAAAAGACTGATGTCTTCAGTTACCATGCTTTATGGATGATACTCGAAGCATGGCCCTGCATTTATCACACTGCTCCTGCTGTGGAGCTGTGCTGTCAGTAGCATACGTCAGGTAATGGTGGAGGGGGCTCTGATTGCATAAGGGTAGGTGGGGTGACAACTGGGAATGGATAAAAGGGAGGGGAGTTAGGATGAATGTTGGTGTGCTAGCAAATTACAATGAATCGCAAAGAGAGAAGGATGTCTACTGTAGCAGAATGAGAGGAAATTAGTCAGAGTTGTTCAGCTGACGTCTCCCCACCTCCTCTCATCTCTCCTCCTCTCTCACAGAAGTGGATTATATTATAGGATGTGCCAATTGATACAGAGGATTTCTATTAGACACAAGAATTTTTCCTTATTTTCAGTCAATAATCTTAAAATGACAAATGTTCATATTAAAACAGCGACTGCGAACAATCAGTTTGCGTTGAGTTTGCCGCCCCCCTCTGGCCAAGAGTGGCAGTTTTTACCCGAGTGAAGACTTCAACCTCACGTCAAAAAGATTGGAGCACTTCTGTTCAACAGAAAAATACAACATTTTTGGTGAATTATTATCTGATAATCAGATTATTATTTCCAATCCTAAATCAAAATTATTATTTCATCAACTAGGGCCATTTAAGTGACATATTTACAGAAAATTAACAATCTCTTGCTGACTGGGGTTCATTTGGTTTCCCTTTAACGGTTTGTCATATTTACAGAACAGAGCTTGTCAGAGAACTACAAGAAGGGTGTTAGGAAAAGGAAGTGTAGGGGATTGTTCATCAAGTGTCATAGAGGTCGCAGTTTGACGTAATTGTGATACTGATCTGAGGTCTTATTCCACAGCCCTATTATCTGCTCAAAACCAGCTGATGGAACCACAACAGACGTGCGTTATCTTCAGGACACGTCATCAGCTACTGGTGGAGTCACATGATAAATTGATTTGCGGGAAAGTGCAATAGTTCCCTCTTTGATTAAAACCCTGGACTCCCACAACTCAGCTTTTCCGCCGTTCTTCGGAGGACAAGGTATCAGACGTGGGAATTAGATGGGCCCCTGTTTGAAAAGGTGAAACCCAGCTCAGTCAATCAGGGTGAAAATGACTTTCTGCAAATATCATTTTGTGTGATATCCGAGCCAACGCTGCGACTGGTGAGAGTCATGCATAGCCGCTCTCATTACGGTATGGGGATGATTCATGCTGTTCAAATGGGCTGTCACTTGCACTGAAGCTCAGGAACAGGGAGACAACGAACAAACAGATGTAGCTGTTTCAGAACTGTCTAGTCTTGCAGTGCAGAGCTAACAGGCTCACGCTGGGCTGGCACATTTTACTGTCGTATAAGTAAAAAGATTGTTGAGCTTATAAATCTGTTGGTTTTTATGATTCTTTTTTTTCTTTTTGAGGAGGAAAAAGAGGAATATATGATGAAAGGGGGATGCGCATCTCTTAGCTTTTACAGCTTCTAGTTTGCCATACAGCTCTCATTAAACAGTTACTTGATTTTCTGAGTTTTATCTGTGCCTCTGAGGGACAGCTGAGGTAGGGCATGCATCACTGTCCCAGAACATTCAACATTCAGTTGCCTTTCAGACTTTAAGCTGGGCACACAATGAACATTTACATGAAGTTATGTTTTAATTACAACTCACTGTATGAGGAGATTGTTTGCAACATAAACTTCATGATTTATGAGCTCACACTGTACTGTATGAAGCGATCTAACCAGTAACAACCGCCAATAAAGATTCAATTGAAAGCTCCAAGGATGTTGTTTTGCATGTTGAAGAAGATGAAAAGGGGGGGGGGGGGGTTGGTTTAATTTTAATGAGTTGTCGAAGAAGAAGTTGTTTAAATTTAGGAGGGAGTTGTCGTAGACAAGGATTATATTATATAGACACATCGAGCACCGGTGCACGTTGTCGCCACAGCTCAACCAACCTGCCGAGTCGGGGGACAATTAATGAGAGAAAAGCCACCCAGGTTGGGGAAACGGCTCGTGGATCTACCTCCACAGAGCAAGGACTTGACAATGGCCGAAACAAATTTCAGGCTCATATGAAATTCGTCCAGGTGTCGGATGGCCGGCGGATGGACGTGCCTCTCCGTACACTGCAAGGAAAACAACGACCGATGAAGCCAAAAGATGTGCATCTCCAAAAATTGGACCAGACATCGGCTCAAGCTCGACTGATGTGATCAACAGGCCGAGCTTCCATCAGAGGAGCCCTGGAGGGACCCTGACTGTCTGGACTTGATTGACTGAAACTCTTCCGTCTATTGACTATAATGGAAGCAATGCAGCTCACATCAAGAGCCTCATCAGACACGATCAGCAAACATGAGATTGCCGTATGCTGTCACTCAGCTGGGTACCAATATGTTTCAATGCCACGCTTGTAATTACAAATAGTAGAGAGGTTCACTCTCTAGAAATACTTGTTGCCCTGCTTCACGGCTTGCAGCAGGTTGCAGACCTCATTTGATTATCCACTCTGTGGCGCCACGATCGGCTCGAAACCCTGCCACACATGACCCACAGCAATTATTTCTCATGAACAGCTTTTGTATGTTGCTCATTGTCTACCCCCTAAAGACATAACATACCATTTTCACGCTAAAACATCATCAACAGAAGATACACATTTTGCAGTACCAGCTGCTGCATGTGTGTTTTAGCTGTGACTGAACAACACATGGTTCCCTTTGAATCAGATTGTTGTTGTTGTTTTTTTGGATAAACATGTACTTTTGTATGCTGAGGCTTTGGCGCACCCTAAAACATGCTAAATAAATTACTCCAATTGCTAATGCATTTGCTCCTTCTGTTGCAATTGTTTCCTGCTTGTGTGGTCTCCAAATAAATAAGACAAACCTCATTTATTTCACTTTAGGTTAGTATTCAGTTATGGACAAGACATAACTCCACCCAATAACCATGTACTGACTGAGGCTTGTATAAGTGACTGATGCCATCTAGAGTCCGGAGTAATTATGACAGCTGGGCAGTCGGAAGTCAAAGGAGAGAAAGTCTGTACACGGAGGTGGAGGGAGTGGTGAGTGGACTGACATACTCACAGGTCTGCTACTGAGTGGAGACTCCTGGTGAGAGGAGGAAGCTCTTTTAATGGTTGTTACTGTTTTTTGGCTGCTGTGACAGGGAGTTGACACTGTGCATCTTGAGGATTCTGCACAACAAGTATTGCAGAGTGTTGACTAAAATATGTTATGGAAAGTTTAACCACACTTTGGCTGTGTTGGGACCAATGCAGGTATGACGCTCTCTGGCTTGGTTGAATCGAAACAAATCTTATTTGATTTTTTTTTTTAACAACACCTCTAGAAATGGATACATTTTGACTAATTTTGTAGAACTGACGTTTTTGTGATTATAGTGAGAGTTAAAAAAAAAAAAAACTATTGGGGCCGTGCGCACGGTGGTGCAGTGGTCAGCACTGTCGCCTCACCACAAGAAGGTTCTGGGTTCCAGTCCCGTCTCCAGCACGGGGTCTTTCTGTGTGGAGTCTCCATGTTCTCCCTGTTCCTGCGTGGGTTCTCTCTGGTACTCCAGCTTCCTCCCACAGTCCAAAGACATCAAGAGGGGACCAGGTTAATCCAGACTCTAAATTGACCGTAGGTGTGACTGTGAGTGTGAATGGTTGTCTGTCTCTATGTGTCGGCCCTGTGATGGACTGGTGACCCAACCAGGTGAACCCCGCCTCTTGCCGGAAGGCTGCTGGGATAGGCTCCACCCCCTGCGACCCTCAACAGGGTAAGAGGTAGAAAATGGATGGACAAACCACTGGGTTGGAAATCGTTTAAATTTGAAAAGCTGCTCTACTTGCTGGCCGCTCCCTTGGCTGAATTCTGTACCTGAGTGTGTTGACTGTTCGGTTTCAACACCAAAGACATTTTTTCTTTTTAACTGAATAGCGTGAAAAGATATTTTTGTTTACATCCGTTCCTGTAAAGACAGGAGCTCTTCTGAACATGAGGAATATCACACGGAGGGACCACACCTGCTGAACGCTGAACGATACTGGATGTAGCTGGTGGATTCGCGGCGCTTACCTTGTGCATGATTTGCATTTCTAATGAACGCTGACCGTGATCACAGAACAACCCCTCAGGGAGCATCAGCTGACGGCGAGAGAATCAGAAAGATTGGATTTTCTGTCACAATGACTTGACGGAGATAAATATAGATCACAGCTAAAAGAGAAGAAAATCCCACTCTCTGAACGTCGTGCTTCCATCTCTTTAGGGGGCGCGACATCGACTCTCACATGACTGCGGTGTATTTTAAACTGTGATCGAGGGAACAGCAAGAATGATGACATATTTCCCTCCCTTTTATTACCACCATCTATGTATCTCACCAGCATGCAGGGGGCGAGGTAGAGTTGGAGCAGACAGATGCAGAACGTGTGTGTGTGGGTGAGAGAGAGGGAGAGAGAGAAGGTTACATAAATATGCTCCCTCTTTGGGCCAGTTGCTGCAACGCCCCCCTGGCCTGACAGCTCCATAGATTAAGCCATGAGAGGTATAAAGTGCTGTTTAGTATTCCACATGATCAATCTGTGCTGCCACATGAAATGGAGACAGTTGCCCAGGTGTCGCCACCATGATGGAGAAAAATGGGATCGATCTGCATGCAAACTTTTGTAGGTAGTTTAAATAAAAAAAAACAACAACAATTCTTTAGGTTAAATGAGTGAGGTGTGACGTTGAATGAAAGAAAACTAGCTGTTGAAGTGTTTACAATATTAACCCCAAAACAGAGCCTCTGATAAGTGAAGACTCAAACCTGAATTTTTATCTAAAGGCCAGCAGGTGGCGCCTCCACCGGGTTAAAAAAAAAAAAAAAAGGGGCCTGATCTCATGGAAAACAACCCTAAAATGGCAAGAAAAAAAAATCAATCAACATTATCATTATTTCAGGATTAAAATGATGACACACAAACATTAAAATCAAGCTAAATGATAGCTTTATGGCTGCAGCTTATCATTTTTACAACAGCAAAGCAGACGTTTCTTATCAAATGTTTAAAAAAAAAAAAAAACTGTGTAAGTTCAGGTGATTTTGAACTGCATGTTGAGCTCATTTTAATGAGAACCAGACCGCCGGCGTGGACCTCTGCTGGACATTATTTGCTCTCAGTCACCTCGTTAGTAGTGAGTTCAGGATGCTAAGACAGAGCTGCGGGGTTTTTGAGGTAATAAAAGCCTTTGTCTTGTTGAGCTGCATTGAACCGCAGACCAGAGGAGCGCGTCTGACTCTCCTCCGGATGCAGAAATAGAGCGTGTTTACCTCATTAATAGTGAAACATGTATTATTAAAAACAGGAGGGAGGAAACTTACTCAAAATTTTAATCTGTTTAATCCTGGTGTATACAAGATTTTCCTCTGAATTATTAATTCTCACAAATCAGGCAGTGCAGTCAAGATGCAGAACCATACGCAATTTTTGCAGTTTGTTATCGGTCCAATCTGGGCTTGACCGGCTTGGACGCGGCCTGTCGTCCATTTCAGTCAGACGTGATCCCACATCCCTGACCTGCAGCTGTACAGGTGAGCAATAAACTTGGGTGAAGCAAGAATAACTCTGATGATAACCTAATAAAAAAAAAAAATGGCTGAGAGGCATCGCGGTGCTTGTTTTATTCCCCTTCGTCTTGCTGGTCCGCGCGCATGCACAGTTCAACAGGTGGCGTCGCAGGTCAGATGCGCCTTCCAATACAAGAGAGCGGAGAAGCTTTGAGCTCTGAGTTTGTCCAAGACGGGTTTGCGTTACTAAATATAATTCATGCCAGTGAGAATGCAAGAACCAGGCCAAAGGCAACTTTTCAGGGGGTTGAAAAAGCTTCATAATACACAATAAAGCAGCAATGAGGACTAGCAACTGAAAAGGTTCAGGTTCATAAGACTGAACAGAGACAAACAGTCATCTGGAGGTCATGTGACGTGGTGACTGGAGGGGTTGGGAGTACTCCGTGAGCATGATTCGCCATCTTGTGTGTACGGCCTCAATTCAGACTTCAGACTGTGAAGGATGACGCTCGGGGGGGGGGGAAAAGTGAGTTTTTACTTTTTATAATCCGTCTCCTTTAAATCAATCAACACTGAATAATTCTCCAGAGCGCAGACAACAATCAGGAACAGTCCCCAGACCCAGTTCATAAAAAGAATACTGGACTTTTTACAGTTCTGTGCAAGACTCTGAGTCCCATCTTAACGGCCTGACATCAGCGGTCAACAACCTCTTCACCACGAGAGCGAGTTTGTAAATTTAATTTGCCAGGAGCCAGCCCCCCCCCCCCCCCCCCCTTGACTTTAAAGACAGACTCGATGATGCTGCATATTCATGCTTTAGAAACACTCATCTCCTCTCATCTGCTCTTCAGAAGAACCCATGAGTGTTTATGAACAAAATCTTTTGGGGGCTCACGTATATTTACCAAACACTCGTATCACACTCATAAGTGTAAATTTACAGGGAAACTGGAAGCTCGGTTATTCCCACCATCATAAATTCATACGTAGTTCTTTAAGGTTCGGGGGGAAGTGAGGGACTCTGGAGAAGTCGAGCAAAGCTGCATCTTTGTGATAGAGCTGATACTTCTGAGGAGAAGGAAAGGGGCGGAGTCTGAGCTTAATCTACCCGGTAATTAAAGGGAACAAGCTGGTTTAACGTCTACGCTTCATTTACTTCTCAGTTGCTGAGTCTCACCAGTCTGTTCTGGACCTGCATTTCGAGGCTGAAAGTGAATTGATGTGATTTGGATGAGATTAGAAGAAGAATCCTCTCCGAGCTGCGAGAAGCACTTTTACTCAGTGGATGAAATATTGTTGCCAAAGCACTTCATGAGCAGTCGGATGTTCAAAATTTCATTTTGACCACTTTTCAACTCTGACTTTTACTCCTACATGAATGTTTTTGTGCATTCCATATAATTTCCACCCCGGCAGATGAGTGTGTACACGAGGAACGCCACAAAAACACCATGACTGAGAGCTGATGGGGCGAGTAACACGAGCAGAAAAATGCACCCCGAGAGAAACATCCTTCTCGTATTACAGCATGAATTTAAATTATGCTAATGCTTTTTTTATTGATCTGTTTATGTTATGGGGCTTTTATATATTTTAAACTGAGCTGCCTGTTGATGGTCGGGCCACAGATGCAAAGCCTTTATCGCTCACTATCTGGCAGCTTTTTGTAGTCTGCTAGCGTTATTAGATACGATTTCTCAACAGAATTCCCGTCACTGCGGCGCGCCAGAACAGGTGAACATTGACCAATTTGTGTTCCGTGACAAAATGATGTGGAACAGCGAGAATATCCCCAAATAATGCAGTTCTTCAAATCTTTGTGGTGACTGTTTTCTCCCCGCTGCAAAACCCAAAAGCCGAGGTGTAGAAATAGAACCTTAAAAAAAGCGTTCCGGTCCAAAAAGATCTCATAACGCTTCCCACAGCAAAAGCTTCACTCTATCAGCTAGATAAGTTATAATATCTCATCTAATTCAAATGCCGACAAGAAAATTTGGCTAACTGCTTCCCCTGGCAGAGTAATTCAGTTATTGCAATGCGAAAAGGGTATTTTATACTTGTAATACGGTAAACTAATTTGCCACTTAAGTTAGCAAAATGTACTTTTGATTTCTTGATTGAATGAGATTACATTGCGCTACAATAACACAGTCTTTTAACGATGTCACAAACGAGCCGGCTCCCTTCTCCGAGCCCCCCACCCCCACCCCTCCCCCCCTTCTTTTCTTTTTTTCTCCTTTTGTGAATTAACGAGCAGGATGACACGATTATCGTTTCCCCGCACTGCTCAGGCACACACACTCACGCACGGACTGAATGTTGGGTTGATGCGGTGTGTGTGTGTGTGTGTGTGTGTGTGTGTGGGACTAATCAGGTAGCAGGTGGGGAGGCAGGTTAGGTGACAGATCAACATAGATTGGACATGCAAAACAGCAGAAGAGCGAGAGCCCCCCCATACACACACACACACACACACACACACACACACACACAAAAAAAAGTATAATTTGGATGGTAATAACACAATTTCAAAAGAACTGGCTCCCTCAAAAGTACCCCTCTCCACAGCCAGAGACATCTCCAACAGTGAGCAGAGCACTAGTTTGGTTTCATGGCAAGAGAGAGAGAGCGAGAGAGACGGTGGACTCCATCAAGCTGGACAGAATTATGGTTCAAAGGAGAGGATGAAATAAAAATTGTGCCTGTAATGAAAATGTCTCCTCTTGGCTTTCTCTTGTTCTCTGTCTCTGCATCTCTTTAAATCTTCGGATTGAGTACGGGAACACCCTCTACCGATGCACACCGCCGAAACAAAATCACATTTTGTCTAGAACGAGTAAGGAAGCACTGGGCATCAATAAGAAAGGTAAGCTGGTGACTATTTCTGTTATATGTGTGTGTGTGTGTGTGTGTGTGTGTGTACACATGAGGTGGTAAATTGTAACATGAGGTTTTTTTTTCTCTTTAGAATGGCAGAGCGAGTGCAGCAGTTCTCATCAGAAGACTGTATATGTGGCAGCGTAATGGGGTCATAGCAGACGTGCAGGACAGGCAGGGGCTCTATTTCACAAGCCGAGAGATGGAATGTGCAAGGCGGTAGCTGGAGTGGGCTGCGGAAGGGTCTGACTAATGAATTCTCTCCCAGCCTGTCTAACCCCCCACCCCTTACCTGCTTTACAGTACTCCACTTGGATACTAAAAGGCCCTGGCCAGGCCATGCACTGCAGTGTGGATGGAACAACACAGGGCACAGGAGTGGTTTTCTGAAAGTGAAGGGCAGCACGCAGATGAAGACCTACAGAATGCTACGATAAGCCAAGTGTTGGGTGTCTGCTTTCCATTCATAGCCAGTTCTGATTAATGCTGTTATTGAATTGTTTTTGTTGTTTTTGGTTTTTTTTATTCGAAGGATAAGTCTCATTTTTGGTGGGCGGAAGTTTTTCATCCTACTGTGTCTACCATCTCAGCCGGCAAATTCAGTTCCCCTTCTTTCAGGTGACAACCAAGCAGTATTGCTAAGTAGATTAGGCAGAAATACTGTTCACCAACCTTTAGTTTTACCTGAGGGTGGGATCAGTGTGACAGTTTCCCCCCACATGAGCACAAAATTGTCACTACTGCAGTCTTAACATACGGTATATCACGGCTCACTGTGTCAAATATATCTGATGTTAAGTGGGCATGGATTAAAATTTCATTTCAAAGCATAAAAACAAACGAGGATTGAAAACAAACATACACATTAGGCTTATTTACTTTAATTAAACGTTTGCAACAATGATCAGACCTCTCTGTGGAGAACACTGTACCAGCCATGTTTTACTGGGATTGTTTTTGTGAAAGTGCTTGTAGAGATGTGTTTAATTTTATGTGTGTGAGTGGAAAAAGAGGGGCAAGGACACGCTGGAAAGTGACTTTAAAGGCCACTTTCAGTGTTAGCTTGAAGCTAACGTTGACTGACAGCTCAGAACAGCTTCAGCAAGAAAACAGCAACCCAACTCAAGCACGTCGTCTAATTTAAAACTCATTTTTCTCCAGCTGTATGCTCGGTAATTCGCAAACACTTTGATATTCAAATCAAATCATTCACTCGAGAGTTTGTAAAATTAGGTTCATGGGCACGTTTGCTGTAGCTAGCTGTCCGTCAATATTAGTTTCAAACTGGTGTACGTTACTTGCTTGGCAGAAGGGGGGAAAAGAAACATCGCTGTGGGCTCAAGACACCTATTTGTGAGTAATTGAGAGGCAAAATACACTTTTTGTGTGAATTATCATGTCAGTCATGAACCACGTCAAACTTAGCAAACCGAAACTGAAGGTAGTTAATAGCGTAGCGAGCTACTTCCGGTTAGCCCTCGACTAACATGAATGTGAATAAATTATTTAATAGTGAGGCTCTTGTAAACCCCTTCGATTGTTCACGCAGTCAAGCAAGTCACTTTGGGCATATATATATCAACAGATAAAGGAATAATTAACACAGCACCACAGGACTTAATCAAGGAAAATGTATTTTTCATTTCATGGGAGCTTTGCGTTACATCATTAGTCTGCAACCAGACTCACTAGTTAGCTGACTTGCAACATACTGACATGCTCAGGCACCAGCGGAGATTTACTACATACGGGAGAGACGCTACATCTCTTTTATCACCATGCTACAAGGTGAAGAGGCTGCACATTCTGATAACCTATTCAAAGCATCACCAACTCAGCCGATCAACCGAGACGCTGCAGAGCCCCAACTGATGCAGATATTATGGCTTGTGAATACACAGCGGTCCTCAGATCAGCTTGCCGTCTTGGGTTTTTTTTTTTAATTCTTGATTTTTTTATTTTTTTTGTGTGTGTGTCTGTGTTGCTGTAGCTGCGGCGCTGAGCAACAGTACCAGAGCTCCTTGTTTTTCCTGATGAGCAGAAATGAAGGATGAAAGCCAGAATTGGCCCTGAACAACAGATTGGAAGATTCTGTTAATGAAGGTCCCTTGTTGTGGAAATGGATGTCCTCAGGAACTTCAGAAGCAATGAGACTTGTTATGAACAGGTAATGTCTCAGTTAGCCAGGAACCAGTCTCTTCCCTACCTGGTGGCTATTGAGTGTCCAGATGCGCTGTCGTCTATCAAATAATAATTTAAAAAAAAAATATATATATATATATATATATATATATAGCATGATATGAAACATTTGCATCCATGACATATACGACCCAATTAAAAATTAAACCAGTGCTTTATTAGCACATGCAGAGGAGTGGTAACTTGATATGTAGAAAACAAAACATTTACATTCGTTAACTCACGTGAAAGTTTGTAAAAGCAGTGACTTATCTGGAATGAATAGGCATCAACAACTGTGGTCCGGAAAGAAGTGAAAAAAGTTGTATGTAGTGTCGCGCTATTTGCAGTGAGAATATCATGTGGATGACGATTTTGCTGGTGCTCAAAAAATGTCCTGCGATGAGAAATAGAGGGAGAGAGAGAGAAAGACAGAGACTCTTCAGCGACCTCGTTCCGAATTTTGCTGTTCGTGGCGACTGTACCAACGCTGTGAGAGACGTTCCTTTTCTGCAACCCTTAACACGGCGCACAGCAACTGGCAGAAAGCGAAACCCAAAACCTGGTTCTCTCTTCAATGACAACGCTAAACTGGTAGCTTTCTTGTGCTGCCAGTTGTGGGACTGAGGCTGAAACGCACGAATATACACACCGAAAGAGTTAATTGTGGCTGTTGCTTGCAACAACAGTTCCATTTTACATCTTTGGTCTCCAGTAGCTCCCAGCAGCAAGCTAACGTTTCCTGAGTTCCAAACTTACCAAGAACTCAGCTTGAATCGGACTACGCCAAAATCAAGAGACCTAACGTTGCTAAATTGTTGTTAATTGTTCAATGAAAATCTGGGGGTGACAAAGCTCTTAAAAAAAACAAAACAACAACAACTCTGTACGATACTGTAAATTCTTTTCTTAAAGGCTCAATTCCTGCAGCATGTAGTCTCTGTTTTCCACGGTATAGTTTCTTATTCTTGCTTCATTAGCACATGTTTTTCAGAGTCCAGGATGCAGAACCAAACATGCACAGCAGTCTGACAGCGACTTTGAGTTCCCTCCTCTCATTAATGTCTAAATTGCCTGGCTGATGGGCTGGGGTGTGTGGAGCTTGGCAGGACCCGGCTCTCCGGGACTTACCAGCATCACTTGGACAGATGGCAGGAGGAAGCAGCTGTGACTAATGGATATACAGGGGAGCCAGAGAGCAAGCTACAGCCACAACACTGAGGCAATGACACAACCTCAAGATGGACGTTGAGAGCAAAGGAAGTCGGATGAAAAACAATAGTGAGTAAGCTCTGGAGCTCCGCTGTGGTATGAACACCACTGGGCCACAAGCTGCTATCTATAGCCCTGCAGCAAAACTCTTAATCAATTCCATCCAGCACAAACAACACAGAGCTTCAACCACTCATCTTCCCTTTCCTTTCTTCACGTTTTATTTAGGTCTTGAGATGCCCCAGACCAATCCAACAACTTCCTCCATCTTAACTAGCTTCCTCTGATATCTCCAAGCACCACAAATATATTGTAGTCCAGGCAAACTTCGGGCTCTTCTCTCATCCTGGTTGATGCGCTATTTGGCAAGAGGGATGCATAAGAATGAGCAGTTAGCAGTGTTTGGAGTCCAACTGGGGGGGTAGCTTGAGAAATGAGCTGGCATTTGCAGATAGGCAGGCACAGACTGATGGAGTCACTCTGAGGGGTTCTGAGTGAAATTTTCATTGCTTTTCTTGGGGGGTAATTCAAGCTGTATGGAAAAGGGGAGAGAGCAATGAGGCACTGTCAACTGAGGTGCAAGGCAACCACCAGAGTCCGGGTCCACTGCTGAGGGCAATATGAGCATCGGCCGCGGTGTCTGCACCAGCATGTGATTCCATGATCTGTTCCCACCATGTCACCTCACACTCGATTTTGAATCGTTTTTGAGTTAGATTGTATTTTTTTTTTTTTTTGTTAACCATGAATTTATTGTGTCCTTGAGAGGACACAGACACACCGCATTTGCCCTCTTTTTCCTTCTGGTATTAAGTTTGATGGATAAAATGCATCAGAGCTGTGGCGTGGCCATATTTTGTGGGCATAGAGAGAATGTATTTTGATAATATGACGATATATTATGGCCATAAATTCTTTAACTTGTTAAAAAATATATAAATTAACTGAGTTTAGAAATTAATTTACATCCTTTGTCCTCAAAATGTTTGTATTTTTGTATCGAAGCCCTCCCCCCCCCCACTATGGCCTATTGGTACGACAAAGAAGAGAAAATAAAACTAATCCACATTGCTTGCTTCAGCAATACGCATTTTATTTGATTAGATTTTCTTATTCTTAACAACCGCATATGTTTGCCACTAAAATATCTGAACTTCTACCAGGAGACTCAGGAGGCAGTAAATTGAAAAGTATGATTCCTGAGTAGTATAATCTGTTACAGGATGTCACCACATAAATGAGGTTCGCAGTCTCTGGAGTGCTGATTAACCGCTTTTGGCACAGGCCCCCAGCATGAAGCAGGACTTTGATCCAGCCGATCGAAGGAGGGACGGGGACCAACTGGTTGCATCAAAGTCGGCATACTGAAAGCAGCAGAGAGGTGAGACAGTTGAAAAACTCTGTTCCAATTGAATAGTCTTGAGCCTGGCAGTCGTAGTTCTACGATCATAGCCGAGTTGTTATGTGAATGAACGATACACCTGGTGAAGTTTTTGCACAGCTGTCTGTCTTCTTAGAACTTTTGTTTACACTCTTATTTCTTTTGGGCCTTTTCAAAATGACAGCCCGAGCTGTTCTGCCTGGAGAACAACCATTTGTAACCAAGCACGGTTACCAAATGAAGGGGCAAACGGATAAAGTTCCAAATGGTCATTAGTGGCTCGAGTTGGAGCGTTCAGGTCAAGCCCCTGCTCTCATTAACAGGGTCTGTTTCCCACAAACACAAATTCAATCCACAGGCAAGCAAACAGCAGACATGCCTGTGTACGCATGCATCATCATTTATGCATGAATGTGTGTTATTGTGCTTGTATGCCCTCCTTGAGAGGACAGGCCTGATCTCATTTACAATCCAAGGGGTCACATATTGACTGAATCAAAGCCCCTGACAGGGCCCAGATGCAATGGATGTTTAACAATATTACTGGAGATTATGGTGCCTTTGATTTGTGCCCTGTTGCCAGCATTTGAGCAAAAATGCCAACATTCAGAACACAGCCTCACTCCTCTGGGAAACGGCTGATGCATTACAGCTGCAACCGATCAATCAATCTACCTACTCCCACCTACTCTCTCCCTGCTGTCTGCCAGAACGCTGATCCCTCAGAGTACCACGCCGGGGGCTGCCCATGCATGCCTGTCCACCTCCACCAGTAGTTAGGAAAATCAACAGCTGAATGGGCACCGATACTCACGTCCCTTCTGTGAATGCATTCATAGGTTCAATCCAATTGTCCAACAGATTGTTGCTCTCCAGTGCAGTGTTAGTCATGTCAGTTTAAAGCCGAAGCGCTAAGGATCGAAGGATGTAGGAGAAAGAAGGTCCGTATTAGGAAAGGCAGCACTGCCACTTGTTTTGATTAATGGACCTCTCTCTGCCTGTGAGTGACAAATTATAAGAAGGCAGGATGGCTCGTTCATCACTGTCAGCCGAGGCCTGTTAGGGAGGCATCTCCAGTCCACAAGCCGGTCACGCTACCATCTTACCCTTATCGCCACCACCCGGTCCTAGAGATCTGCAGCATCGCAGCAGGAGAGGACGCTGGGGGAGAAGGCAAAAAATGCCCAAGATAGCGCAGCTGTGATGTTTTGTGGCGACACTCCAATTAAATGGACTGGCCTACTGTCGTTGTCCCGTTGTACAATGGGAGGAATCGATTTATTGACAGCAGTATCTCTGTGGCTGCCTCTGGAATGGTAGGTGGTGCTATGTCCGGTTAAATTGGTGGCTAGAAATGGAACCACGTGGCACAGCAATGCAAACGCCGGTACGCATGTCCACACGCTCTCTCACACCACCGTCCCTGGTCTAAGCTATTTTCAGCATGATGTTTATTTCAGTCAATGAAACGAGTATATTTGATCCAATTTGGCCCCCATTCTTGAAACAACCTCAATACAGCAGCACGGGAGCCCCGCTGCCAACTAGCGTTTGACACGGCCGGACCAGCACAGAAGTATGAGTGCCCATCTACGGCATAGGTCACATGATTGAGACAATTGAAGACTCAATTGTTCAGAGAGCACCGAGGCACTTAACCCGACTCTTCTCCTCTTTGTCTTGTGGGGTAGAATAAGTCAGAGGGTCCAAGACCCAGCACTTAGTGATTATGTAGCACCAACTGTGTTGTGTGATGTTGTATGTCTGTTATATTAAGAAAAAAAGGTGGGGGGGCAACACTTCTTCTGCCACTAGATGGCAGTACCTGTGACCAAATCACAACTGAAGCACTTTTGCACTTCCCATGGACTTTTCCTTAATTAAGTCTAAATTCTCGCTTGTGTTGTACGTCGCTTTGGACAAAAGCGTCTGCTAAATGAAATTGTAGAACTGAAGGATGATTAGGCCACAGTTTACACCCGACGCGCAGCTACAAATCAAGCTGTACAGCTGGTTGCTGTCAGACTTTCCTCAGGTTCACCTTTTGCGTCACATGCTAAACACCCCCTTGACTCTACGCTGGTTGACGACCAGGTTACACGACGCAGTGGGACCTTCAGAGCATGTGCAGTGGAGCTGATTGATGTGTGCACTCGCTTGATCGTCTCCATCCCCATCTGCATTACTTTGGAATATTTGTCTGAAAAAAATTCCCCTTCGTATGCTTTGAGCTGGGCTTGCATGTTTCAAGTCTTGTTTCAGTCAAACTGACCCAGTAAGACGAACACGCAGCTGGATGCTACTGTAATCTTGAGACACGCGGCGTGTTCACCCAAATGTTAAAACAGCCACGGAACTACATATGATGGTAATTAATTTGAGGGTAAGGAAAAGAAGGAGACGATAAGAGCCTTCATGTTAAACACCTGAATGACAGATAATAGAGTTATTTTGATATCTCAGCCCGGGACTCTGGCTGGCCTCTAATTAAGAAGGTAGAGAGCGCTTCAGCAACAGGAATCTTATCTTTGCTTTTGCCAGAGATAGCGTTCAGAGGCATAAACACTAATTAATCACCAAGAGTGTCATTAACTGTGAGAGGCCTCTCTACTGATGGTTCCTGTTGTGATGGACGTTACAGAGATACAGATGGAGACAGAAACTGCACCAACACACACACACACACACACACACACACATACGCACACACATACGCACACGCACTCTCATCATGATGTAAGAAAAACTCATTTCCATTTTTACGCCCCGTCTCCCTTTTTGTGCTCTCTTCTTGGATCATGCACTCACTCCCACCTGGACACGGGAGGGAAGGTAAAGTCGTCGTTTTTCAAATGAAAGACTACCCTTTGACACAGACAGCAGAAGCCGAGCCAGTGATGGATGGGAAGTGGACAGCTGTTGACAGGCAAGAGGACGGCCGGGCCGCAAGCACACGACAGGGACACACCTAATTCCCAGGTCTTATTTTGTCAATAAACAGCGGCCAGTGGCACTCAATTAGAGGGCTTTATTGACTATGCGCCCTGGTCGGTGTCAGATGTGAGCTGGTGACACAGCATGATGTCTGACACTTTATCTGAGATTATAGAAAATAATAAAAAATAAACCCTCAAAAGACTGCAGATGCAGAGAAAATAAATAAAGAAAAAAAATAAAGGGATGGATTTTGTGGGATTTCTCACACACTCCGAATATTCGGTCTTGTCAGGCCCATTGAACATTGGCTTAAAACAATGTAAGTGTTTGACAAATGATGGCAATAACTGGCAGGTTTCACTTTGTTGACTTTCATGGATATTCTTGACAAGTTAGAATAGGAAATATATCCCCCTCTCATCTCTTTCTAGAGAGTGAACAAATCAACAAATCCCCTAACCAGCGCTTGTTTTCTCTCCTGCACTATGTTGTCTTTTGTTTCACTTCAAATGCCACTGCATCATCTGTTTTTCTCCCAGAGAAGCAAACAGAACCACCAGCTTAGTCTGCTTGCCAGAGTAATTGGTTAGGAGTCATTCCCTGAATGGTTTCACTTTTTGACACCATGATGCTTTTTTCATCCGTGTATTTACTTTTTAAAAGAAAACTGCAGAAAGACACACATCGGCGGCCCTGAACGCCGCGTCCTGTGGATTTTTTTGAGCAAACAGGAACACATCAATCCTGTTAGACACACGGACGACTGCAGTTGAAAACTGGTGACATTGAGGAGGGGAAACTTTTTGGTTTATTTATTAGAACAAAAATCCACCTCATTAAACATGAATAGATAGTAATTTCATGCATTTTAAGACCATAACATGTTACCAAAAAAAAAAAAAAAAACGAAAGAATTTGAATCTTTCATGCCCTGGCAACAACTGTAGACCTTTAGTTTGCCTTTGTCATTAACACCATGTCTCAGGGACGACCTGTGGGACGTTCTTCATCCACTGGGACCCAAGGATCAACTGAAAAGATTTTGGTGGTCAAAGGTCATTAAGAATACTTGAACGGCAACAACAGTCTATAAACTATGATAGGTAAGGAGGGGGTGGGTGGATAAACAACAACAAAAAGAGAATATTGGTGAAGGAAAATGAACCTGAATCTCTTCTTTGTTAGGTAACCCTGTTGTTTTGCAAAATATCAGGCTTGATTCTAATGAGGCTGACATTTCAATCTCTCTCTCCACGGAACAAAAAACAACAACACATCTTAAGCAAAAGTTCTGATTGATTTCTGGAAGGATTTACTTGATAAAATTAATAGTATATTCTTTGAAATAGAAAAAGAAAAAAAGAAAAAACCCCAAAACATTGCTGTATTCTGACAAGTTCAACAACCACTCGCATGTAGTGGGGTAGGGAGGTCATTAAATTACCATTTATATTATTTGTTTGACTGGCATTGAACACAGGAATCATGATTAATGGTATGCTAGCAGTTTGGGGGCTCGCTGTCGCACAAGCGTGCGTTGAACACTCATGTTTGTTGTTAATTTACCGCTGCCTTTTGAGGGTCAAACCCTTATTTGAAGGCAGACATCTTAAAACATGCATTGTCAGTCCTGATTTCCTTAAATGCTATACCAAGAGGATCTAAACTTCTCTCGCTAGAAGGTAAACAATATACATTCATAGCTGCCCTGTGCTGTCCAGTATAATTCAGTTCATCTCATGAGGATTATCTTTAAGCTGTAGTGTAGCACTTTTACATGTAAATGAACGCTCCACATTTGCATGACCTCCCACAATGCTGTGCTGCTGGACTTCTATTCGAGATTTATGCTATTGCTAGCTAGCTAGCTAGATCCGGTTAACTCTCTTCTCACTTGAATGTGATGAATAATTTAATTCTTACGCTCTTCGAGACTTTCCTAATGTCATCACAACAAATGGATCAAACACTCCTGATGAGATGAGTAATTTTGCATGTTAAAAAAGATTCCTAAAAGAGAACCCTGTGAATCACACTCACGTGTTGCCACCTGACGCCATGTTATGACACGCTGGGCCACAGCCAGGTATGACGACTTGATGCCTAAAAATATTAAATTATGAAACAGATGCAAAGCTGTAACTGAGAATGTGCTCCTAAGGAGGAGGCAGCCTTGGTCCTCATCCTGACAATAGTCATTAAGATTTCAGTGGTCAGTAATGAAGCCTGAGGCAGAACGAAAAACACCCTGGGTTCTCGTTATTAGAACATTTTTAATGTGCTCCCTCTCTTTCTCTGCTGCCTCTCCTTCACCAGGTGCCAAACATCGTGCAAGCGTTATGACTCTCTCTGTCAGTGTCCTGTCATGTTTGAGTAAGGTCGCAAGGAACATAAAAAGACAGCTACGTCTAAATGACAAAAAGCAATCACTTTAACCGATGGGTGAAGCCAGAAATCTTAAATATTCCATGTCTGAAAAGGACAGACCTTGACAGGTTTGAAAACTCACCCACCCCCCCTTTCCTTTTTTAAACATAATCCCCTGATTCAGATGTTCTTCGGGGAATGCTACAGGGATCTATTCCGTGATCTAATTATGATCGTTTGCACACAGCATGACGCTAAGCTGCGCCTACCTTGACACCCAGTGGATGGTTTGCTTGGATGTCAAACCTGGACCACGACTCTTCAGCCTCGCATTTCTTCAGCTTCTCAACCTGAGTACAACCTCTGCCTTACCTGTCTGATACATCAAATACAGAGAAGGACTGATGTAGTAATGTGATTCACCCTGTAAATATTTGAATTATTCAAGTGGTGCTGCTTTTGGGTGTTTCACTCGTTTCATTGGAGATAAAATCCCTACCTACTAAATCAAAAATATCGCCGACTTCGGCCTGATCTCAAAAGATACACTGGCACGATGAAGTATGGTGAATATTTGCTCATTGGCGGTATGTCACAGAGATGTCTGCCTTTGATGGAAAGTGCTCTGTGGCAACATCTGAACAATGAATGAAAGTCTCACGGTGAGGTTCTATAGATATCCTCTGTGACGACCTTTAGTTATGTTGGATTTTTCACGAGACGGTGAAAAACACATTTCTTGATCAAAAATAACCTGATTATGTCCCTGTACGATGGAAGAGTTAATTCAGATAATCACAGGAAGTTTAACAAAAGGCTGGATATAAAGCTCTGAACATGGTGCAGGAAGGAGGAAGAAACGCAGTTTAGCAGGTCTGGAGGCAGAACGGGGCAGCATACAGTCCAGGTTCTGCTGGTTAGGGTGAGGGTTGCTTCCTTCCAGACTGCGTGGACAATGAAGAAAACAGACATGTCAAGTGAAGGATGGCATTCGCTAACCTAGCAGCCTCTTGGATCGTCCTAGTCAGCACACACTGACCCTGGTGGCCAGCCAATTCAATCGTCCGTTCTCATGGAGGCCTCACATGGCTTAGCCTGAATGGGTTGATGATGGACCCTCGAGTGGCTCTTGACAGGCCCAAATGGGAACAGTGTAAACCCAGAGTTCACGATGGCCATTTATAGCAGTAGTTCGAGCTCACATGGGCCCCAAAACCAGTCCACTTAGCAGGCCATTCCCAGTTGAAGCCCAGGTGTTGCTGATACAGACCAGTGTTGCAGAGGAATTCCAGCAGCCTTTGCAGGTTTTCCCTGGTTAATCTGAGAATGATCAAAAGATTTAAGGTATATTTTTTCCCAACCTGCCTGGTTGTGGGGGTGGGGGTCAATGCAGAAGCATCCTGTTGCAGCTTCTGGCAGTGAGTCGAAGGACGAATACTTGTTAGATATTATGGAAGGACTACAGATATAACTAGTGGGTATGTGTGCTATACTGAGGTAAAAAAGTACAGTGGCATAACTTTCTCTGACGATACTGATGCTGCTGGCGGGCATTGAGCAAATACTTGGTTTTCAGATTCTGTCAGTGCATCTGAGTAGGGTAGAACAAAGCCTTCTGCTTCTCTATCTGGGTTCCAAACTGGGAACAGTCCAGACATACAGGTTGGACTTACACGGGGAATAATTCTTTGAGAGTATTAGGCAAACAGTTTAACTGCAAGCTATGTGCCAGAGTCACAAATGAGCATCCTCTGCCAAACACAACTAATTATAGGGTGAGTTTGGCCAACATGTTCAAATGATTTATGGTAATGAGAATGACAATAAACCTGCAACTGTGCAAATGGTGGGTGCGACCATGGCAAGCTAATTTCGTCTGCCCTTTCACGATCGGGAGAGAGGGAGGAGAGGAGGTGTTGCACGCTTACTTACTTTGTCTCTAAAGATCACCCCTTCTTTGTCTCACCGGGCACTTTTTGAGAATGATGGAACAGGAGGTGCCTCGCGTGAGGTCACGTGTACCCCACAATCCAAAGAGAAATCAGGATTTTCCTGTACGCCCTCTTTGCCAGTGGCCTGGCTGCCACTCACGGTAGAACTGGTACTGTGCGCTGTCACATTACCACTTTGTGTTACACTACAAGGTTCAATTTAATTTCTAATGATCTTCAGCTTCATGAAAACAGAGGCTGTTCACTGGTAAATCACACCAAGAGCAGGCGTAATTATAATTGTCACCGTCGACGAGGAACTTAATGTGCAAGTCCTAAAGTAAATATTGCAGGTTTACGGTTTATAATACATACAAAGTAATAATTAACAGGTGTCTAAGTGTCATTTTTACACAGAGCAGCCAGTGCAGTGTGACATGTGGGGCCAAATAACAGCTCTGGGAAATCAATCAAAGAGGAGAGAAGAGAGGGACAAATGGCTGGAAGGGATTAAAACAGGATTAATGTTGTTTATCTTCATTTATGTGAATTTGTGTTTACTTAATTAAGGTTTTTATGCGTTTGCACACATGTCAAACTCAATCTGGACTGTGGTACCCCCCCCAAAAAAATTGCCCACTGGCTGAATTACTTTTAGATTTACTGGGCATGTGTTCCCACAGTGCGATGCACTTCAGTACCCAGCAGCCCCGTCTCCGTTTGTATACTACTACTACACTTCAATTAAATTGTTTATGGGTTTCTTAAATTTTCATGCAACAGACAAAAACCCGGGATGCACATCGTCACACCCTACATCAGAATTCTCCTCTGGGTTGTCGTGGACGTTGTCCTCCTAAAACGGTAGTACGGCAGTTCTGCTGCAGGACACGGCCAAAAATGCTGCGAAAGCTTTTCTTCTTATTACATAGAGCAACTACAGCACATACATGTTGGCAATACACTAAAAGAATCTGGCTCCGATCTGAACACGCAACATGTTTTAATTCTTACTCCCGTTATTTGGGGTGGCGCTGTCAAAAAATGCTGTTTTGCTATCAGGTAAATATCAGAATATTGCAGTTTCTGTCCACATAATGTCAATTATATTGTGTGTCGTCTTGGGAAGTTGATGCGCAGTGAGAGTTTCAAGAATACTGTCAGACTGAATATTTGTTCAGAGGACGAGTGGCTGTTCAGCCGTCTCTCTATGAGGTGAATTCAGAGCGCAAAAAAAAAAACAAAAAAAAAACACTCTTCAACTTGGCTTTTCTATGTGACACAAGACCAGCTGAATACACTGCACGCACGCACGCACAGCTGCAAGGGCGTAGCTACAGAAACGCACAATGATGTGAAAGCTTCCCAAACAAAACTGTGTCTGTGGGAGGATCAACTGCAACAAGGCCACTTGGGCCACGTTCTCTCCAGTAAAGCAATCACAAACAAGCACCGACAGCAGCAGGTGCAGGAACGGAGTTCATTCCGTGCTGAATTTTCGACGAGATTTCGTCTCCAAACTTCTGGATTTATTTGTTTTATGCCGACGTGGAAAATGAGCCCACAAATCGAACAAACACGCACAGAGGTGCAGTGCTCCTGAGAAATCACCTGAATTGTCGATGGCAGTTTTAAGTATTTTGAATATTGCAAGTACATGCGTTATGTTTTGAGAGTATATTTGATCACACAGATGTGCGTGTGAACTCCTCTGTTGGTGGAGAGTCAGTGTAGTTTATGGTCAACTTTAATTTAGGTATTTGGACATGAAATAAATGAAATCACAGCCCCGGTCCTGACTTTCCATTCTGAAACCTTCAGTAATTTACTTTCACACCTTCTGCTTTAGAATCATGTGAATTAAATGCACACTGCTTGTTTCTTTCTATGTAGATGATTAGGAGTTGAACAGTGTCACTTTCACACTCTTTTACAAGACGCGGTGTTCTCTTGATTCATCTCGAGCCAAGGAACCTGTAATCAACCCCAGCAAGAGTTTGTTTTTCCTCGCTTTTGTAGTAGTTATGATTTCTTCAATTTAATGAGTCTGTGAGTATTGTTTTGACATATTTGAAAGTGATAAAATGTTAGCGTGTTAAGTAAAATGCGAGAGCTGGTCATTTGTGAGGCTACTTTTATAAACAGATAGCTCCTTTCTGACAATCTGACCAAAAAAAAATCTCGAAATAATGAGCGTACGAGGGAGCAGCGTGTGTTTTTATGAGTAATAAAAAAAGCCCTTTAATAAAAGTTGCAGCCGTGTTTGTTAACAACAGTTAACTGGGGATTGGCTGATTAGGGAATTATGCTTAAATTAGTTGCTCTATTTTATTATTCCTAATGCAGCCATCATATTGCACCAAATTCTTAATCTACTTCTAGTTTTCCCTTTAAGTTTGTGACACGACCTCTTTCCTGAACCGCCGAGCAGCCGTACTTTTCATTCAACCGGTGCAACTTGTTTCCGCTCATTTGTGGGGACAGCAGCTCAAAGCTGTGATTCATATTGGCTGCAAATGAACCAAGAAAAAGTCAAGTGAGCAGGCCTGAGCCGGCCCGAATCAATGGGGTCAAACTACGACGGAAACCAGTGAGATTTAGAGGGAAACCACAAGGTGGAAAGTTGTGAGAGCTGGCGGTAATCAAGTGAGCCATCAGCTGCATGTTCACCCCGCAGGAGCTACTTTCCCCTCAAGGAAATAATTGTTCAGGCGAACAGAGTGGGCCTCGCTTCTCCGCCAAACTCCCCACTGACAAAGATAATGGTGAATTGCGGCGTATTGATTCAGCTGCTCTGATTATGTTGTCTCTTATTTTCTTTCACCCTGGCAATAATACACTCCTAAATTATTACAAAGCTCATAAATCTCACTTTTTTTTTTCTAATTCTGTGCAAAAGTTTGCTTACGTGACTTACTCGCCAAAATATAATCCTCCTCTTATAGATGTGGAATACCAAGGTACCGACTGAAATCCCACAATGATGGGGGTCCATAAAAGGTCGCGCCTGAAACTCCAGATTTGACATTCATCTCAACAGATGTCGCGAGTATTCAGTTAATGAGAATTAATCGCGTTAGCATCTTTACACGGGACACGTCAGAGCGATCCCGCAGGATCTCTCACACCCGTCTGCTGCGTCTGTGAGACATCTGAAGGGCGACGTGCCCACAAATCGTCAAACCAGGGAGTATCGAATGAGCTCAGCTTAAAACTGACAAACATGCATCCGTTCAACAAAAAAGACATGGAAAAAAAGGTCAGGATTTTATGATTATTGATAATGACAATACTTCATTGAAAGGAATATAAATCTCTCACGAGGTTAACGATCTGTGTCATCTCAGCTTTTACTTTGAAAAAAAATCTGATGGGAGGCTTGACACGAGACTGTCACTCCCTCAAAAAATACAGAAAACTAGCATGATCCAACTTGAGCAGCTGCTGGTTCTGGTATTCCATGTAACATTCATCTAACAAATGTAGAGACAATAAATGGGGTCTCCTGTTTAGTGGGGAGGGAAGGGATGTTAGCTATTAGCATAGCATCACTTGCTATGGGTTTAGGCCTTAAGACCAGCTATTCCCACAGCTGATTTGTGGTGTAAAAATCCACGGAATCTTGGCACAGACACAGAAGCTTGCTTACGTGCCCGCCATCCTTACAGTGGGCTTTACCGGCTGCTGTCTACCGCAGGAACAGGCGTCAGCGGGCTAACATGCATATTTCATGGATTTTTGCATGTTGGAGCATCTTTCTTTTCACAGAACCGTGAATCCCTTTTTCACCTCTGTCATGAAGACGGCAGGGAGTGTGTTTAGTTGATGGGCACTTTGCTGATGTCAAGGTTGTCAGCTGGTGGGGCTCTGGAAGAATATGACACGACGAGGAATGCAACTGCAGATCATCAAAGGGCGCAACAATACACTTTAATAACAGACGCGTCTCGTCGTCGTGTCCTTCCTCCCGCTCTTCAACGTATCACTGCCGTGCGTGCGTTGCAAGCCTTTACACACAGTTTCTGCAAGCTGTAAACATCCGTGTTCTCTCAGCGTTCACCCTATCCTCCAAACACATCCCTGATTGAGCGCCTCTTAGATGATCTGGGCCGGCAGACATGACGGCGTGTTCTTGTCACTGGAAATATCTGTTACCTCTACACCGGAGGAATTGGACATCTTACCGTGAGCAGTCAGTAAAGTCTTTCCATGTGAAGGATGTTGTGAATGTTCCAGGCGCAAGTCAATGCAAAAGGGCAGCTGGGTTTGACGGCAAATTACCGTAAATGAATGATTGATTCTAGAGTGTAATTATTGTACTTTTCATTGAGAGTATTACTGTCTTTCACTTTGCGTCGCTGTCACTTGCAGTAACTCACGATTTTCAATTGGCTTATTTTTCATCCTGTAAAATAAAATCCAATTGATCTGAACCTTGATTTATTTTCTTTAACAAAAAAAAAAAAGAACCACAGTTTCAGAGTACATTAACAGTTTAGAAATGTAAAGTGTGTTTTGTTCAGTGTGTGTGTGTGTGTGTGTGTGTGTGTGTGTACGGCAGGTCTGTAATCAGATTGGTCTCCAGACACCGGCCTTAATATAAAACCATGCTCTGTTTACTTCAACGTGACGGACCACACTGACCCCTCACAGCCTGATAACTGAAACCCCTGTTTCTCACTTCAACTGTGTCCCGTGACCGCAAACAGCAGCTTGGTTCCGTGTCGTCAGCGCATGTAAACTCTTTAACTGGTTTTGGCAGCCATAATTAATCACTAGGGATGGGAATCGAAAACCAGTTCTTGCTGAGAACGGGCTCCCAGTGTATCAGTTCCTTGGAATGATAAGCCAGTTTTGCAAATGATTCCCTTATCGATTCCAACGGGTGCGAATGATGTCACCGCGCGCGTCGCGCTGCTTACGCAAGATCATTCATCAGTGCAGACAGCAGGAAACATGGTGCCCGAGCGGCACAAACACTCGAAAGTTTGGTTTCATTCCACGAGAGTACAACTTGCAATACTTGCAAGGTGGATATTTCATCAAAGGGAGGGAATACTGCCAGTATGCAGAAACACAGCAAGGAACGACTTTGAATGAATGTCGCGTTTTCAATCTGCTGCTCGAGCAGCGGCAACCTTAGCACATCCTCTGCTCTTAATACTGCAGGTAACTAACCAACCAAATGAGAATCGATAAGCGAGTCAATAAAGTACCGCCTCGTTGAGCAGAATCGAAAATGGAATCGGAATCGAAAAAAAACCTTCTCAATTCCCCTCCCTAATAATCACAGATGCTAAATGAGCCAATTTAAGCTGAGTATATTTTCTGTCTGTCCAGCTCCTTCGGTCTTTTTACAAGAGGAGAAACAAACGCTTCCTAATGACACAAGACGACTAGAATAATAATAATTGGAGTCAATGGAAATTGCATGAAACAGAGTCAGCATCTTTTCTGGGAAGGCTGCGGCTGTTTTCTCCCTTGTCTCTCCCGCACTCTCATCTCTGTCTCTCAAACAAACTATGCTGTAAGAAGAGTGATCGAGCAAGACGCTGTTGTTTCTGCAAAGCCCAAAGTGACGGCACAAATTCAATTGAGGTGGAATTCTGTTTGTGGCCTAAAAAAAAAAAAAAAAAAAAAAACTAAAAAAAAACAATGAGATGGGGTTTATTAAGTGAAAATGGGGGAAACGGTGAGAGTGGAAAACCTCTCGCAATTGAATTAGGAGCAGATCTGGGAGAGCTGGTGCAATAATGGCTCAGAAGGCCAGGTCAGATTACAAGAGAACGGTAAAGGGTTTAGAGGTCCCAGAGCGAGCAAGACGGGCTGACTGTGAGACTA
Source organism: Aulostomus chinensis (assembly GCF_037954235.1). Lineage (NCBI taxonomy): Eukaryota > Metazoa > Chordata > Actinopteri > Syngnathiformes > Aulostomidae > Aulostomus > Aulostomus chinensis. The sequence continues at coordinate 18,190,338 of NC_141342.1, read as the reverse complement.
AACAAAAATTATAGAGGATATTGCAAGAGTAGAAAATGGAGTGAAAGGAGAAAGTTTGAAAAGCTTTGTACATACACACACACACACACACACACACAAAAAAAACATCAACACAACAAATGAAAATTGTTCGGAAGAAATTGCTCAGGGGGTGCACCATTTCAGAAGACACTTGTGTAGTTTTTCAGTTTACTTTGTCCCTCTTGTTCCATCAGGTCTGGTTTTAAAATGCATCTTTTCACGTGGCCCTGAACACAGCATTCACCTGAGTCTCTCACCGGACAGCCCGGTGCTAGGATAGCTTAGCACGAGCTAGCTATGATGGCAGCATTTCCAGAGCTAATACACACGTGTGCACCGAAGCTGACCAGGTTGATGGAGGAGGTGCGATGCAGAGAATTTATAGACTTGGAATAATCAAAATAAATCTCAGAACAAAACGAGACGTAGTGAAGAACAGGTGGATCCAACAAGAACGGAGAGGAAACCAAAATACAAACTCATGTAACGACACAACTAGAAAGAGGCGGGAGAACACGAGGGCAGGAATGAAGCTGATTGGACAAGAGACACTGTCAACACGGCTGCGACTGACGGGGAAGAATGAAGCAGAGGAGACACAGGTGAAAAGACAGGAGGTACAAAGTGATTTCAAAATAAAAGAGGAACTGACTTAACTCAATGGAAACAAAAAAACAAACACAAAGAAGCAGAAACTTGGAAACTAGAGAGAAGAAAAGTAAAAATTAAATTAAAACTAGACACTGCTTAGGTAGAACTGAGATAAAAACTACAACAACAACAACCACTGAGCCCTTCAATGAAAACATTTGTCTCTGTTACGTCCTTGTCCAACACACTTCAGGACACATTACTGTTTTTGTAAAGCGTGTAGAAAGTGTCCTTGTCTTCTGCCTCCATGTGTGTCTCTCTCAGTCTGTCCCTGTGTCTCCCTGTCCGTCTCTTTCATGCTCTCCTTCCCTCCAACCGAAACCTGGCACGCCTGACAGTCCGTCGCACACAGCCATCTGGGAAGCCTCTGTCGGTGGCAGATCCTTCAAAAGAATACAGCGGCTGATTGGATGAACCTTCGATCAACCATTCACCACGAAGCCCACGTTTTTGCACTCTTGTCAAACGCGGAACTGGATTCCGTTGTGTCTCCACTTGCGCAATAATCCAAGTTGCATGCAAGTCCTCTCATGATTCAACTTCCCCGAGGTACATTTTAACAGGGTGCTAGGGCGAATGGTGGGATCCTGGACTCCTGAAGATCAACAGTCTGCTTCTGAACAAAAGCGCCTCTGAGGAAAAAAAATAACTCTGAAGTACAGAACTGTTCTCGTCTTGTGTCTCAATTTATAGCATTTGTGATTTGAGTTGGGGATGTCACTGCTTGTACTGAAAAAGGTCCAAAATAAAATAAAATTTTTAAAAAAACAACAACCTCAGGGTTAACTTAAGTCAGTGAGTTATATTTGTGAAATATTAAAGCTATTGACAGGTAGAGAAAGTTAGAGGCGTCTGCTTATAAATTCAAGGAGACTGCAGGCTCATTAAAATGTACTGTACGAAGACCTTGAAAACACAAAAATGCCTCCAACAATGAGGCGAATGACGTTCTCCTCTAGAATAACTTCTCAATAGCATCCTGTCTCACCTTGCAGCCCGGCTGTCTGCTCCCTGACCGTCCCTGACAGAGGAAGTGTCTGAGTGGCACTGCGTGTCCTTGCCAGGGCGCGACACCGGCTCATCGATACGTAGGAAAGATACACTCTCTGTAACGGCGCAGGATTAAATTGAATTGATTTAATCAGCCCGTTCAATACCTCACCTCACCTTCTGCCAAATGACAGTGTGATAGAGGACTTTAAATAGCAGCAACAGAGCGCCACTGCGCGCAGATGAAACTCCCACGGCGCCGTTCGCAAATTGCCATCCTCATTTCTCAAGAGTTTTAGGAAACGCAGAGCTTTTCTTTTATGTAGATGTAGCGTGGGGAAATGTCTCTATAGCGTACGTACAAAGCAAAAAAGAATAATGATCTGTGTTTGTCTACTTTTTTTTTTTTTTTTTTTTTTAAAGCATTCACTCCTCTCTGTTATTGCTTTGGGAGTTTGTTGTTTTTCCAGTCTTGATAAATTCAATTGTCCTTCAGGAGAACTTTTTTTTTTTTTTTTTTTTTTTACACAAAATATAATTAGTCTGTCGTTGCAATTAATGACAATGTTTACCATCACGGAGGAAGTTCTCTCAAGGTTATGAGTTTATTTGCTGCTGGTGGTGGTGGTGGTGATGGAAAACTTTCCATGGTATTTATATTATATAAATATATATATGAATATACATATGTATGTTTTACCAACCTTGCTGCTGGTTCTACCTTCTTACCTGCCATGTGGATCTAAACCGGCCCCCCCTCCGTTGCTTCCTGGGCAGCGTCTATTACAGGTTGTTTGTTGCTGACCCGGGGGGTTGTGTGGTCTCCTATACTCTCAGCTTTTAGCTAAAGTGATTCCGACAAGCACATTAAAATGCAAATTCTTGCCCGTGCACTCTTTGCCATTTTGTCACTTCCTTTTTTCTTGTGTGGCATGTCTTGTGGAGGGGAGGGGGTGGAATGTGGTATGGGGAGGGAGGGGGGGATTAGAAGGCTGAACCTGGGGTTGAATATTCAAATGTCCGCCTGATTTAAGCACCACCCACGTTTCTATTTACATAGTCCTCCGTTTACTGCCCCTCCACCCTCAACAATTACCATTCATAGAACTTTCAACGACGAAGTTACGCGGCCCAACTGCATCATCCATCATCGGCGCTGGCTCGTCATTTCAACAACGCTGTGGAGAATGGCAGCTCATTAGCACCACCACAGTGTCTATAGACTTGTTGGTAAGGTCAGTGTTTTCATGTAGCACTGGAGGGGTTTAATGTCCAATTAGAAATAATTACAATATAATGCTGAATAGAAGCACAATAGGATAATATAGGTAATCAAGCCTGTAATGAAGTGGAGCCGATTACGCTCAGTAGGAGAGAGATGACGGTCAACCGGTTGACCTTGGCTCCCCCACAATTACAGTTTTCAGTCGTGAACCATCTCTGCGGACTGTGCTAGAGGACACCAAGCATCCAACCATGTCCTCCATGACAAAAGCTCAACTTTTAAGCCCCTTTTCTTTCCATTTGCCAAAAAAAAAAAAAAAAACACCTGCAAACATCTGGCTTTTTGTTTGCAGTGGGAAAAGGTTTCATCAGTGTTCGATCCCAGGTCAAATAACCCTGAAGCAGACATGAGAATTTATTGGCATTGACACAAATACAAAAAAACAAGTGAACACAGCGGCTCACAGCCAAATACTGCTTGTAATTTCTCAGCCACAAACTTAAACCTTCTCTGGTCAAGTAGGTTGCAATTAGAGGTTCAGTGACTTGGTGGAGGACGTTTGACACGGTCACCAAGGGAATGAACCATCGACCCTTCACTTGAAGGACAGCCACCGTACCCCTGCGCCATACTATGTTGAGTTTAAAAAAACAGATTCGAGCAAAAGAACACCAGGAAAACAAAACAAAACACAGATATAAAAGTCATCAACTCACAAAGGGAAATGAGTCAGTCGGCTCCTAGGTTTAACCAGGTCATGTCCTGCTCTGCTCTTTCAAAAAAGGCAAAAAAAACCTATTCAAAACCATCAAAGAGGTTTTTCAAATTCTGTCATTCCTGTCAAACATTTCTGATGTAAAAAAGTTAAAATATGTTTGGAGAAACCAGAGATGTTTGCTTTTCTGAGGCTAATGTGGAGCACTGTAGTATTTATATTTGAATAAATAAATTGCTAAAGTTCTCGAGACAAAAGCTAAATCTCCCTTGGTTTCCTTGATATGTTTGCCTCGCAGACGGCTAGAGTTAGCCTCGCAGACGGCTAGAGTTTGCCTCGCAGACGGCTAGTGTTTGCCTGGCAGACGGTTAGAGTTAGCCTCGCAGACGGCTAGTGTTTGCCTGGCAGACGGCTAGTGTTTGCCTGGCAGACGGTTAGAGTTAGCCTCGCAGACGGCTAGAGTTTGCCTGGCAGACGGCTAGTGTTTGCCTGGCAGACGGTTAGAGTTAGCCTCGCAGACGGCTAGTGTTTGCCTGGCAGACGGCAAGAGTTAGCCTCACAGACAGCTAGTTAGCCTCGCAGACGGCTAGTGTTTGCCTCACAGATGGCTAGAGTCAGCCTCGCAGACGGCTAGTGTTTGCCTGGCAGACGGCTAGAGTTAGCCTCGCAGACGGCTAGTGTTTGCCTCGCAGACGGCTAGTGTTTGCCTGGCAGATGGCTAGAGTTAGCCTCGCAGACAGCTAGTTAGCCTTGCAGACGGCTAGTGTTTGCCTGGCAGACGGCTAGAGTTAGCCTCGCAGACGGCTAGAGTTAGCCTCGCAGACGGTAGTGTTAGCCTCGACTGAGGCTTGCTAGCTTACCTTAAGAGTAGTCTAGCTCGTCTCAGTCTAGACACAATCCCCGCTTTTGGCATATTGAGAACTACAGAAATTCAGTGGTGTCGGTACTGACCACCAGATTCCTGATATCATGACATGCCGAACTGTAACACCTAAATGACTATCACCAAGGGAGGTGTAGCTGTATAAACACAGCAAGCCTTTCTTCATTACCTGTCTCTGCCAATGATTGCCCCCTTCTCCAGCATGCCCAAGCTGAATGCCTAATTACCTGGATTAGGCGCAGGGGGAGCAGCCTACCACAGCAGCCACCTGTCCGCTGGATTGCCTCCAAATGACAAACGCCTGCGGGGCTGTGCTGCCCAAAGTTAAGTCTATGTTTTCCACTCTGTCGCCTCGCACTGCACCTCAGCATGGCAGCGTCAACCTGGGGAGCAACTGTTGTCTTTTCTAATTTACCCAAAATAGCTGCCTGCCTGCGGCTCTTCCACACTGCCAGTGCTGGTGAAGAGCATCTGTTTTGGACTGCAGGGGCAGGGGTAATCACACTGCATGGTGGCCTTAGATGGGCTTCCAGCTAATAATACTGCACGCCTGGCTCCTCCTGACACTATTGAGCACGTAACCCACAGAAAGCCAGGAGGTAAGAGACTAAATTAAGGAAATATATTTTCACTCGCTTTCTAAAACCGGTTTGTCTTTTTTTGTTGTTGTTGTTCCACAGCGGCCCGAGTGTCTGTCCTCCCGAAAGAAAAGTTTTTAAGGTATTGATTGAGCAGCGGACAATAAACATAAAACTTTATCTCTAATTAAACTTGGAAATGCAACTGATCTAAATAAAGTGAAATTCTCTAAAGAGTGTTTTCATGTGCCATCTGTCAGGCAGAAGAAACTCTACAAAGGTTGAGCAGAGCATCAGAGACATGGAACAGGCGGTAAATAAAAACTTCTGGAGCAACTGTTAGTCGGGGTTGATGTGTGACTGTCTGGCAAACCGGAGGCAATATCAGTCCTCAGTTTGTACGGTATTATTTTTCCCGTTGTTAGAGCCAGTCGGACTATGACTCAAATACGATAATTAACATCCTCAGAGAAGAAACTGTTGCATTCAGTTGTCAAAAGCTCTCTTGATTTTTTTTCACTTCTGAGGGAAGAGTCTGGTCCCTGGTTCTCTCAACACAATCAACGGGATTTTTGAGTTTGACTTTAAATGCCCGACGTAAACCGCAACATTAATACAAGTTTAACTGTCTTCCTTCCATTGATTACATTTTCCATCAATCCGTGTTGTCACTGTCCAAACATAGAGGGCGCTATTGTGCAGCTTGTGAAAGAGAGCTGCACTTAAAAGGAACAAAAACAAATGAGGAGGAGGTACCGGAATCCAGAAAATCCAGATCGATGTTGTGGTTCTCCAGGGGGCCTGTGGTGCTGCACCAGGCCGATTTAGGAGTACAGAGTACAGAGGAGGTGGATTTTTCCAGGGGAGGGGGCGCCACTTCCACCCGGCTGAAAAACTATTGACTACTTTTCATAGTATACATAAAAAAAGAACCCCTTTAAGAGTGAGGAAAAAAAGGCCAAAATGAATAAATACATGTGTCAAATCCAATTTATTCTTGATATCAGTACTTTTATGTATTTCTCTGGCTTTTTTTTCTGATTTCGATGAAACCCTCATTGAAGCGCACATTAAAAAAAAACAACAACAAATCAACTCAAAATGAAACTTTTAAAATAAAACACAGAGGCTTTTTTCTCGCTTTTAATATGTTCAGTTTTTTCATAGTCATCTTCGAGGGATTACAGAATATTTTATGCTATGAATGAAAAGTTTAAAAATGCAGGTTTCGGCTAGCAATTTAAAAATAAAAACACAGGTGGGGAGAAAGTTAATCTAATTGTTTTAGTTCTATGACAGAAAATACATCCGTGGAAACAGATAAATCAAGGAAAGTTGTAAATTTGTAGAAACGCATCAGTTCAAATTCATACATAGCATAACGTTAGCTCTGCGCTGTTAACCACTGAATTTACACTTCCAAAATGATAAAAGTGCTGAAGATTATCTTGCAGATCAAAACATGTAAACCTCAAAGTTTCATTTGACACAGTTTATATTCAATAATCCAAAATATTTTTTTTTAAAAAAGGCTCTTGGCTTTTTGGTCAAAAGAATCAATGATGACGCTAACGTCCATGTTGGCCGAGAAAAAAAGTGTAATCCCTGCAGCACTCCATAGACAGATCGATAAATTAAAATACCATATAACTGAGTAGGGATGTAATTTGTGTTGTGATTTTTGCCAACCAATACAAAAACAAAGGCTGTAAATCTGTTTCTTGAGGGTAGGTTACCTAAGTATGCTTTTATTGTTTCGTAATAAAACCTAATTGTATAATATGGAGTAGCTCTCAGTTGAAATGTAACAGCACTGAAACAAAATTACCCCTCCATTACGTCTAAAGCACGCAGATCATTTTAGTCTGAATGGGATGAGAGGAGACAACAGCACATTAGCGAGAGAGAGAGAGGGTGAGAGAAGTTCTTGGGAGAGACGCTGCAAGTGTTTAAGTGTAGACATGTCTGCACATGTCCAGTATTACTCTGATAGCCTGAGCCTGTGGGACCCTCAGCTCATTGGCTAACGTGTACACACACACGCACACACACACACACACACACACTCACACACGTACTGTAGAAACAGACACGCTCCAGTAGGTGTCCGGCTGAGAAGCCATTGCAAAGTGACAGTGGAGGGATTTTGGAAGCAGGCTGATGGCAGGGGGAGTGTTGCTTAATGTGGCATCTGTCGCACGACCATGTGTTCCAGCTGGAAAAGAGGGCTGCAGGCCACTGGGGCCCGATGTAAAATGTACCATGAAGAAGGTCACTTTCCACAGTTCCAATGAATCAGGCCACACTGCTGTGAATGCTTCCAGTTAAACACGCACACGCACACACACACACACACGCGCACACATAACATGTTAACCCTTGGAGCCATACAGAGGAAATACATGTCCAAATGCAGGTGCCGCCTTCTCAGCTGAATTTCACAGTAAACACAGCGAGGTGGTGGCCATGACTCCCAACAATGCTCCGCTTGACTGGAAGTATCAGACTGCTCTCATGCACTCTTGGTGCTTGTCGCTGCAAAAGGTGATGCAGTATAATGTAACCTTTGTCATCATAAAAGACATTTGCGGCTGACTTTCTGTCTCTCTTTAGCGTGTTAATGGATGGTTCACGGGCCTACAGCTAACCAGAATTTGAGCACAGCTCCACCACAAAATAATCACAAAAATGTGGATTTTTATTCCTAATACTAAAGAACGTTTCATGAGAGCAACTTGGAAAAATGAGCGAATAACTTGCGTTCTCCACGTGCGGACAATTTATCACCTCGTTTGTAAGCTTGTTGGAACATGTGGAGGAAACGAGGAAGTCACGCGACATGACACGCATGTTGCACACTGATTCATGGCAGGTGTGTGCGACAAAATATCAGGGGGAAACAAAAAGAATCTAGATTCAGGTTATCAGGAGTTTAAATCTGCTAACAGTCGAACAAGGTGTTAGCAAATAATCCAGATTTGAAATCACGGCACATTCCTGCATGTCCTCCATTACGGGGCTCTTGATGGTCCAATCTGTTGAGGAATCCACCCCAAATAACACATTTTGTTTTTCCTTTCAAAAGTCGCGGTCCAAACAATTGAAAAATATGAATGTGACATTCTCTCGCAGTTCTGAAAACCAGGACCTTGATCGTCACCATTTCATGCTGAGGTAAACGTGAAAGGAAAAAAGAAAATCCTCGAATATCACCAAACCACTTGATAGATGGTAAAAGGACCCTGGAAACATTCAAATCAAATTAAGGGCTCAAATGCCAACGAGACATTTACGAGGACATTAAAAAAGACAATTCTGGACACTCCTGTAGTCAGCGTGACGCAGCGCTCCTGTCAAGCATGGGAAGCGCTGCGTCACGAAGCTTTTCGCGCGTCAAAGACTCACCGGTGTTTAATCAGCTGGCCGACGGGTGGCTCTCGGCGCACTCGTTTAAACACGTTTGTGAGCAAACTGGCGAGAAAGAAACATTTTGTGTGCATATATAAGAAGTCTGCTTATTAATATTTTTGCGGAGTGCAGACCCCAGCGTACATTAGGGTTAGAGATGTGGACATGATAGAGGAAGGGCTATTCACCTCGATGGGGATCTTTGTTCTTCCTCTGCACCACGACTTCTTACCGCTACGCTTGTGACCCCACCTGTGAACAAGTTTGCGAGAAGTTCGGAAGCGTGTCAGCTCACGGGATCGCCTCATCATCCATCATTAACGCATCAGTCCCTCAAAGTACAACATTTCTAAAAAGCTGTGTATCCACTCTGGTCAACTGATCGCGCAACGAGTACGTCGCTGTGTGTATTTGCCTTGGTTTGGAGCCATCGGTCGTGTTAAAGTTGGTTGTTATTTCTTTTCCTCCTTTTTCTTCATTTTTAAAAAAAAATAAACCCTCTGACACAAATGACGATCACAAAAGAGAAGGACCTGAGAATGAAATGGGATTCACTCTGAATGAGGGACATCTCTGCTTTGTTATAACTGGCTTTATTTAAAACGAAAGAAAATGTCTACTTGGAGCGTTCCTCCATACATCCCTCCCTCATCGTGCTCAGAGTTGCAGCAAAATAGCAAAAAAAAAAAAAAAAAATAGTGCAAAATGAGATTTCCTGCAATCACGCTCCCAACAAAGGAAAGAATAAAAAAAAAATCATCTCTGTATGTGATCATTTCTTGTAGCGATGTTTTCATGGTTCTTCCTCCCAGTAGTTTCATAGTCTTGACACTTTCTATGACGACGAATCGAAGTAACTCCTCAGTCACAATAAAATGTGTTTGAAAATTAAGAAAATTGGATGTTGTGACTTCTATTGTGTCGCAGCATCCAATTTAATGGTCTATGATAGATCAGCTTAATTAGACTATCTTTATATTTGCCTCGCTGTTACATAATGCCATTATCTTGTCATGCAAGGACGCTCGTAATACAAAATACAAAATGATGTTTGTGAAGAAGCAATCACCCCTGGCTGCCAGTATAACTACTTCCTCCATGATGTCATTCTTTTTATAGACTGGGACCACCGGGGAAAAGACAGGATGAACTCCATTAGTTTCTCCTTTTCTCAAAAAACTCTAATATTACAATTGTCTTGCCACAAAAGAAAATTACGTGAAAATTTAGATTTAACAAAAGGCACCTTCAGTTGCAACTTCTCATCCATGCGTACTTTAATTAGACTAGTTTTTTCATTCCCTTTGTAACTAGAAAACTCAGAAAGCGCACGTGCAGCCTCTGGAACGTCAGTTGGCCCTGCTGCACCGAAGCCCATGTCACAGGCTTCATCTGTTCCATAGATCGAGGGTCTGGTGGAACCCGAAGCGCTCTGGACGTTGCGTGAAGGAGCAGACGACTGCACTTCCTGTGTCCACAAGGTGGCGACAGAAAACACCTACTTACTAGAACTACTTACTGCAAAAGGTACATCCTCCACGAAGCTCTGATGAGTTTGCGGATCGATGTTGTGGTTCTCCAGGGGGAGAAACCCCCCCCCCCCCCTCCTCCATTTAGTTTTTCTACAGTAGAACATTGGAAAAACTTAATTTCCAACTGACTGTGGGGAGAGCGTGAGCAATAAAAGGTAACAAGCTATGAGCGAGCTCGTCTTTTGTTTGCTCTGAGTCATTTGATTCCTCACCTCTGAGTGTTGAGACAAAAGAAAGACAAATTACCCTCCAACCCCGGGCTCATCAGCGGGCATTTCTATTACAGACAACGTCATCAGTTAATCAGCGCCGCTCCAGACTGAGGCATTCAGACTATTGTTGAGATTTTGTTCTTTCTTTTTCGGAAAATGACTGAGTGAAATAACATCTTAGAAATACCGCCCGGTGAATGAATCAGCCTGTTGCACTATTAAAACACCTATTCTAAAGACAGTGAATTACACAGACAAAGTAAGTGCTGTAACGGCCGTCAGCCAAAAGGACAATGCTTGTTGAGGTTCCCATTAAGTAAAAAGAGCACATCGAATTCATCATCCCTTGAGTGAGAGAGAAAGCTGGGTGTTAAAGCATGTCCTGGCTGTGAAAATAACGCGTCCTGGCTAATCCCGCAGCGAGTCATGACACTAATGATACATGGTGTGTATTTTTTCCATCTGGACCCACTGACCATGAGTTACTCCGATTGGGCTTTAAAGGAAGCTGAGGATTACATCAGCTTTGTTTGTTTGCGGGGGGGGGGGGGGGGGGGGGGGTTGGCGGAGGGGTACAATGAGACCTTGCTGGTGAAGAGAAGCAGACAAGGGCATCTTTCACAGCTATCTGCCAGGAGAAAGAAAACTAGCCATTCTCTCCTCCCTGTTAACAGGCCTGTATAGATTTTTCATCGCCTGTCAAGTTTGTTGCTGTATCCATCCTGGAGCAATACAGTACATTGCTGGATTTTTACATTATTCATCTAACGTAAGGGTCTTCTGATGCCATATTGTATCATCCTAAGATTGATTTACACCTGAAGCATCATATTGTCGTTGTAAAGTAGCTCAATAACCTCTAAATGTCCCAGCACCATGCTTCTATTCTGGAGGTTACCCAACTGCCTGTGGCGCTGCTATAATGTGTTCATTTAAATGTTTCTTTCACATTAGCAATTGATTGTAACTGTTAATAGCATTACTACGGCCACGACTTTTCTTTTTTTCCCCTCCAAAATACTGATAAGAAATAATCAAATATCCACCTCCCAGCCCCCCCCCCCCCCCCCAAAAAAAATCATTAACCAGCATGTTTGTTTTATATATCTTTCCCCTCACTGGGAGCAGGGAAGGGAAACAGTTTTATTCTAATACTCTTACAAATTTTAAGTTAAGTGCTGAAATATTGCAACAACAAAAAAAAGTCAATTGGTGGGAAGACAATAAAAAAAGGCTAAATAAAGCAGCAGGAAGGTGGCAGGTAAAGCTGTGCCTGGCTTCAGCGAACAGAGTAGGGGACTAAGAGGTCTTTACTTTCAGTTCGGCAAGTTGTAAGTCAGTCAGGACAATTTTCACTAAAAGCAAACTTAATTGCCATTCAAGTAGGTTTAATTTGGATGCATGACTGTTGTGGGAGCAGCAGCAGCAGCAGCAGCAGCAGGAGCAGCAGCAGCAGCAGCACCCCACAGGGTCCAGAAGAGTCAGCAACAATGACAAGTGAAGAGACACTGATTAAGTCACATACAGAATGTAAAGCAGGAGTAGGGATGGAGGTGGGTTGCGAGGCAGCGCGCGGTGGAAACAGGAAATGAAGGCAGACTCAGGCAGCTTAAATAAGACGCCTTGAATGTCACTTGCCAATAGAGCGTAAAAGGGAATCAGCAAAGCCAATGGAAAGAGAAGAGGGAGAAAACTGGGTCTTAGCTGAAGTTGGCTGGTGTGGAACAGCTGATCCTTGGACCTGCTTGAACGAACCCCACACTCTATTTGTTCTCCCACCAGCCAGCCAGCTCGTACGGTCCATGTTGCACACTGTCTGGAAACAGAGACGAAGTTCTGGGGATATCCGTGAAGACGCCAGGAATGGAGAAAGCTAATCACGTGATAAGGTTCATTACATCAGAGCTTAATTGCGAAAGGGAGATTCCATCTCCTCTTTGTACTCTTTTTTTTTTTTGAAAGAAAGAAAGAAAGAAAAAAAAAAAGCAAAACCCACCTCCAACACTGCTCCTCAACCTTTGGAAAACGATAGTTGTTAATGGAAACTTGACAGTTACTGCCTACAGTCCCGTCGCATCGTGCCTTCCGGGACATTTCACAACCATTCACGCTGGCCCCACGCCACTCCAAACACCTTGCCTTAGCAGACTCCGACGGAGAAGCACAAATGAATCGAATCAGTGACCTTCGTAACAGCCCCTACAAAAGCTAAATACCTGGGATCGGCTTGCAGCCAGTCAGAACTGAAGCAGCGCCTGGGATGAGAGGCCGAGTGTCATCAGGCGTGTCATTTAGATGCCCTTCATTCAGTCTCTCCATGAACTAATTGTGCATATTTTACACAATGTTCACATCGTGTGACTACAAGCAGTAATGACTGAGATCTCAGGCCCAGCAGCAGGTATGACGCTCGTAGGACTTCTAAGATTGAATAGAAACACAAATATAAACAGACGCAACGTGGTGCCCTAATTGGCAGAGTAGACTAATGGAAGGGGCGCCAAATTGCTGCAGGTTTATCATCACGTCCCAAGGAAATAAATGACAATTACAACATGGTGCTGACCTGTAGATTGATGCCCGTGTTCAGTCACACAAAAACAGCACATTCTTTCATTTGTCTGCGATTTCCTGAGGCCCACACACATCCAGTTCTGTTAGAGTAAAAGCTTTTGCCAGTATAGCCGATATTTGTTTGATCCACCAATTAGCAGTAAGGCTTCTGTGCTTAAATTAAAGGTACAAGTGTTGTATCCCCCTGGGACTCTAATTAGGCCCGACCCTGGAGGTGACGCACATTCACACTGTCTCTGGAAATGTGTTTCACAGGCATGTTTGAACTGCTTTTGAGTTCCAAGATATCTCCATGGAGATGATTGACGACAGTGAATGGAAGCTCTGGAGAGAGCGCCAGAGAGAGAGGGAGAGGGAACGAGAGGCCCTGGGTGAACAGATGAGATCACAAATCTCGTCTCATTCTCTTTGCCTGTCACACTTGTTCTCTCTCTTTCTCTCTCTCTCTCCATTCAACATACACAAACACAACTCACCCAAAATGTTCCATTTCATCTTGGAGGTGGCAGGAGAGGGTGTTGAGAAAAATTAAAAAGGAAGCAAGAAAGTTCCAGAGAAAAGTTTGAGGACTCTTCAAGTTCCTCAGACTTGTGAATTGTTAACGTGTTAAGACTCCTCGAAGTGGGCAGGTCGTGTGTATGGTTTCCTTAAATTGAAATATCTCACAATGATAGTCTTTTATGCCACATTGTCTACATTCTAGCTCAGCGAGTGAGGCCTGTAGTCAATAAGTGCCGACTGATTCTGCGTTTTTCAGCCCGTGAAAACAGATGTTGGCTCTCCCGGGAAAAAGGAACAACAGTCCAACAACAACAACAAAGTGTGGCGAGACGCACCGACAAACAGGCGAATCGTCACAAGCCGGATTCAAAGCCATTTTCAGCATCAACTCCAATTATTTTTTCCAAGATCTTTTTAAGACTTTTCAGAATCCTGGCACCAAACCATGGCCAGAAGCTATGAAAAGCCTTGATTCTACCACCACGTCCCTCCGTCATGTCATTTCATTAGTGTAATGACCCATCGATTTAGCATTTATACAACAAATTGCATTGAGACTGGCTGTGGGCCAAGTCAATCACAGGCAGGGCCGGCTGTGAATCTTGGCAAAAGAAGGTGATTAAACTGACTTAGAGGAGTTTTCTGTCTTCCCCACCTGACAAACAGGATTCAGCCTGCTAGTTGCACACCTGGTTCCCTCCGTCCTTACCTTGGGAGGGTTCTCAATGTCAATGATCCTTCTCGAAGGATACTTAAGCAAAGTCATCATTTACAGAGGTTGGGCTTTTTTTTTTCCTTTTGACATTGAAGAAGTTAGTCCAGTGAACCAAAGTCCAGCAAAAGACTTCAAACTGATAGGCTAAAACTTTGCCACATCTCTATTTTTTTTTTTAAATATGTAAAATGTCAAACTTTTGGTAAATAACACCTGAGAGGTCCCAGTTTTAAATTTAGGCTGTCATTCCTCCTCAACAAGATCATGTTCGAATGAAGCGCTGGATGGAACTCCCTATTGTGCTGATGCCGCAGTAGCTTTTCCGTTGTTTTCCAGCATTCCCCCTCTCATGGGTGGTTTCGGACCGCTGAGGATACACAGGTGCATCCTTGAAAATTCTACGTCTGAAGGATCAGGTCCTTATGAAGGATCCGGGACAGCTGAACAGTCCTTGGGCAGGGCTGAGTGACGTAGCGTCCTTGAATTGTAGCCGCTGGAGGATATGTCCTTGACATTTACAAACACCACTTGTCTCCCACAGGTTGGAGGAAAAGCAGGTGGCTGCACTTCACCCATGTTTGGCACATTTAGCCTTATGAGGCTTGTGGTGGAGAGATGTTGATGGCTCAGAGTGGAAGCAACAGATGGCCTTGGCAATGAGGACGAGGGGCGAAGTGTGTTCAAAATGCATCGCTCTCCAACAGGAACAGCTTGAAATACGGCTCGAGCACAATGTGGGTTTGCTTTTGTTCGAGTAGTTTTGATTCTCCTTCCACACTCCCTCAAAGATCTCACGCACGGATAGAAATCACCGTAATCTACCCAGAGAGCCTTTTCTTGACCCTGACTTTACCTCCCACATTACACTTACAGCTTGATGCCTCATACTGATTTCATATTCATATTTAGTTTAACTGATTTGAATATGATATGTACATGCATATGTATGTTTGCTCATGCACTGCACCATAGATCCTCAATAGGTGGCCCCCGGGCATCATCTGGCCCACTGGCTGCTTATTTGTGGCTCCAGAACTCTCATCCTTCCCTGTGTGTTTTGGTTGGGTCAGCACGTCAGGGCAGGGTGGCCCCACAGGGAGGTTTGGGAGGTTTTCCGAAAGGGCGTTACGGCCGGAGCATTTTTTTTTTTGGTAAGATTGTAAGAAGTGTCAGACCACCATCACAACATAAAGCTAAAAACAAAAATGACTTTTAAAAAGGTATAAGAATGACTGTATATAGTTAAAAAGGATAGAGGCTCATTTTCTAAAACACCTTTTTTTTTTTTTTTCTCCTTCATTATAAATTTTTGACCTTTCCCTCTACGTGTTGTGTGGCATCTGATAAGAGTGAAACCACAATGTCAATGCTGCCGCAACAACACTCCTCAAAGATCGCTGTTTTCGCCCCATTCATCTCGCACACTGTTCCCACTTTAACATATTGGCATTTCTGAGGTGCTCGGCAGTAATTGTCAGCCACATGGCGACTCCTCATTTGTTTCACTGACATTTTGCCTTTGGTTGATTGTCTATTTAACAGGGGAAGGAAAGCAAAATTAATTGGAGAGAAGCCCTAATCTGTCTGCTTGAAATGTCACCCCTGTATTGTGATGCTTCTGCTGACACAGTGGCACACAAGAGGCAGCGACAGACAGAATGCGAGAGAATTAGAGAAACGCAAAGGAAGAAAAGGGAATAATTGAACACAACAAACATGAGAGGGAGAGAGATGACCTATACGTCACTCTGTGAAATCACAAGTGTTCAACAACTCCATAATTATCCATCTGGTTTGAAAACCTACACATTACCACCATAATTGCAAATTACCTAACATGGCTGTTCTTGGCTCTCAGTTTTATCCCTGAAATTCACTTGCGAAAGACAAAGGATTCTGACGCTACCCATTAACCCTACACCTTTTTTAAACATACTCTTGTTGGTCTATAATATTCTATGTAAAGGACACTATAGGAGCTGGCATGAGCTGAGCAAATAGTGATCAGCTCAGTAGCTTTGCCTTACCAGAAGAGGATTCTTGCAATTACCGAGTTAAACTCTGCTAAACAAACACGCTTCATTTAAGAACAACCACGACTTAATGATTACATGTAAGAATGTCCTGAATATGTTCAGTGAAATCTAGTCCATTAATGACCTTCTTTATTTACACTATCTTGCTTAATTTAGCTTTTTTAACGGGTCTTGTTTTTATACCTATTATAGTTTTAAAGTGTCTTCACGTCTGGGAAGTTTTGAATATTTCATGCACCACTGGAGACGACCAAATTTAGTTCAGTTGAATCGGCTGAATTGAATAATCCATCTTTATGGGGATCCTTGAAAGTCATGTTGAAATATCACTACTGCACCCAGGGAGTCTATGTAGAACGCAGGCTCGGTATTGCAGTACCTCTTCATTTCGGCTCTGACGTCAACAAGCAACTAAGACACTAAGTAGAGTGGCTGGAAACCCAGCAATAACTTAACAAGCCTTGCTTTATGAAGTCAGAGGGATTTTTGAATTGGTTTTGGTTAAATGTCTGACAGGTCGGTGGTAAACACGAGAACAAGAGATTTAGAAGTTTTGTTCCACTGCATAATATCTGCACATAAATAAGACACATGAATTTTAAGGCTTTCAAGTGTCTCAAAAATGTCAGTTCCTAACAAGTTTCGGAAAAAGGCATTACAACTAATGATACAGAAACAGGGCGGCACGGTGGTGCACCTGTCGCCTCACATCAAGGAGGTTCCAGGTTCAAGCACCAGCTGGAGCACGGGATCTTTCTGGGTGAGTCTGGATGTTCTCCCTGTTCCTGTGTGGGTTCTCTCTGGTACTCCAGCTTCCTCCCACAGTCCAAAGACATCAAGAGGGGACCAGGTTAATCCAGACTCTAAACTGACTGTAGGTGTGACTGTGAGAGCCAATGGTTGTCTGTCTCTATGTGTTGGCCCTGTGATGGACTGGTGACCTGTCCAGGGTGAACCCTGCCTCTCACCCATAGGCTGCTGGGAAAGGCTCCACCCCCCCACGGCCCTTAACAGGATAAGCGGTAAAAAATGGATGGATGGACACAAAATCAGGAAATGCAAAGCAAGTTCGTTCATGGCACAACGTTACCTCTGCCGTTTTTAATGATTGTGTATTTGCTTTTCAGTGTTTTCAGGACTGAATACGATCTCATGGTGAAAAAAACATGTAAATCTGATAGACTTCTCTTCGACATGGAGCTGATTTTCAGCAACATTCCGTCGATAATGTCTCAACTGGCCAACAAAAAGCAAATAGTCGTGCCTTCAGTGCTATTAACGAGATGTACAAGCCACGTGGAAGTGGACCGAACTAACAGTAGGAATCATATTGAGGTTAAAAACGTACAAGTTGAAGCCGCAAAATGAAATAATATGATCACCTGGCTGATGAGCCAATGGGTGACTAAAGATTATAAGGGCAAGTGCGCTCAACATCTTCTGCTCCTCCCTCACCTAATTTCCCGTTACCCCTCTAAGTGGACTACGGCTTCTATGTGCCATTAAGTCGTGCCAGGCTGCCGAGCTGGCCTTTAATTAATTCATCGCCAAACAATATATCCACTTTAGGTCTCCATTCCAGTCTGTTGTAGCAGTTACATTGGATCACTAGCCTCCAGTCTACTGGCCTACTCCGCCTGCTTGCTCATTAGACCCTTGAACTTATCCTCAGCCAGCCACATTCACACCCACGTCTGCCTGCCCTGCTCAGATCAACTCTGCCAACACCATCCCGCTCAGTCCAGTCTGGCCACCCGCCTCCCCCTGGTCACCCGCCTCCCTACCGTCTGCCTGGCCTGCCTGCATTTCCCTTTCCCCTCTAATAAAGGGATCTGCACTCCATAAATCAGAACCATTTTTGTCTTTTAACCTTTGGTTGTGTTGATTTAATCCGTGCTTTTGCATTGGTAATGTTTTAACCTTATTTCAGACTCACTAGGGGAAATCGTCTACTCTGCCTCCATCGTTGATCAACTTTTCTTTTCCTTCCTTTCTTCCTTCTTGCCTTCACTGCTTTAAATAACAATAATGTCTTAGCATGACTGCTTCATGAGTGATGTCCAAATATCCAACTAACAGAATTTAAGAGAACAAGGCCCGTCTGTTCCAGAAATGCTGAACTTCTTTCTTTCATTAGCCGGCAGTTTGTGGCCTGACAACATGGATGAATTACAATTGTCACGACAAGGGCATTCATCTTTTAGAAAGTAATTGTATTATTCAGCAAACGTCAATCAAATCAACATAGCAAGCTAGTAGCAAGCTAACGTTTAGCTCATGCGCTTGAACTAACATTATACATCCTTGCCTGGCTCAACTTACAAATCAGCAAGTGACTTTACCTGGACGTCACAAATAATCTGTTTCTTTGTTGGAGCTTTGTGTTAAGTTTTTAAATCCAAAAGTTCTTACAATTAGCGCAAGTGTGGTGGTGCTGCTGCTCGCCATGGTTACGTTGCCGCGGCGGTATCTCTGTGTGCACGACACCGATGCGTAAGGTTATGAATAGAAGGATGGAACGACATTCGCCTCAAAAAAAGAAGGTTGTTGCGTGATTCCCAAACCTCAAGTCTGAGTCAAGCTTGAAGTAGGCGATAACACAGTGGTGGTTTATTGTACCTCGACAAAGCAGTCCTCAACGATACAATTTATTGTTGCCTTACGCAAGGTCGGACGGCTGATCTTTGCATGCATATGGACACATCTTTGATCATGTACAATGCCTCAGCCTGGGCAGTCCACCCACGCGCCATCTTCACTGGACAAGAGGCGAGACTGGTACTCGTGCAAAAGGTTTGACACCTTCGACCTGCTTCTGTCACCCGTGTAGACTGACCCAATGTCCCCTCCGTAGTCCTGAATTTCAAGCATTTGTTAACGTATGAGTGTGTCTTTTTTTTTTTTCTTTTTCTTTTTCAGATTTTGTCCATTTGTATTATGAGAGAAGGCAGCAGATGCACATAGCAAGGGGGGGAAACCATAAAACAGAATACAGATTGAGTTACTGTGAGTGAACTGAATATTTTTCAACATTAGCACCGAAAAGGGTGCTGACAAGGACGTCAAATACTTATAGCATGTGTGTCAAAGTAGTTCATTTAATAACAGGTATCATCGGTGACACCGAACTGAACTTATAACTGAGTTGTTACTGAAAGTTTGTCATTGATTCAGACGTGTCCCAGTTTCCTCCCCATCAGCTTGCTGTTTTACTGTTATTTAGAAAAAGAATTGTATGCCCCCAGATGTCCTCAGATTTATTTATTTTTATTAGTGTTATAATATTAAAATTATTTTACATAATTGAAAAATAAAATCTCAACTATAAATATTCAACATTTATAAGAGAGCTGATCAGTTAGACGTCAAAAGGGGTTTGTTTTTTTTCCCCGCATATGAACCCAGAACCTAAAAGAGACTCATTCATTTGAATATGAAAGTATTCATTTATGAATATTGTCTTTCTACACATATTCAGTGAAACTGCAGCTGATGAAAATGACAACAAAAAATGAGGCTGTTTTTCATCCCTGCACAAATCGCATGATTTTTAAAGAACGTCGGAGGATGCTGAGCCCGCAGAGCTGGTCCCGATGATGATCACCGGGCAGATCCTGTAATTAAAAAAGGGGGGGGGGGATAATAATAATAATAATAATATGAATAATAAACCTAATAAGACCTATGGTTCTCCTGAATTTTTCCTGTTCATGGAGAAAAACTCTGTGGGGAACATAAATATTTCCACTGAATTTTAATTGCAGTTTATATCACAGATAGCGAGACAGATTGAAACTGATCAAAGCAGGGAGTTATTTTCCCATCTGTCAGCGTGAGCGACTGATGATCGCAGACACATGGTTATACAAGGCTTGCTTGAGACTTACATACGAACATGCGGATGCACATGCCACACCAGGCGATGACTCTGGAGATCTGAAGCGCTCTGCCACACTCGGGGCTCATCAGGCAGTCCCTCGTCTTCAAGCAGCATTTGGGGCATTTACTCCCTGATCTTGAGCTCTGAGTGACCGTGTGCCTCTGCGGCTGAGTTTGCCTCGTATCCGGGTGCTTTTCATCCCACTCCTCGCTTTCACCCATTCCCATGATGCTTGTTATCAATGCGGAGGATCAATGACAGACAAAAGAAAACATAAATTTCACACCAGTGTTAAAACCATTTGTTGTTCCACCTACTCTTCTCTCCAGTGTGTGTGTTAGCTAGTTAGCTTAGCACAGTGAATGGTAATGAATGGGAAGTGTTAGCATATTTTTGTCAAACATCATCAAATACAATTTGCTCCAAAACAGCCTTTGCCTGAATTAACGTAACTCGGGTTATGCATAAAAGTAGTTCTGGGGGAAAAAAAAAAAAAAAACATTTAAAATTACGAGACATTGCAATCTTAGAATCAGAACTACTTTCCTGACTGGGCGCAGTGATTTCACGCAGTACCACTGTATCGTAATCCAACACGTACTAGACCACTAAAAGAGCTGCCGGCCAGAAAGAGGATCTCCTCCGCCTGAACCTGATCTACTTGATTACCTTTCAGCTTCTCAGGCTAACACTTCCCATCCACTACCATTTACTGCATTAAGCTAACTAGCAATGAGCCCTGGGAGTGTAACGATACATCAGCCTGTACTGATTCAATGACAAACAACAACATAACTGATGCAAAATCCATATCCACTATTTTGGGTGCACTTTTACTTCAAACTTTCCCGCAGCTCCACATTCTAGAAGTTGTCTTAATTTCATTGCATGTAATTTAACGTTTTTTTTATAGCTTGTATCAAAGCCATGTTTATTTTCAGTTATTGTAGTTTATTATGTGGCACGCGGTTATGAAAAAAAAAAACGACACATGCAGTAACTTCAGCGTGTCCCTTTATCTTTAATTTTTTTATCTTTAAATGGGGCGTGTGCTGACATCACTTTTGTTTTAGGAGTGTGTGAAACTGCCCAGGTAACATTCCTAAATCGAACATGTCGAGGAGAATCTGAACCGACCAGGGTCAGGCAGCGAAGAGAATCTTCTCCCAGATGAAACTAAGACTTAAGACTTAAGTTTTCTTTTTGTTGTTGTTTTTTTTTTCATTCATAGAGAAGACATCTTCCACAAGTGTGAACTATTAACACCGCAGCCTAAACTTCAGTCCCTTTATGAACACATTATTGAGCAAAGTCGCATTGATTTGACGGATTAACAATTCCTCCACTCTGATGATCATTTCTCCTGCCAGGAGACGAGGCCCCTGTTTTAACTGTCTGATACAACTGCTCCCCACAGACATTATCAGATATTAAGTGATAACCCTGATGGTGAAATAACATTTTATCTGTGCCATCCGGTGGCTCCGCATTTATTACCCCTGACAGTAAATTAGATTACTGGCATCTGGAGGGTATACTGGCATTTTAAGTGCACCTTTCCATCTCATTCTGCTTTCAAAACTCCATTGGTTTTCAATCATAAGTAATGAAATCCCATCATCCTCCTCGGCCATGAAAGCGACTTGGAAAGGAAGTGAGAGAGGGCCATTAAGAGAGGAGGAAACGGGTAATGGTCTTACCCTTTGCTTTCCGACGTCCCTCTCTGTCGGTTTGAATCTTTTGTCTCTGTAGACTTTTCCTTAGAGGAGCGCCGCGAACACACGCCGTCAACCTTCTCGCAAACAGTTATCAACAACAGCATGTCAGTAAATGTCAGCGGCGGCAGCAGCGGGTGTGTCTTCCAGTTTTACAGGTTTGACCAGGTTTCACTCGTTGAAGTGATGATTTTATTCCAGACACAGAAGCTCTTCCCTACAAAGAAGCTCTACAAACACGCTGTGATCAGTTGCCCCCAGTTGGGCTGCTTGTTGCTGGAATCTTCAAGATTATGACCCCCTCCACCAGGGATAATGAGTTTGGTTGCACTGGTCTGTTTGTTTATTGGACTCTCAGCAGGATTTCACCAAACCTATGATTTTTACCAAACACGGAGGGCAGATGAGTCGTTGCGCCGCCCGATGGCAGGAAGTAAATGTTTTGTGTTACATTAAAGTTCTCCTCCTCGGTGGTTGACTAGATCCATCCGAAGTTTTTTAAAAAAGATCGCCATATTTCTCTATTTGCAGTCTCACGTTGAACCTACATAGCACGCACGTAGAATAAGTCATCGGAATGAGTACACGTTTTCTTACTCTGATGTATATTTAGTTGAGAAACTGCCAACATCTGTCAGAAAAACCCAGAGGAATCGATATTGTGAGTCTCTCTGTTTTCCATATTCTTCGTCCGTCTGTCTGTGGACGTCTCACTTGTCAATACTGCGCTGTTTTCACACCAGTGAAATCAGTTTAATTTTTACACTGTGACTTAAAGTCAAGTGTAAATACAAAGTTTGCAACCCCCCAACCCCAATCCCTCAAAAAAAAAAAAAAAAAACAATTTCCCAAGATGATTGACAGCTTGTTTGCTGCGATACAAGGACTGATCTGATCGATATTTTTGATGCTGTCAAGTGTTTGTTTACATCTGTTTCATATTTATTTACTCACTCAAGCAGACAGTCTGAATATTCCAATGTTTAAGGACACAGATAGACAGACAGATTTAATTGGCACGATTCCTCCAATGAGTCCATCAGCACATACAGTTGAGTGACAGAATAGGTTGTGACTGCGTTACCCGCTGTTGCTATGGAAATGCAATCAAGTTTTAATAAATGATCAGAAAGACTAATTAATTAATTGGACGACACATTTCATTACTCGGCGAACAACGTTGACTCGAGACGGCGAATTTTAAGGGAAGCAATTAAAGCCCAAATAATTGGAATATATTCAAAGATGGCATCCCATTAAGAGAGAGAATGACTGAGCTCTTCATCAGTGACAAATGTAAAATTCACAGTCGGTTATTAATTCCCTCTGAACACCAAACAATGGGATAAACACAAAGAGGGCGCCTGGGTGTTTTGAGGGATTCTGCAACATCCAGACATCCTGTTCTCCCGTCTGAGTGATGCTGCAGGGTTTGGTTCGAGAGCAAAAAAAAAAGAAATGCCCCGTTTGTAAAAAATGCACCAGTAAGCGCAGATGGTTCAGCTTTCATGCAAGCGAAATAAAATAAACGCAGAAGAGTTCATTTGAGTTCATTGAGCGATCCGAGTCGAAATCAGTTCGCTCCTGTTTTACAAACTATCAACTTGCATCACTTTCAAGGTTTTTTTCAGCAGTTAATTAAAAGTTATTGATTTTCCTCAAGATTTTAGCATAATTGATGGCACCAGTTTTGAAATAAACAGAAGCTTAAAGTCAAACACTCGCCAAACTCACACAAACTGAGATTTCTGCCGACATCGCCGCATCGAGCAAGGTCACCGCAGACCCCGCAAAGATTTTACCCTGAAGCTTCCTGTCAAATTCACTTGCTTAAATGAGAGTCCAACATGATTTAAAATTAACTCGCCAAAGACGATTTAACATCTGACATGGAAGATTTAGTGCCGGCCCGAGGGAAATTTCCTTTAAACTGAACTAAAGATGTTCTGAATCCAGCAGAAATAATAACAAAAATTATTTGTGGTCAATCACAGCTACAAGCTACGATAAAAAATATAGGATTTATTCAAAATCCATTGCAGATTATATATTTTTTTTTTAATATGGCTACACCAGTTTTCTACATTGGTTCTTCATTTTTGTTTATGTATCAGTTTAAATCCAAACCGGCGAAGAAAAAAAGACAACAAAAAAAATGCAAGCATGCTGACCTGAGGAATCAAAACAAGCAAACAAAAATGAGTCAAAGAGAAACGGATTCAACGTGAATTCGGACGTTGCCGTCAAATCACCGTCTCACTTTTCAAGGAGCAGACAAGGAGCAAAGGCAGCGAAATGACGAACTGAAATAATTCCCAGAATCCTTTTTTTTTTTTTTTTTAAATTAAGGTTTTAATGAATTTATCAACACGACAAAATGGAGGAACGCTAAAGTCTCAGGTCTGAACTCCGACCGGATAAAAGTTGCCGAGCTGACGGGTTTGCGAACGCCAGTCTGAGGGATGATTTGCTCGTCATTTCAAAGCAAACGTGTAATGCTGCGGTTCTCGCGGGTGTGTGTTCCTCCCTGTCATCAGAGCTGTGTGTGTGACAGCAGGACATGATGTGGCATTCACACATTCGTCCTTTCGTAGTTTTTTTTTTTTTTAATCTCCTCAGTTTTTATCAGTTTGCTCTATTACCCATGCAGGCGATATCTGGCAGAAACATGACAAGCAGTCCATCTCATCAGAACGCGAGCCCGTGCAGCCAGCCGCTAAAGTCCCACGATGCACTCTGTCAACTCTGACTGTACACACACCCAAAAAAATAAATAAATAAAAAGGATTTTTTGGGGGGGGGGGGGGGTGTTGAAGAAATACTTGGAATCCCACAGAAAATAACAGGACTGTAAAACAACAGCCGGGTCTGGAACAAAATGTTAAGCTGTGATGTCAAAGAAGTACATGAAAGAAGAATATGCTACCCTTGACAGTGAATTATTCTGGTTGACGGTGCACCTGTCACCTTCGCTTTTTGTACAATGAACACCGCACAAGATGACAAGAAAACCCTGCCTTGAATCTGGTTTTGCAGTCCTTCAAAAAAAAAAAAAAAAAAGACAGAAAAATCTCAGCTTCAAGAAAGTGTGACTGGTTTTCATCTGCACTTGTCTGTCAAAGTGTCAGAGCTGAATGTAGGTTTCAGGCTTTGGTGGGATCCAGCAGAAAGACCCACGTCTCTCAGCGGCGTCTCGGACATTCTAACTGCAGCTTCCTCTTTGTGCAACTTTTAAACCTTGACTTGTCACTCTTCAAAAGCAGACGCCAAAACCCAGCGCGGCAAAGACGGGCAATAATAACCCCCCAACTGTAGAGATATAGACGTGAATTTCTCGGGTGGTAATTCAGGTTGTGAGGTGCAGTGGTGTAAAGCTGTAGTCCATCATGTAATAGGAACGGGCGCCCTCGCCGGACGAGTCAGCGCTCGGCAGATTGTGCTTGTGCGTGTGTGTAGCCACATCCTCCTGCTCTGTTTGCAGTGCTGGTTACTCGCCCATTGCAATTTGCTTGTTTGAATGTGCATAAATAATTGAATAAATGCTTTGGCTTTGGTCCAGATGATAAAGGTGAGTCAGCCAGCACGGTGGAAGCAGAAGGCCAAAGGTGGAGGAGACGGATCTGCCGTGTTCCGGCCGCAACAGCGTTGACCTCCATCTGTGCAGTGGAAATTTCCACCGCCAGCGTGCCAGACGCATCGCGTTTTGCTCGTTCGGTTCTAAGAAACTTGCTCAGATTCTGTTAGCGTGGCGGTCGGCCCTCGGTGTCTGTGTTCCTATCCCGTTAGCGTAGCACTCACAACTAAATTGTGTCCTATTCTGTCAATTTTGGACCGGATCCACCGCGTCCGGCAGGCGGGGCCTCGGTTTGGGGTGACATCTTCCCGTTGGCCCTTTACGAACACAAACACAGATAAATAATCTAATCATTCAACTCCTGTAACTTCCCAAATGTTTTCAGACCGAATGGATGAAATGTTGACGGATACGAGTCGTTTCGCATTTTAACGTAATTCTCGGCGGTGGAACCCCAATGACGCTCACGCCGGTCGCTCGTATGTCTTTTGCGATGATAAAACTTTTGAGAGAATTTAGAGGATAAAGTTGCCCCCTTGATGGGGAGAGGACTGAGAGGTGTAAAGCTCTTCATTTCAGGCTCAGATTTAGCTCCCCAAAGGTTGAATAAATAATCAAGACTAGAATTAATTTTTAAAATCATTGAAAAAAATGATGTAAACCCATGTTTATGACGTTATTGTGAGGTAAAATACTCTTCGAATGTGAAAGATCCCTAATAATTTGTTTTCAGAATTTACTAAAGGAAAAAATGAAGCGACAGTGGCACTAAGACGCAAGGTGTGAACAACACAGTGTTGTGTACGCTTGGCTTGTCGTGACCCTCCATTTTTGCTCCCTCCTACCTCCAGAATCCAAACTCTCATGTGAGATTTGCGTAATTTTTTACAGCTTTGCAGCCTCACATTTGAATTGAGCGACAGGTTTCTTATTTTAAACGACCTGACTTGATTCTGATGTTGTCCTTGAACGCATCTCAAACACAGCCGGCTCTCTTGCCCTCATCTCAAGCTCAACTAATGACACGACCCTGATATTTTTTCTCCATGACGGCTGTTTCTTACGACTCATTTCTGTGAATGATGCAATGAAAAACTTCCTGTGGCGAAAACTGAGGTATTAATAATCAATTTTAGGAGAAAACGCCATGCTTGCATCACGGTAGATGCATACATCTCGGAGCTAACGCAGTCAATTTGTCAAACGAGGTCAACAAAAGGATCCACTTGAAGCTTGAGATGACGTTTCATGTGACTCTTTTATAGTCGTTATCAATCTTTCATGGGAGCCTTTTCTTTTATCTGCTGGTTAAATGTGATGTCAGCGAAGGTTGAGAATATTCTCAGCAGCAGTTGTTCCATTCAGCTCTGACGTCGTCCAGCAACAAAAGGAAGGACGCTCTGCTCCCTCCGGTAGAAAACGGGAGGGTTTTTGACTCTGACCACGTTCCCTTAAGTAAATTCCCTCCGTTGCCCTCAGGCCGCTGCTAGCGTGCACCTATTAGTACGACGGGCTGATATCCCAGTTCTTTCACTGAGTCTGTTATCAGGCTGCTAAATGCAGATAGTGGGAAGTGAAATGTAGGCCAGTCACTGTAAACCCGGCCAGACTGCAAGTGTTTCTCTCTTTCTTTGAAGTACAAATTGTATTACTTATCGTTGTCGTCACGTGGCGACGGGGGGGGGGGGAGTGTCCGCTGCTCTTGGATTTGTACTTACTGACAGTGTTTTTTTAGTGCAAAATGCTGTGTGTGTGTGTGTGTGGGGGGGGGGGGGGTAGCCTAAACTTCATATCCTGATGTGTTGTTTTTTTTTCATTTTAAGCTCTCTCATCGAGTCTTACTTCACCTTAAACTCTACTCTTAATTAAAAGTTGTACAGAAGTTTTTTTTTGTGTGTGTGTGTGTGTGTGTGCAGGCGTGTACGCGTGTCCATGTAATCCTGCACACACACTCGACACAAAGGTGTGATCATAACCTCGTTAGAGGAGGTACCAACACTAACTTTTATTTTTTAAAGGCTTTTCAGTACTTGAAGTAAACACAGCATGAACCTTCCCACAGACTGAAAACACCAGTTGGAAAGTGCGTGCTCGTTTTTGTGGAAGCCACAAAAGCCAACGGAGAGTAAAAACCGAAGAATTGTATTTTCATGAGTTTGGAATATTCTGTCAGCTCAGGGTGTGTTTTCGTGCTGCGGTGGGCGAAAGACGATTCCACGCCATTTCCTTTGAGGTCTCTGAATCTGTGTAAACATCACACAACTGCAAACTTCCTAGGTAGGCCTGCATGTTTTAAGTCGTGTGAAACGTGTGCCTCTCTTTACAGTTTGCAACCTTGTGCGTTTGATGCTTTAAACTCTGGAACGTATCATTATATTCAAAACTGTGTATATCTTATTCAAGATACAGGCATAAGATTTGTAAGACCGGTGTATTAAAGAGCTTTTCTTAGCTGAGCTGTAAATCCTGCAGTTTTTTTTCTCTCCCTCTTTTGTTTTTTGTTTTTTTCCAATCGATGTCCCATCCTTGACATTTGTGCGGTTTTCTGCTCTCTCCTCTATCGTAACACTTGCTGCCCTTACAACATTTTACATTTTACTGAATGGCCTGCACACAGTTTCATGAAAATTCACATCAGTGTCTTAGAAAAAAAAAAAAAATGAACCAAAACCTTGTCCAAACCTTTATGGAGTTGATGGAATGCATTGAGTTCCACAGACCTTCAGCTATTGTAATTTCTCTAATAGAGTTATTTTGAATTGAACAGTTTGGTTTTTTATTTTTTATTTTTTGGGAGCTGTTTATCTCCAGCAGTGGCTGAAGGACTGTTTCATTCAAGAAATGAATAAGAAATGTAGCCTGCAAGCTTTCAAAAGGCTTTTCTTAAAATCAGAGCTGTCCAAAAGACGCGGTTCTTCATGTTGACTGGAGGGGTAGCAGTTTTTCTGACGCACAATGTTTCATTGTGCACGACGACAAAGTGTCTTTTTTTTGTGCAATGCAAGATAATGCTGCACGGTTCAAAACCTTTATTTTAACAATTGCTCCTGAGAAAGAGTGAACATGTAAAACCATCCAGCTCCCTATTCATCTATTCTTGGGAGTCTTGGTTTTTACAACTTGTGTTCAATCTAAGCCTCATTTCAAGAGCTTCAACTTGTAACTGCAGCACACAAGTGTTTCCATCAAGAAAGCTCCGGCGAGCCCACTGCACCACCTGCCCGGTACCAAACATCAGACGGACAAAGTTGGCAACAAGCTGGTGGACATGAAGTTAAAGCAGAGCTAAAACAAGAGTCATTGTGGAATTTACCTTTGTCGGCTTCCCAGAAACTTCACATAAATGAATATTAGTCAAAAGAAACTTTAGCTGTTTGTTTAATCTGGCCGTGCGTCGCTGTTCTGGGACCTCCTGGGGCTTCAAAATGCATATACGAAAAGATGGAGGCAGGGAGAGCTGCAGCAAAGACCCCCACGGGTGCAGAACAGAGTTTGCAACAGCGAAAACAAAAGTGACTGATTTGTGTAAGATAGAGACATATAGAGCAAGACAACCATTCACATTTACCCTCAAGGGCAATTTGGGGTCTCCAATTTGCATAACGATTCACCCAAAAAGTAATTTTCTTTTCAAGCACTCACCAAGATTTGTCTTTGGCTCACAGAAACAGGTTTTTCATCTCTGCATCTTGTCTTTGTGACTCCAGAACGCATAAAGAGCTGACTCTGTATAATTAGCTCCAAGCTAATGGTACCCAGCGGCCACCAAACCAAAAATGACCAGCTTCCACCATGCTATGTTTTAGCTCAAACAAAAGTATTTGTGCTGTCAGCAGTTGGTGTCCTGAGCTCACGAAGAAGGTTTTTCACTGCTGTGTCACTTTTTTGACTCCAGAAAGCATAAAACAGCCAACCATTTATAGTTAGCTTGAAGCTAATGGTGCAAATTAGCCTCTGACTACACGAACAACAGACGACATATGACGTACTGTATGAACATGCAAGTTTTTTAGTGTGCGGCAGGAAGCCAGAGCAGCTAGCACACCGAACCTGGAAGTTTATTTATATCACCTGATGGAACCATATTGTCCCAACAATGTGGAAACCATCTTATGAATTAAGATTTTCGTGTTTATTCATTTTATTTTGAGGCTGCTGCTGCCACCTGTAAACAAACACACAGCCATTTTGTTCCTTACATGAGGAACAAAGCCCCCCCCCCCCCGCTGTGATATAATGATTAAAATGTTCATATGCTCCTCATATGTTATTCTAATTGGAGAACAGCCTATTTGTCTGCTTGACAGAAGGTTCTGCATATTCCACATCAGACACATTATTAATCCCCATGTCATGCGTTTAGATTAGGCTCAGCAGGATTGATTTCTTCTAAGCACGTTAGCAGGGAGAATAGAAAGAATGCAGGAGGAAAGATGAAAGCGCCAACACTCACACGCCTGTAATTTCTCATTGTCGCGTGTGCAGGAAATCACACATATGCACACAGTATATTCATACAAATTCATTTATGCATGTGGTATATTCCAGTATGCAATGTGGTCATCGCTCACTACATGAAAAACAATGATTGGCTCTCTTACTGTTCTGGGGTCTCATTTGTAAAATAGATTTTTTTCTAAAAGTGTACGAGGCCACAAAAGACATAAATGATGTGCACAGTGACAAAAAAAAAGTAAAAATAAAATACCTGCAGGCAAGGTTCCTTCTATAAACCGCCATCCACCTGGACACCAGCCTCATATCTTGGCCATTACGTGCCCACTTTCAGCTGTAAACAGTCAAGGTACCTCATTAAATATTTGAATATTCATGAGCCTGTTGCAGATTGGTTCATTACAGTGAGACATCAAGAGGGGACCAGGTTAATCCAGACTCTAAATTGACCGTAGGTGTGACTGTGAGTGTCAATGGTTGTCTGTCTCTATGTGTTGGCCCTGCGATGGACTGGTGACCTGTCCAGGGTGAACCCCGCCCTCTTGCTCAAAAGCAACTGGGATAGGCTCCTCCCCCCACGACCCTTAAAAGGACAAGTGGAAGTAAATGGATAGATACACAGTGTGATACAACGGTGATGGGCCGATAACAGCGGGTACATCGCTCGGGCCTGAATCCTTCCAACATTGAAAGTTGCCTGACTTTGGCTGAAACTTTGGCTGACAGGAAGTGCAGGGATCGCCGCTGCCTGCTTGGAATGTTTGTGATAACATGGTTCTATATTAAGGCTGCATTAAACCTTTAATTGCCCCTCGGGGATAAATAAAGTTATCTGAATCTGAATCTGAACCCTGCTTCTGTTCACCTGCTACAGAACACTCACTCTCAGCTGTCAAGAGTTCACGCGCAGGTACGCGCATTCAACCCATCGAGTTCGTTTTTATAGCTCATGACTTCTGAGCGGCGAGGAGGTGAAGTTTTCTCTTTCATTTCCAGTCCATAACCATTATGAATGAGACCCAAGATCCGTGTAAGTCAACCTTCTGGGTTCTGCAACTGAAATAGAGAGCCGCGTCTGCTAATTTACCCGCAGCTGTTTCCACCTTGTTTTCATTGTCCTCCAGATGAAAGAGAATTTGATGTGATTTGCTCTTTCCTTTGTCTTTAATTCATGGAAAGTGTTCAGCATACACGAGTGGAGACACTTCTTGATTTTCTTTGATAAGACAGAGCAGCGGATGTAAATGCTGAGGATGGTGTGACGTCATCGCATAACAGCAACCCAATAACCCTTTCGTATTACCGCGCGGGTCTAGTTTCACTGCAGCTTATAGAAAAGGGGAAAAACTGATGTGTTTGTAGCTGAAGACAACTGAAAAATACAGCTGAGATATTTGATTCCGCATCTGCTTATTCTAAAAAAATATTGTCCAGTAAACGCAGTGCAGAAGGGGACCGGATGTATAGAACTTTTTCTCAGATTTCTCTGGGTTTTGTTGGGAGATATTTGGGATGCTGCATGAAAAACCAAATCCAATTTATAACAAACATCAAGATAACTTTAAAGACATTTTAAAAACAAATATAACCTTGCACTAAAATCCACAAATTCAATGTATTCGAAGAAACGTTTGTATATTTATGACTCCAACACCAAACCCCTGCAGTGTGAACCTCCAACTCAATGACAATCGTCTTCTTCTCAGTAGAAAACGTGGCGAGAGAGAGAGAGTGACAGAGAGAGAGAGAACATGACAAAACATGTGGTCTGGTGGTCCAGCATCTGCAGGAAGGTTATTGATTAATGCAGATCGAGCATTTGATTGAGCAAGACAAGCAGAGTTCACGCTGGGATGCGATCGGAAGCTGCCCCCTTCAGGTAATTAAAGGTTTTATAGTTCCCTCAGGAGCCTGTGTGAAGTACAAGTACTTCACCAATGTTGGCACAAAGGGAGGCACAAGTCAGTCACCGTTTTATGAAAATCATTCTTAGAACTTAAGAATGAGTCACCGCGTCACAGGTGACGGACTTGCTAGAGAAAAGAGAGAGAAAATAGACCCTCGATGGTCACAAATGTGTTTCACCAGGTAAGAAAATAAAAATCCCCATGACTCCTAAAGGACAAACAGTAGAGAAGATGGATGGATGGACGGAAGAAAATAAAATGTATACATTTGCACAGCAAATCGTGTGACTGAATACAGTTTGAAATTTGGTCTCAAACAAATCACTTCAAAATATGTGATTCAAATTCAGTTGTACGTGAATAAGTTTTTTTTTTCAAAAAAAATTCTAATTCAGTTTCATGATACATCTTAACAGTGCTTAATCTGTAAATCATGAGGTACCGGAACGCAAAGTACATATGACACCCCAGCGGTGACGAGAGGGGCACAGGTCCCGGAACGTATACAGACAACAACATACAAAAACCCACTTGCCATGATGTGGGACTTACAAGCCTCCATTTCAAATAATGTCCATGGTATCAATGTTATGACGACAATTCCCAGTTATTTAGCCTCCTCCCTGCACAGGTGAATGCCCACATCACCACAGGTGAGACTTAGAGTCTGCAGTCAGCAATTCGTTTCTCAACAGGTCCAATTTGTAAAACAACAAAAAAAACCTCACAATAAATCACACAAATCTTCCATTATTATTATAACGGTATTCAAAGATTGGCACGGCGGCCTAGTATTAGCTGGTCTGCTCACCATTTAGTTGTCCAAGACGCCCCACATCACGTTAGACCCGGCTTGGCCAGCTGGAGGTGAACCAGGCTAGCTGTGGCGGCGCTAGCCTCCAGCCCCGGCTTGGCTAGCTGGAGGTGAACCTGGCTAGCTGGAGGTGAACCTGGCTCGCTGTGGCGGCGCTAGCCTCCTGCTCCGGCTTGGCCAGCTGGAGGTGAACCTGGCTAGCTGTGGCGGCGCTAGCCTCCAGCCCCGGCTTGGCTAGCTGGAGGTGAACCTGGCTAGCTGCGGCGGCGCTAGCCTCCTGCCCCAGCCTATTTTGATCGTCAACATGACCGCTGCAGCTGCCGTCGTCGCCGCTTGTGGAGGCTTTTCTGACTCGTTTTAAGCGTCGTGCGACTCTTCCTTCTTTTTGAAAAAACAGCAAATTTAACTGTCTTTTTGACACGTTGGCGTTGACATAGGAACTGTTTATTTCCTCTCTGCTTGCTCCTCGGAGGCGGCGAATTTCCAAAGGTTATTAGTTTGTGTCGGGGGCGTGGTTTGTTGGCGTCAGTGCATCAACAGATCTCCGACTCTTTCAAATGACGTTCAATCTTAATAAACAACATGAAATTCTAAGGATTTGGTCAGTAAATTTATCTATGCACATTATTGTTGTATTTTAAACATTTTAAAAACATTTTCACATTTTATTTTAATACAAGAGGGACCGGATCTGCCCAAAAAAAGAACACAGGGAGGCCAAAGTTCAGAGGAGCCGGATCTTGTTCCTCAAATTAACCCCTGCATCTTAACCAGAATTAATATTTCACGTACACACACATTTAACAATCTGACAATAAATATGAATGAGTGTCACAACGTGTAGGAGACATTTGTTTTATACTTTTGGTGTTCAAATTTCCATCTAAAAAGTTTACTATTTAGTCAGGTTGTGATTTTTAAAAACGGTTTAATTGTATTCTTAATCAAACCAAAAGAAGAACTCAGTCTGCATTATTTGTATTCAAAGACGCATTGGTGAGTTCCCATAAGTAACACAGAAGTCAATGGAAACAGAATTAAATCTGATTTTTTTTTTTCATTTTAGGAAGATGTGACTCACATTTGTGTCTATTACGATGATTGTTAAGTCTATTTTCTCTCCAAATGTTCCTCTTATTAAGGACAAAAGTCCCCACAAAAAGATTTCTGCGTGAATTTGTTCTGATATGACATCAATAATTGTTGCTTTCCATCACTGCCGATTTATCCGCTGCTACTTTATGATTTTGCCATTCATGACATTGCTAACTGGCCGAAAATGAAAAACTCGGTGGAGGCGTTAGGCTTCCCCTCTCAATTTGGCCTGGAATATTATTTGGATTCCAGCGTTATCAGCATCGGAAAAATATATGACATTTGATTTCATTGAATTCACAGCAGCTGGACTCTCACGCTGCGTGATTCAGTTATGCTTCCTGGATATCAACCTACCGTTTAATTCTGGGATGTAAAAACTCCTGAGCTCACACGCTGGAATTTGTTTTTTAAAAAAGATTTTATTTCTTTTCTTTCAATGGAGCCGGAGGAAATAATCTAAAAAAAATTAAAAAAAAAAATAGGGGGAGACATGTGGGATGGCGCTAGCAGAGGGGTTTCAGGGAAAGACAAATGGGAATGAGGAATGGGCCGTCGAGCCCTGCGCTCAGCTAATGGATCATGTGCCTTTCCCCGGAATAGTCGACCTCGCCTTTTACTGACCGTAGTGCTGCTGCACTGTAATTACCTGCAGTTAAGGGATAGCTATTGAGAGAGGCCCCGGCGAAAGAGCAGATAGTGAGGAAGTGAGTAAAGACTGACAGCATGAAGGACCACTTGTCACTTTCACCTGCAGGAGGATTTTTCCACAGAGTTCCTAAATGGCCCGATTCGTCCGATGGGTTTATGACCCTTTGGATTATTTATATCAAGACGGGAGACGAGTTACATGTCAAGGACTCTTGCTGGATAACTTTTTTTTTTTTTTTTTTTTTTAGTTCTTCAACACTCTAACCTTGGCAACTTTTTGTAATCTGTCACAATGCCGCACCCTGACCTTGCTCACTTCCAACCACCGAAGTTTCAGCCTAAACTTTGGATAAATTATTTGTCCGTGCTTTGTTTTAGTACAATGAGCGCAACCTCTATCTTTGGGTCATAATTTGTAGTTTTTAACGGTGAATTCGGCAGCTAATTTCCTCAAAGGAAGGCTACTGGCACGTTGTTTTGGCTCAGCAGCCTTCATAGCTTTTCCATGACCTCTACTGCTCGGTCTGCCTTTGGGGAACGCAACAGCTCATTCACAGCTTTTGATCAAAACCCTACAGCGAGCTATAACTCATAGCTGAAAGTGAAAAATACTTTTCTAAAATAAACCTCCATCACAACAGCCATCGATGACCTGACATGTCGAATTATTTTCTGTACAGGATTGAGATAATAATACGTAGAGAATTTATATATATATGTATTTTTATATACATATATATATATAAAGAGTAAAGAGATTCAGCTGTTCACACCCTTCCTGACACTTTCTTTCTCTGTCCATAATGAAAGCAAAGTGAGACGGCTCCTTGGTATTCACCGAGAAAGCAGAACACTGGTTCAGCCCAGCTCGCTGCAGGCTCAGGGGTAGTGCAATTAAACGGCTGTCTCGTTGGATTATTGTGAAGGTTACCTGCGTAAAATTAATAGCAGCCAGTCCTTCTCTGCTCCCTGATCTATCACACCTCTTCCAACACACTGGGTCATGGGTGCCTGAGTGTTCGGAGGAGCGATATGAAGGGCATGGCAGAAAAAGGGGTAATGGACCAATGAGCCAGAGGAAGGAAAATGGAGAGACGGAGGTATGAACACTGAAAGGAAATGTAAGCCTTTGTGCTCCATTGCTTTCCTCTATGTGACATATTAATAGCTCCTAAACATACAATGGCCACATGAGCAGCAGGCTTTCCTGAACATGCTTATGTTGTGTTCTCACGGTTCTTTTATGGCCTTGGTTGGTTTATCCTCATAGTTCATGTAATAAGATGTGTTCTCGCTCAGAATAACTCTCGAAGCAAAAGAGGGCTGCTGAGCCCGCTGAGAGTAAACACCCCGGCTGGCCACGCACTGGTCAGATCAAGCTGTTTTGCTTCTTTAACACACCTCCTTTTCAGACTAGCAGAGAAAAAAAAAACACCCAAAACACTCATTTAATTGTATACTCATTCATTCTCGTTTCGCATAATCCCGTTGAAATGGATGTGAAATGAGAAACACATGACGAGCTTTCACTCTTTTGGCTCTTTGACTTAAGTTTAAAGTTATTCTTAATCTAAAATGTATATTTTAGTTTGGAAGCTCCTGAGGACACGAGCTAACAGTGACCGATGGCTAGCAACAGCTAAAGTTCCGTGTTTCACCACGTTGCTGCTGAATGGTTAACATGGAGGTACTGGGACATTTTTATGTAAACTTGGTGTTTTCAGCAATGTTTTTTGAGGGGCAAAGCATGCAAGTGGCCGTTTTCAGCCATTATTTAGAGGACTACAATCCGATGGTTACTGTGGCTCACTGTTTATCTGTCAGGAAGCCATAATAGCATGTATAACACACTGAGTTGCAGAAGTTCAGTAGTTTAGATTTTTTGGGGTTGTTTTTTTTTTTTTTTAACAGATTAACCCAACCAGGTTAGATGATTTAAACTGATTTAGAGCACTTTGTCCTTTCAAAGGTCTGGTATGTTACATAGTCACCACTTTCAAAACCGTCAACATCCATCCATCCATTTTCTTCAACTTATCCTGTTAAGGGTCGCGGGGGGGTGGGGTGGGGGGGGGTGGAGCCTATCCCAGCAGCCTTCAGGTGAGAGGCGGGGTTCACCCTGGACAGGTCACCAGTCCATCACAGAGCCAACACATAGAGACAGACAACCATTGGCTCTCGCAGCCACACCTACGGTCAATTTAGAGTCTGGATTAACCTGGTCCCCTCTTGATGTCTTTGGACTGTGGGAGGAAGCTGGAGTACCAGAGAGAACCCAGCAGGAACAGGGAGAACATGGAGACTCCACACAGAAAGATCCCGTGCTCCAGCTGGGGCTGGAACCCAGAACCTTCTTGTTGTGAGGTGACAGTGCTACCCTCGTCAACATTCGATGTTTTTCAGTTAAAATATGACTGAACGATTCCAGGGGGCGGCATGGCTCAGAGGTAACGTGACTGTCTGGCAGCCAAAGGGTTGCTGGTTAGATCCTCACTTCCCCCGGTGACCGTGCCCAAGTGTCCTTGAGCAAGTTACTGAACCCCTAATTGCTCCTGATGGCCCTGTGATGGACTGGCGACTCGTCCAGGGGGAACCGCGATTCTTGCCTCATGTCAGCTGGGATAGGCTCCACCCCCACGACCCTTACCAGATAAGCAGTACAGAAAATGGATGGATGGTATGATATTACTATTCCAGAGGTGAATTATTTAGGGCTTTGTTTTTCATTTTAAATGAATAATGTATTTGACTATGACACACTGTTGTATTTCACACTATTTCATTTGTCATGAATTTGTTATTAAGGGGCATGAAAATGAGTGCCTCAGCACACAACGCTGTTGATACAAATTAATATTTTACAGCTGTTCACTTCGGCGTCAACAGCGTCTCTTCGATGATTCCAATGCAACATATCTACACAAACTCCTGCCCTCTTTGGTAAGTTAGCAAAGTTTATATCTTTCACTTCTCTTACATCTATACTCCCCAGATTCAAAATCACAGGAAGAATGTGACTTTAAATACGTCGATAAGCTTTCACATTTATCCTTTGACACAGGAACGTGTGTTGTCTATTGCAGAGTGTTGGAAATCAAATTATATATTTTGTTTTTACAGAATACGCCAACATGTTTGTCTTCCTCCTTTCGTTTTAGGAAAGATTGTGCAGTTGTGAAGAGTGTTTTGGAAAAGCTATGTTATGTTTTTTTTTTTCTTCCACCAAATCAATTTCAATCTTCCTTCCTTGTTCTCCATTTAAGAAGAGAATAAAAATCAATGCAATAATCCATATCTGTTTGATTTTCCCATCAAAGTTGTGAGATAGTTACATTCAGGGTTTATTTGCCAGACCCATTTGATTGTGATGGGTTTGTCTTTTTGCTCAGACAGATATTGCTGTGAACTCTGTCAGACTGAATAGATTGAATGAAAGTGGGCCTTTCCTGGGAGAATGAATAAAAGGTACGACAAAGGTCAACTCTGTGAATTAATAAATCTCTTTGTCTCGGCTTGGTAACATAGTCCATCATTTGCGAGATGAGGGTTGTGCAACCTACTTACGGATTAATTTGCCAATTTTGATGGAAGGCCTTTGGGATGAAACCCGAATCAATTAATTTATGTTTTCTTTCGCTTCTTCAGGGACTCATTACTGACTCTGAATTTCTCTTTGCTCACATTCTGCTTTCAGAAACTCACTGAATTTTTCACAAGGCCAGTACATCTTTGGATGGTTCCACCACCTTTAAATCCAGTGAGTATGCATTGGTCGGTATCTGTGCTACATCTATACATAATAAATGGAGTGAGACTTGTGCTACAGCTGACAGGGCAGCAGGGTGAGTTAACTCATTACACTGCTGGAACATGCTACATTAATAAATTGAGTTCTTTTCAATCAATTATAAATATATTTTTCAAATTGACTCATTAATATCCTGCTTTTCTTTTACAAGTGCCACCTTCTTATCTTTTAATACAGGAGTCTTTTGCTTTTTTAAATTGCTGATACCACAAAATGTTTTCATTCCATGGCTTTAAATCATATGAAAAAGCCCCCCGCTCGTCGTGCACCGATGCTCGAGGCATCCCTTGGTATCAGTATGAGAGGCAGCAGACTTTTCATCAGTCCTCGTCAAACTCATAGCCACCAGCTACCATGAGTTTCTCATTTGCAGCAAAACAAGCTTACATCCCCTGTAATTACAAGAGGTGAGTACAATCTATATATTTATGTATCACCACTGGCAGTGGTATATTTATTACAGCTAACAATCCCTCCTCGCGTGGACATAATAATGATATACAACTCCCTATAGTGAAATATACTGCTTTTATAAAATGGGTAACAAATGCAATGGCAAAGTACAGTATACATAACAATTAAGATTAAAAAAAAAAAATTAACACGGTCAGAAAGCATTCATAAAACACTGTTCTTCCTGAAATAGGCCCGCTAGGTTGCCAAGCACATGGCGGCTATTGCTAACTTCAACCACCCTAAATGTTTGCTACAGGTGACCATGGCTGAGCTCGATAGGTGAAAGAACTAACCATACAGGGTGGGCCAAGCAAGACACCGACACCCGGTGGCACATTAAGATGATGCTGGTTGTCTTACCAGGGATGGCTGTTGCTAGCTGAGTCGGCGAATAAACATGCTGAACGTTAGCTTCACAGCTAACAGAGCTCACGGTCTCACAGCGGCAAAATTATCTGACCATCACAAAACTCTTTGAACCACTTTGGTACCGGACTCAGTTGTCAAGCTTGTCGGCCGCTGCATCCAGGCCAGGTTGGATGATCTTCACTCGGAAGGCTATGAGTCGGTACCGTTAGCAGCCATTAGCCGTCACTTTGGCAGCCATTGAACTTTACAAAAACTGTCAGGA
The DNA here is from genome assembly GCF_037954235.1 of Aulostomus chinensis. Taxonomy (NCBI): domain Eukaryota; kingdom Metazoa; phylum Chordata; class Actinopteri; order Syngnathiformes; family Aulostomidae; genus Aulostomus; species Aulostomus chinensis. The sequence continues at coordinate 18,151,311 of NC_141342.1, read as the reverse complement.
AACTCCACAAATCCCTGAGAGCTGGGGCAAAGTCGCCTCAGATCCAGGGGGAAAATGTTTTGTCTGTAAAATATGATCCAGTAAAGTTTATTTATTATTATTATAATATATATATATATATATATATATATATATATATATATATATATATATTATAATAATAATAAATAAACTTTACTGGATATATATATATATATATATATATATATATATATATATATTTATTATTATTTATTCCTCACATTGTTTTTTTTTAATGATAGGTGAAGCAAATAAAGAGGGAAGCTGTTCTCGTATATATTTAGCTAGTCTGCACAAATTTGATCTGTTACAGAGAAATACTTATTGTTCAAATAGAAGAGAAAAATAGGAACCCTTACCATTGAGCTTACATGGACTTGTGGATTAGAACATCCACCACCCATCTCCTGTTGTGGTGCCAGCGTGCCGCCATCAGATTTGAGCACTGTCTGTTTACTGCTGGAGTTCAGTGTCTAACAGGCCATGAAATTACATTTCCACTCTCTGAGGAGGGGTCATCTCCTCAGCGCTTCACCTGAAGACAGCAAGCCAATACCAAGTCAAACTGTCATTTTAATTAGTGTTTACCGTCTCTTATTGACTGCCTACTTTAGTTCATAGGCTGCTTGCTCATTGATCCATCCCCGTAGATATGACAATGGCGTAGGAACAATTGAAACACGTCTTCAAAAATATTTCTGAGACTGTTGTTTGAAAAATACATTATGTTTTTGGGTGCCCTGCCGTTATTTATGTCTGGGACTCTGTCAGAATGTGGACAGCGTAATTATATCAGATCAGCAAAGAGTCTTAAGTTGTTATTGAATAGAATTCCGAGAAATGATTGAGTTAAAGCTTCCAGGTTCTCAGAAGACCAAGCCACTATTATATCTATAAATAATGTCATGTTGGATATTCAAATTTAATGTGGTATAATTTTGAAATATTAAGTTAAATGTGTGGAAAATTAATCCCTGTGGGTAGTCTTAGGCCTCCGCTCGCTGAACACTTGGTTTGCAACCTGAATTCCCAGCTTTCAGGTCGAGGTGTCATCGGCTCAGCTCCGATGTTTTTAACAGCTCCAGTTGCAGCGCGGCCATGCCGTGTACGCTGGGGAAACAGAGACGGATCGTTTGGGAAAGAGGTGGTGCACAAAGTGCCAGGTCAACAAGGTCCACATCAGGAATTAGGGACCTGGCTCTGGTGGAAAGCTACGATATAGAAGTAACCCCAGCAAGAGGAGACATATTCAGAGTCTATGGGACACATGGATGCTTAGAAACCCAACATATATGCTAACAAAGAAACTACGCCTCGCCTAGAGCTCCTGCAAACAGCAACTGCTATCACAACTAGAGATTGATGAGGTACAACAAACATGTGACGGCAAGGGGGGAGTTAGGAGGACAAGTCAGAGGGGAGATAGCGTCAATGCCCTCATGCTCCAAGACTGGATGCCAAACATCAACACTGCTTTCCCTCAACACAACGCCAACTGACCAGACACTGAAAATCCTCAGCTGGAAGAGGTGCCCATTTACGCTCTGCAGCTCGACATATTAGACCCTCCTAATTTCACAGCCATGAATAATTTACATTGAGTTAACAAGTTATATCTTGTGGCCTCAAAATATGTTTTTTTCCTCCTCTCTATGACTACTCCCGGGCTCCAGTATACAGTACCAGCACTTATACATAGTACTTTACGACGTATTGTGACTTTCTCTTTTTTTTTTCGACTTAATTTATTCACAGCACTTTTACTTTTCAGTACGTTTTACGGTATAACTTTCAATTTATAAATGTATAGAAACACCAAAGCGCTGCGTGGGAATAAGTGCGGAGAAGCGCGACTAAGAAGTCCACTTCAGACGCGGTGAAGATGCTCCGAGTGTGAATTGGATGTCTAAATGCAGATCAATGGCCATCTTGATGGAGACCTTCAATAGCCTGGTCCGAGACTCCTTTCATTATTCCTGGACGCTGTTTTACGAGCTGTCATGGGTGTCCGTGTCAAGATTCTTTCTCATTTGTTCGATGAAATTGGGTGCTGCGTGTACTTCCTGGGGTCTGCATATATTAGATCATTATGAGTGCCGTATATTCATGATACGTTTGAGCCACACGTAAATGATTTTTCTTCACTTCTGGAATGAAATAGCTGACTTCAGCTGGAAAAAAAAAAAAAATTCTTCATCGAGTCCTAACTGATCAAATATTCATTGATCAGTTACACAATCTGTGAATGTGTTACGTCCATTTTCCTTTTCTGTCGCTTTCTCTTCGGAGCCAAGGTGGCCTTTACTATTCAGATCAGTGCACACAGACCAATGCTGCTTTTAATATTTCCAACCACATCATTCAAACTGACAAACTCTAATGAAATATACATACTGTAATATTCAACACCTGTGCTCCAACTCCCCTGGTGGGTCTCACAATCTCCTTTCATATGCAGGTTTCATGAAAATGGCAATATTCACCTCTGAAGATTACCAGAGGTCATTGTATGCAGAGGAAAAATAAGACGGAATAGAAATAAGGAGGAGTGCTTCTTAAAAATTCATACTGTGTTTATCCCTGACATGATTTCGTCCTATCACAATGGAAGACAAGACAATGCATAGGCGATAAGATCTATTGGGTTTATTTTCATTGTCTCTGAACTCCCAATCTCCTCCGAGGCACTGTCTGCCCTCAGCCTTGACCTTCCACTCACTTCCATTGCAAGTTTTCGCTCCAGTAGATTTCTTTTCAATTCTTACTTACTTTTATTCTAATTATACTGCTCCCTAACTCAACAATTCCACGATTTCCTGTTTGAAATGCAGTTTGAACAGGGCGTCACATTCGTGTGCAGCGTCGAGTCAAATACAAAAATCTTTACAGGTCAAATAAACTGGCCTTTCTTATATCGATTTAAAGAGTAAACACAGGGCAATTAGACAACATGTGAACTCCCTGGAAACCAGATGTGTACTGCACCAGCTCGAAACTTGTCAAGGGACTCTGAAGTCCCTTCGGTTTCGCGTAGCCGTAACTTTTTGTATTAATTTTCCTGCAAAAGTCTTCATTTAAGAGTCCTGCTGACGTGATAAACCAAGCATTTCGTGGCTGTTACTGAAGCAAGTAATTGCTGTTAAGCCATAAATAAAACCCCACCAGCACGATTACAGCCGTTGTTTTATAGCCAGGGATTTATTCACGCTCACAAGTGTCACAGCAGCTTTCTTTGCTGCATTTGCAAACCTTGATGTAGTATTTGACGCGGCACACTTACAGCGCTTGGGTACTAGAAGTAGCTGAAGGGACAGATGATATGAATGATTCGCCATCCAATTAGGCCCATATGCTGTTTATTTTAAGTACATTTTCGATAGTAAACGACTAAATATCCTTTTTGTCATTAAACAACCAAACTGTCACACATACGTCCTTCTCCTACTGGCAAGAGAAGCGTTTGTTTTCTCATTTTCGGACACGACGAACCCTTCATTTGACCCCATCGATCGCAGGAAAAGTTTCACCCAAACTTGCAGCGATAACTTGGCTCAGATCTGGTTTGGATCATGTTCAACCCGCCGCACCAGAGTTTTCCTGCCCACAGAAACCACATCAATTGAGGAAACACACCAGTTGGATTCAATTGGTCTAAACAAGGCAAGTGTAAAAACACCCTTAAACACTTTTTTTTGGTGTTTCCCCAATTAGCAGTTCTAATCCATCCATCTATTTTCCACCGCTTTTCCTGATTAAGGGTCACGGGGGGGGGGTGGAGCCTATCCCAGCAGCCTTCAGGCGAGAGGCGGGGTTCCCCCTGGACAGGTCACCAGTCCATCACAGGGCCAACACATAGAGACAGACAACCATTCACTCTCTCAGTCACGCCTACGGTCAATTTAGAGTATCAATCAGCCTCGTCCCCTCTTGATGTCTTTGGACTGTGGGAGGAAGCTGGAGTACCAGAGAGAACCCACACAGGAACAGGGAGAACATGCAGACTCACACAGAAAGATCCCGTGCTAGAGACAGGAACCTTCTTGCTGTGAGGCCACAGTGCTGACCACTGCACCACCGTGCTGCCTTTTTATATACAAGGGTCTATTTTCTCTCTATTTGGCGGTTAGATGGCCTGTGTTTTAAAATAAACCAACTTCCCTCCTCTGTATGAGTTCCAGTGGGAGCTCAGAACCCACAGCAACCTGCTAGTTAGGTTAGCATTCATATAGCAAGGGTTAGTCGCATGACATTTTAATTTTTGAAGTCAGATGCATTGGCTTAACTTTCTGACAAATCCGTTGCGAGAACTCGATTGTCGCGGCACTTCAAAAGGGCGGGGAAAAGAAAACGTTTGTTGACAACTAGAAGAGCGAGTGGCACGACTGGACGTGAGGATGACCGCCACAAAAGTGTCGTCGTAAACCCCACGGGATTTTAACCCATTATGTGCCGCCACCATGAAAACTCCTCCATTCCCGGTGAGATCTGATTTGTTTCCGACTGAGTCACACTACCTCCACTTGCCACTAGAGGGCCGGATGGTGTTCCTCCTCACGCAGCAATCGGAGGGGTCAGACGAGGAGGCCGGCTGTCACTGAAACCGTTTATTTTAATCCCTCAGTCAAACTAAATTGGAAAAGCTGTGGATTTTTTTTTTTTTTAAATATGGAAACATTTTATGAATGCTATTTCACTTTCATCATGTCTTTAAAATTCCAGTCAAATTGACAGAGAACATATTTGATTTAAGTAAAATAGTTCCAGCTGGGGAATAGATGAATAAGTAATGAGGAAACCTCCTTCTGATTCTCAAATGACAGACCGTCAGTTTCTAAGATACCGTACCATTTTTTTTCAGTTTATTCTTCACAGAAGGAAATTAAAAAGAAACTTTTGCGACTTAAGCAAACACATCAAACGGCTGATTAAAACATTTGCCATGCGCTGTGATCCCCTTACCCCCCCAACCCCAAATGCCCCCCCCCCACAGCGTTCGCTTCACACACATTGTTTTCCACGCTGTCACTTTGACATTTCACTGCATGTGCAATGATTCACCTCAGCCGTAGACAAGCATGATGCCAGGGGTTTTTTTTTTTACTCCAGCCCGCAATCAGCTGTCGCCTTTGACAGTGAATTTTCCGAGATCTTGTCAACGTGTGCACATATTGCACGCTAGATCAAATACGCGCGCGCGCGCACACACACGTGTTCCGCACATATCGCACGCATCACACAGAGACGGGGCCTACACGGGTTGTTAAGCTTGCGGCTTGCATCAGTGGGATGGATCTGTTCGGCGTCGAAGCCTTGTCATCGCTGTCATCTTAATTTTAGGCTTGGCACGTCCCCAAATTGCTCTTCCACATTACCACAACCACCATCAAGAGCGGAAAACGGATGGGACACCGACCACAGACTAGGTTATGACTCCCTCTCCTAATAAAAACACTCCTTATCAAGCGCTGGCAAAACGTCTTAAAAAAAAAAAAAGACACTTTTATCTCACTTTTGCAAATCCTCGCCCCTCATTCCATCTCGCGCTCCCCTGTGAAATATATCCCTTTTACTCAAGCCAAAGCCCACAGGGGCCAAAAGCCAGTGAAGCCTCTTATTGAAATTGCCATCTTATCAGACAAAATATCGCCAAGACATCGCTTCACAAATAGAGTGGTAATAAGTCTCGGTCAAGTGAGGTGCCTTTTTATTTCAGCCCCCTTAGCGAACAATGAAGCCGTTTTTCTATTACCCAGATATCTGCGAGATAAAACGGCGTCGCAGCGGTGGTCGACTCTCCAGGCCGCTGCAGGGAACAGCTGCCAGAAACCACGCTTGTGCAGAGAGCGAGAGAGGGAACGCACACTGCACAGTAAGCTGTTGTTGTTTTTATTACCACCATTATTATTATTATTATTATTGTTATTGTTATTCTCACCACTTGAATGGGGAGCGAGCACCGGAAATTAGTCTAGGTAGAAAATTAGTGTCCACTCAGAGTGGAACACGAGCCACAACCCTTTGAAGAAATCTAATTTCATAGAAATCTAATGGAGAGAAGCAGGATTTCACACCCCTCTCTTTAGCATTTATTGAATTCTATTCTTGAAAAAAAAAAAAAAAAAAAAAAAGAAGAAGGAAGGAAGGAGCTGTGCTTCAAGCCCTCAGTGACGATCAATATCGGGACACATTTTCTGCCTTGTACCTTGAAACAGCTGCATTAAGATTTCTGCTTTTCCCGTATCAGTCATTCTGTCTTTTACAAACATACTCGCAGTTTACCCCCCCCCCCCCTTCTCAATACTCCCTGATTCTGGATATTCTCTAATCTTAAACCACTATCTTCAAAAGGCCATATGCCATGCCTTCTCTTTTGGGGTTGCCTGAGATTGCCTCCCGGTAAGCACTTTCTGGGGAGCTCTGTGGGGATTGCTGTGTTTGATCTATGCTACCTGGACTACAATGGAGCCGCGGAGGAAGATCCCCCCCCCCCACCCCCTCCTCTGATCTCTTCCGCACGCCGGCGGCACACTCCGTCTCCCTGCGGGCTGCGTTAATGCCTTCTGAGAAATACAACCCATTTCATAGCTGCTCTATTCCAACTATTTCAATTCCAATAGCTCAATGTCTCTATTCCAAATGGAGCTGTGAGATATTTGTGGTCACAGCTAAAGCCAAGCAGTGGGTCTCTGGGGTGACGGAAAAAACGACCTCACGACCGAATACCAGCGCCCGGCACAAGCAACCCATGATCATTTTATAACCGTGTTTTGGACGATATTAGAGGTTTCAGGCTGCCAGAGACATCAGAGCACTATTTTTCTTCTCACCGATAGTCCGGGGTTGGATTTGGGATTATTTTGACATCAATCATGACCAATACAATATGTTTCCTTAAAAAGCAACAACGGAGCTCTGACAAGGTTGTGACAGAGAAAAACAATTCTCAGAAATGTTTCCCGATAGAAAACCGCAGCATAAGGAGAGTAATTTAGCTTGAATGGAGTTGACAAATTTGATTTCTCTTGTTCTGCTTCTGAGAGAAGCTTTTTTCCTAATATAATTTTTCACATAAAAATAAAACACAACTATTAAAACCACAAGACAGGTTACATCAATCTGTACTGGAGACTTTTCCCATCATGGGAACCTGTAAACTAATGGAAAGAGAAGAGAGAGCAGATTTTTTTAAAGTTTTTCATTGTTCGTAGAATTGTGTTCAGAAACTCTCATGCAGCCTCGTGCTGGGGCTGTAAATTGATGAAATTTGTAAAACATTTTCTGTTATTGACGATCGGCCTGCGTTGGTATTTGTCGTCGGCATTCTTGATTGACTAATAATTGGTGTCTGGGACGACAGTTGGACAGGTTCCAGTCATGGCGGCCTCAGCGGGAGTTCACTTCTATTGATACTGAAGCACAAGATTAAATCAGTTCTAGGATGTTGCTAGGGAACCAAATTCATAAAGCTGATAAGAACATACAAATGTCTTTTATGGACAGCATGAAGAATCAAATGTACAGCAGATGTCTGTGTAAAAAGGCACTGAGCCTCGATTGCCACGTCGTCCTCTGAATTGGGAACTGCGTTGAGTTGACAAAAATGTAAAGCCGAAGTGAGAGTAGGAGCGAGAAAATAATCAGATCAGATTAAGAGGGGACGTGAACGCAGAAGAGTAAAACGGATAAAGTAGGACGGGTAAGTCGTCTGCTATAAAAGATGCAAACCCACTTACCTCAACAACTGAGCCGTCGTCAAGTAAGTAAGCAGCTCTAAATGAAGCAGTTAGGATCAATGAGTGAACAATAAAGCTCCACAACACCATTATTTATCCCTTCTTTATTTCCTCACTTAAACACCAATCACTATTGAGACTATAAAACTCAAGTGGCTCAAATCTAATCACAGCAAAGTAACGTGTGTGTGTGTGTGTGCGTGTGTGCGCGCGCGCCAGCTCTCTCCCACTGGGCTCTGACCCCCAGAACTCCCGTTCTGTGTGTGTACCGGCTCTGCAGCTGTACTTCGCTGGGGGTCTGTTGCCTCTAAGTAATCTTAGGGTTTGATCTATTCTGTGGAATCTTCCATTACAGGAAGAAAAAAACAAAACAAAACAAAAAAAGTAAATGAGCTCAGTTGTTTCAAGGGCAAGCTGTTCCTTCACACACACACACACACACACACACACACACACACACGTAAATAAAAGGCAGTGTACACATGTTGTATTCACTGTTTGTGCTACGATGTGACATCTTAGCCTCGGCAGTAAAGGGGGTTCTCAAACAGACCGTGTGGTTGTACGGAGTGCAGTTAGCATCATAATAAAGCTGCTGTTCTCGCTACACCTCCTTAATTGTCTTGCATAACAAATAAAATTAAATTACCCGCAGACGCAAAGAAATGACTTTCCTTCTGGAACTTCCTGGTTTTGCATATCTATTTCCCCGTTGCGCTGCCGAATGCAATCACGGAGAGGTGTTAATGGGAGCGAAGGTGGGAGCTGAGGAGTCTAACATGATAACGCTACGTCTCCTCTCGCTACCTGTCGCACAGAGGCTGATGCATGTTGAGACTACGGCGCCTTTTCTTTCTCCCCTGTTTCGTGTTGGGGTTTTTTTTTTCATACTTTTTTTTTTTTTGGAAACTCATTTGAGAATTTAAATTTCCAAACGCCTCTTCAATAAATCACTGACGCCACAGAGGAGCGATGGCTCAGATTGAACTCGAACGGAGAAGAGCTGAAGTGTCTTCTTATCGATTCAGGGCAGGATTCGTTCCATCTGCAGGAGCTTAACATTTAGCCATCAAATAAATTCACATCGCCTTCATTAATTTGATCAAATATGCACTTTTTTTCCCCCGAAAGATGCTCAAGATGTTTTCCCTGAGGCCGAAATGTTGCGTCGACCAGTTTACGTGAGCTACAAAGGTTGTGATTCGTCCTGGTGGAATATCCAGTAAAACACGGCTAACAGCAACAGAAAATCCTCCCAGTGGTCGAGAGCAGGATTCAGGATCCAGGATCTAAACTTCAATCCCCATCGCGTCTGAAAATTAACCCCTCGTTCTCTGTTATAGCACCCATCTTTCCATTAAACGTGATCAAATTGCGCCCCTAGTTTCTCAGACATCCTGCGAACAAATAGGTCTCCGGTCTAAAACTCCACCTCATTTAGGAGACACACCTCGAATTTATTCCTAATTACTGAGCAATTTTCATCCTTTTTTCTTTTCTTTCTTTTTAATCACTAAGTTCACTGCTCGCTACAATAAAAGGGCCCCCCCCCCCCAAAAAAAAATAATAATGTGAGTATAGTCACACAAGCAGATAAACTGGATTATTTGAAGCACCTGTTTGAAATAAACGAGCTCCTGGAAATGTCGCTAATGATCCTTAATTACACGTGTGCAGCTGCAGGAGAGTCAGATGAGCCAGGAAGTTGATTTGTGTTTTATAGCGGCAACAACAAAACAAAAAAAAAAAAGGCAGCATCCCATCATCTCGCCCCGTCGGAGGTCTTTTTTTTCAGTGGGTACGGATGAAAACAACAGCATATCATTGGCCAATATCAGTCAAGATGTAAACCTCTGATTTAAGGGCTTTTCTCAATTTTTCAGTGAATGTTTATCTGTAAAAATCGGCCAAATCTGTTTTAAAACATGGGCTGTCTCTGTAGCGCTGCCCTACGTTTGGACAGTGTATCATCATCTTCCACCGTGGAAAATAAATCGTCTTGCAAACAATTTCTGATGACATATTGCACAAAGAAAGAGCACCCTTTGCATCATCATCTGGAGTCAGTTCTTTTAGCCCTGTTGTTCTCTCTCTCTCTCTCTCTCCCTCTCCCTCTCCCCCTCTCTCCACCATCTCCCGTGAGACATATTTATCTTTGCAACCCTCTAAATGCTCCACTGTGCTCACCAGCTCTCCTCGCTAACTCACCATACATTGTTCTCCCTCTCTCGTTGCGGCCGGAGGTGAGGTTAGTGAGAGTGGTGGTATGGAACCATCGCTGTGCTTTCGCCACAGCCGGAGTAACGAGCTGCGAGGGGCCCTCATCGCTGGACACGCTGTAAACATACAAAATATTGGCTTCAGCCTCAGACTTTATGTGTCACTCTAGCAGATGCTAAGTGGATTGAAATTTTCCAATTTGTTTGAATATTCCCACCCCCCCCCCCCCAAAAAACAACAACAACAACAACACAATTTCTTTTGCACAGAAATAAAAAATAAATACTTTTTTTTTTTAAAAAGCTACCGAGGCCAATCAGAGAACTCTCAACAGGGGAAGTAAATCCGGAAGCTCAAGTGGAGCCACATCTGATGTACAGTCAAAGCACAAATACAGGTCTTGTACTTGATGTTTAAACGTGTGTATATTGACTTACTGAAGTGGTGATGGATCCCCGAGCAGTCAAGCGTGATGTTGGGAGATTACAACAAGAACCGCGACGCCTCTGTGTCTCTACTTAAGCCTGAAGGAGCGGCTCAATGGTTATCTGGTCTTTTCTCATTAACCGGCTGATGAAAGAGAGAGCTCGTCTTCGGACATGTGTCTCCAAAGAGGAAAAACCCGGACTGGGACATTGATAAAGGCCACAAAGTCCAAAGGGGGATCACTTTGGTTCTATCTCTCTCTGCTAATAACCACTCGTGCTTAAGAACACGGCCTCCTCTGACTACAGAGGGTTTTTACATTCCACAAAGCCCCCGAGACACGATGTTCAACAATGAGACAGTTACGGTCGACCGCTTTGTGTTTAACATTATAATATCATATACGTACACTTGTCCTAAAGCTCCAATGAGACGTCTAATGAGAAGAATACAGGAGAGTGTGGCTATAATCAGAATATGTGAGCTCAAACCAGAAATGAAAGAGGAATCACACATGGAAGGACAACGTTGGAATATGGATGGAGGTTCTGTGTTTGTTCTCATGAAGAATGAAGCACTTTAACTCCTATAAACCACCTTTAAAATGTGCCTCACAACCCTGGAAGGAGTCACATTTGGGACATTTGAAGCAGTCGTCCTGGTTTAAGCCAGACGGAAGGACATTTGTGGTTATTTCACTGACAAGACAAATTTTAGTAAGCCGTCGAGAGGCAGCACGGTGGTGCAGTGGTCAGCACTGTGGCCTCACAGCAAGAAGGTTCTGGGTTCGAATCCCGGCTCCAGCATGGGATCTTTCTGTGTGAGTCTCCATGTTCTCCCTGTTCCTGTGTGGGTTCTCTCTGGTACTCCAGCTTCCTCCCACAGTCCAAAGACATCAAGAGGGGACCAGGTTAATCCAGACTCTAAATTGACTGTGAGTGTGAATGGTTGTTTGTCTCTATGTGTTGGCCCTGTGATGGACTGGTGACCTGTCCAGGGTGAACAGCGCCTCTTGCCCAAAGGCTGCTGGGATAGGCTCCAGCCCCCGCCACCCTTAACAGGATAAGAGGTAGAAAATGGAGGGATGGAAGATGTCAGGACTTTTGAATCTGTTGCTCTGGCAACAAAAGCAGATGATTTTAGCGAGACGCTGAGATATTTCTGTGTTTCCGGTGACAAAACTGTACGATTTTAGCCACGTTTGGACATTTGAATTCATTTTTCTCTCTCAACAAAATCCAAATGGTTTTCGCAAGACGCAAATAAAAAAGGTATCTTTCGTGAGACCCTGGGACCTCTGGCAACAAACTTATGTAGCAAGACAGTGGGACATGTAAAACCTTCCTTCCAGCGACAAAACTGGAATATTTAATGACGCGTTTGGTAATCAGCTGCCATTTTTTGTATCTAACCCATGATCTCTCCCTCACTAAGTGGTTTTCATGCCTGAACCCCACCAGACTTAAACCCACAACACTATTTTGACATATTGCCTTGTCCAGAGGTTTGCACGTGTACAACACTTGGTGTAAGATTCATTCATTCATTATATATATGTGGGGGGGGGGGGGGGGGTTTGTCACCCTGAACCGGTCACAAGGTCATCACTGGGCTGATGCAGGTTTTGGTGGAAGAAGATATCATACATATTTCATGGGAATATGTTACATAATTTATTCTATGATTTTTTTAATTTTTTTTTTTTTTGCATGTATGACGTCTGTTACGGTTCATGAACCCTGATTCCAGCAGAACTATCTTGACTTATTCGGACTATCCTAAGAACTTTATTGTGAAAGCTGAAGTTCTCTTCATTAGCACGTCTCTAGCATGCAGGGTTTGACCCTTCAACTGGATGTTAGGGGTTTTTCCACTCGCAGCTCACGGGATGGCGAGACGTCCAAACATGACCTGTACCAACAGCCACACTCTTAAATTAAACACTGAATGTTATTTCTCCTTTTGATGTAGGAAAAACGTCAACTTTTTCCTCGCCCTGGTTGAGGTTTTGCGTACCTGGCCGCCAGACGGACTTGGCAGCTCAGTCCAGGCTTGGCAAATTAAGAACACTGAGATGGGAACGATGTACAAAAGTTATCAATTCAAATAATTCTCCCTTCCAGTTCGCCTGGGCAAGACAAGACAGAGGGGAAGTTCTGCCTTGGAGGTTTGACAGATATCAGAAATAGACTCGTGCAATTAGCGAGGCTAAATGGAGCCAGATGAAACCTCCAGCGAGCTGCGATGAGCCTTAGGGTTTACTTGTTCGCTCTCGTGGCGCTCCTTTCAGATTTTAGGAGCCCGGAGGATTTATGGTCCATTTCAGCCATAAAAGGTACATTTTGGACATTTGGGCGATGGTCATGTTTACATAGTCCTGTTGTTCCGATTGCGTACGAGTCACAGAAACCAGCTGCTGCAACCCAGTTAAGATTATATTGCTAAAAACCTGAATGAGACACCTGGCACATGATCTGAACCAGAATATGGTCCCTAATCGGAATACTGTGTGCACACAAACATCGTCGTGACAGGGAAAACTGGAGGCCTCTGACACAATGAAGGAAAAGATGGATCATACAAAGTAAAAGAAAAACAACATCTTGGTTCAAAAAGTTGTTTCTGGATGGGGGATTTTTCCTCTTCTCCCTAAAACCTTCCTGGATGTTCTTGGTTTTGTTTTATCTCGTCAGTCGTCATTTGACACCTAACATTTGGTTCTAAAACCACCCTTTTTTTTTTTTTTTTCCTCTTTACTTTATTTTTTTACCCTCTGATTTTCTTGAAATGATCCAGCGGGATTCTTCACCCCGGCTGAGGAGGAAGAGAAAAAAAAAATGTAATAAGAAATGAAAGCCAATCTTTCCAAATGACAGTGATGAAAGCTCATGGATGGGAGATTGTAGGGGAGCTGTGGTACTTTAATATAATATCTGCATCTAATAAGAGTCATTTCTTCAGTCGGAGCCATTCCTGGTTCCTAACTGGGTTTTGAATGACTACCTTGTGAATTACATGCGAGAGTCGTCCTGCTAATGGCTTTTTAATCACCTTGAAAATCACTACGTAGAACAGAAAAACCTGCTTCTCTTCTGCTTCTGGAGAAACTTCTCACTCGGCCGTATCGATCCTTGTGAGTGGGGAACGTTATCGGCATTCTGTTGGAATGCGTTTCTGTTTGGGTTGAGCTTGGTTCATCCTTAAATGCGCCGCCTTCTACCAATTATTCACCTGCTATCCTACATCATCTCTGACACAGCAACAAGAAACCATTAGAAGAACCAGAAGGGATCCCTTTTTCTAAATCTAAATGGACTCCAATCCATATAAAGATGGTATTCGACTTTCATGGTGTAGCATCACTCAAGATAGTAAAGTAATTAATCCTGCCGTTCCGCCTCAGAGGCTTCCCTACAGTCCTAATCTATCATTTCCTCCTCTTAAAAACAAATACTACACTCAGTCATTTATTTCACTGGAGGCACAATGGAGGTGAACAAGAGGAGGCCCCCAGTTTAAGTGTCAGCTCTTGTTTGTAAAATGAAAACGCATATCTCTCTCTCTCTCACACACACACACACACACACACACAGTCTCACTGTGTGTTAACAAAGGGCAATTAAAGCTGGATGACATTTTACAAATTTATGAACCCCCCCCCCCCCTCCCAATAAAAGACTGTTTAGGTTTCAGCTAAAGGCAGCAGCACAGGAATTAAAATGATTATCATATATATTAAAGTGGTTAGTGAAAATTACTGCTTTTCAACATGTTCATAACAGTGAAAATCTAAAGTGCGTCGTCGCCAGCCTCAGAGTCCAGCACTGCCAATTTATTTGTCTTGAAATGTAAAACAAAAATAAGAAGAACAACAGCCAGATTCATTGTGCCTGTTAGGGTCATTAATTTTATTCCATTAGTATTCAATATCTTATTCTTTTTTTCTTCTAATGTCTGCAGAAGGCCAACGATGAACACATTGCTGTTTGTAGCACGTAGCTTGTCGCATGTAGCATGTAGCTTTAAGTCGTGCTATTGATACTCCCAGGGCTGTGACAAGGCTGCTCCTACTTTGACCCCTATTACTAATGTAAAATGTAGATAAGATGATTGTATAATTATAATCTGACATGTTCTTATAGGTCATAATAATAATAATAATAATACAGCAAGGGCAGAAAAGGAAGAATTAATCAACAGCTACAACAGGACAGAGAGCACTGCAGACTTAATTTTTTAATAAAGATAAGCTATAGTTTTATATTACGGTAAAATGACATTACATCAGTGACAGAAGATTAGAGCTGTTTTGTTTTTTGTTTGATCGAGCAAATAAATTTGGACCTTTTGATTGGTTAATTTTCCAGTTGACCTATCAAGAAAACCATGACCAACTATTTACTACACCAGACAGGTGAGTGTCACTCAGGAAGCAACTTAATACAGATTAATTTAACTTTTCTTTGACATTTCTGAGTAAAGTGATTTGAGTGTATATTAAAAAACGTTTTTAAAATTCCCAGGCCTGAGAAGGACATCTGTTTCATCTCGACACAGTTGAGGAGATTTCTACGCCGAGCCAAAAGTGTTGCCAGGGCCATCATGTCCTTCTCCCTGGTGTCATGTAAGGTGGCTGGGTTGACACTCCAAAGATTGATAGACTTGATTACTTTAAATCCAATTTAAAGAAGATCCACAGACTAATGTGAGGATAATGATAAGTAGAAGAGACATTATGGGGAAAAATGGGACTTCTTTTAATTGTCAAAACTTCTTCCCAGTCTTGTTTATGTGTTGTGTACTTTTTGAATTGATTAGGCATGTCAAGAAGTGATTATAGTGCAAGCATCATTGGGCTTTAATGATGTCATATCATGAAGTAAAGGAATTCGAGTGACACCCATGAGGCTCAAGGACCAGTGTTTGCCCCACGAGGACGAGCCATATTGGATGTTAAAGTCACGCACACAAGGCTTCTCTGTCATATTCTCAAAAGAAATGAGGATTCTGAGCTTTGCGATAACACGGCAACAGAGTTCAGGCAGGTAACAAAGGTCTTCAGAACACGTGGAAATAGTGCAGGGCTCCCAAACCTGATCTTCATGCACAGGTTAGATTTAACAGAGGAGCACGGCAACATTCACGGATGAAATACGTCAAGGGTGAATGCTAACAGATGATGTGAAAACCACGTTTAGCCAGCCGTGACGAGCTCGTGGCTAACACGTGTGGCTATTTCCTAGCATTGCTCGTCACCGATAAAGGTGTGGCTAAATGAAGCATGTAAGTGAGGTAGCACTTTCTCCTCTAATGAGACAGTCTTTGGAGGATTCATCCTCTCTTATTAGTGTCTCCCACTTCAGCTAAGACTCTTATTAGGGTTGAATGTCATCATCTTCCTTATTCTATCAAGGTTGTGAGGTGAGCAGGACCCAAACACGGAGACGGAAGGCAGGCAGCACATCATGCAACTCAGTTTAATTAACAAAAGAAATAAACAAGTACTTAACTGGGAAAATGAAGTTTTTCGTTTTTGTTTTTTTTAATTAAACAACACAAAATGAAGGTACAACACAGAGCGAAACAGACCAGGAGGACAGAACGGTAACGCAAGGATGTGAAAACAGACTGACATGAGGAACTGAACTTAAATTCAGACTCTGCTAATGAGGCAACGAGAAGCAGGTGGGAGAACACGAGGGCAGAGAAGGAGCTGATCGCAGGAGTTGTGACCGCTGAGGACTGATTACCCCTGACGAGTCCTTCACTGAAAGGTAGAGTCTGCAGTGTTTCTATTTAAAAACTAAATATAGATTTATACTAAATGAATCCACCCAAATCATCATGTATGGGCCTCTGGACATGAGTGGCCTTAATGGTGCTGCAGGGAAAAGAATATACAGCCCCGCTAAGGCAGTTAGCTTGTCCTAGCTGGCAAACTTAGCTTGTACTTAGCATCTGCTAGCCAGTGATCAGCTTATTTGCTAGTGCTAGCATTTTGAGAGTAGGAGAATGCAGGGCTGGTTGGGAGGTGTTCATGTTGTGGGGGGGGTTTCTGGTTCCATTGAGTCCAAGAGGAAGCGGGGGCTCAATGTTAATGTCAAAATGCTCTGCACTCCAATTTCTAAGGTCCATAACTGAAAGCGTACACAGCAGAGTCTTTGACGCTCCTCGGAGTTGTTGACTTATCCCTGAAAAGCCGATTTTTGTGCTTTGCTAGCACAAATCAATTTCTGTTATAATTTCTCTGAATTTTTGCCAACTTTTTCTAACTGCTTTTCCCCTCTGAATCCCATTAAAATGTGGGCAGGTTGGTCTAATTTCCCCGCTGAGGCCGTTGACGGGACTGTTTGATATTATTCTCTTTGATGACCTGTCGCGGCTATCACTCTCTCCCACTCTCAGGGAGGTCTCAATCTATTTTGCATGCAAAAAGGAAGTGCACGTGTACAACCTCTTTAACAAACACCACCTCTCTCTAAAACAAAGCCAGACACCGGAGAGAGCCAAGAGGGATGTGAAGGACTTCAGTTAAGTGCAGAAATTACGGAAATGATTAAATTAATTGGGCAGGTTCATCGGAAAGTTTTGCTCTCAAGACATATTACGGTATGAATTCAGCACAACCACTCAAATGTTTTTGTTTTTTTGTCAGAATTCAAACAATTTCAGCCCTGTCAATAACTCTAACTGGTGCAATACTGCCAGAGGTAGAAAAAAACCCAACAACTTTTATTTCTCGTTATTAAAAGGTATTTTTTAGGGAACAGCAGACCTGAGAATACCTGTTTCTTCTGCATTGGAGGCACGTAAAGCCTTAGAAATTGATGCAAATCGTTCCTGTAGTTTTACTTATATAAGCCATCTGTGTTGGAACAGACTGTATTAATACATCTGCTGGAGCAGTATTTGCAGTAAGTAATGTACTGCAATCACAATGGTATGGAAAAGATGACAAAAGAAGAGAGACTGTTTCTGAGGGGAGATTGCAAGGAAAGCCAAGGTGTCAAAACCGTCTCCTCCAGCATCAAAAGACAATGGCAAGAATGGCCGCTAACAAGACCAAGCACCCTGTATTTTGTCGAGACCTGCTTAACCCCCCCCCCCCCCCGAGGGGGACGAACTGCAAATCACGTAGTGCACAGAGAGACCTTTTTAACACATTAAAAGGAGCATTGGGTGAGAGGCGGGGTTCACCCTGGACGGGTCGCCAGTCCATCGCAGGGCTACCAGGAGCAATTAGTGGTTCAGTATCTTACCCAAGGATACTTTGATATGGTCACCGGGGGAAGTGAGGATTGAACCAGCGACCCTTTGGTTGCCATATGGCCACTCCCGCCCCTGCGAACTCACCTGTTACATGCAATTATTTCCAAATGTGGACCTTTATGTCGCCCATTTAGATGTTAGTGATGGACCTTTATTTTGCCGACGTGGGGTCAGGCAGGTCGAAGGCTTTCCCAGAAACCTGCACCTATCCTTTAGTGCCTTTGTACTCGTGCCCGTACCCGTTTATGTATGAATCGATGTTTCTACACGTAACAAAACATGTTTTGCGCCACATCCCTGAGGGTACCCGACCCGCTGCTGCAAACATGACCAACCATGAAGGAGTTTCCTTCAGTGACTGCGGCTGGACCAACCTACAACTCCCATGTTGCAGCGGGAGTCTTCACAGGAACACAGTTCTGCAAGGCATCGCTTAAACTTCAAGTGACGGCCTTAAGGCTTTGCTTTGGTTCTGCAATGAACATTATTTTTCAGCTATTTTAGCTAGAAACCCTGCGAGATTGTCCTCTGTGTCTGCATGTGAAGAGTTTACAGATGGACCCGTGAGATTCCACAGGAAACGTAGCCTAACAAGAGACTCCTACACCACGTTACAACTGCCCCCTCCAGTCAGAACTCTCTTCTTCAGCTTGGCTTTCCATCGTTGCCTGTTTTTTTTTCTCTTATTGACCTGCTTGTGTTTTCTCATTCTCATTTCATGCCTCTGCTGGTTTTGCATCCGTGTGCGTGTGTGGGTTGTAGTCTGTTCTGTTTCACCCACCGTTTTATTGGTTTGTGCGCGTATTTGGTCGACTGAATTCAATATGACCAGTCCGAGTCAAATCCAAATGCCTTTTTTCTCAGCTGTGAGTGGAAAGTTGTAACGAGAAGGACATCCCTAGAAGGACCAAAAAGGAAATCAAGGCCTGCCACAGAGAACTCTTAAGACTTTAGAGTATCTGAAATTAAAAAGTGTGTGTGTATGTATTCATGCCTCAACTGATGCAGGTACACAGGCATCGCTGAGTCAGTCCTGTCTGTGCTGCCATTGAGAATGTAGCTCAGCCCTTAGAAGTCAAGTCTGGGTCAATAATGGAAGGGGGGGGGGGAAGCAGTTATCACTCTCTAAAGACATTGTTTTGGCCTGTCAAGTTGATGTGCTCTCTCTAAATGCTTACTTAATATGTGGGGGGGGGGGGGGTTCTGTGAATCTCAAAGCTGAAAATATGGGCGTCAAAAGTGACTGAAGTGGTTCTTGGATGGGGGTGTTTTCCCCGTGACTTTCACCAAGAAGGAAATGTGTTTACGTGCCTCCATTGTCAGTCAGTGAATGCTGAGTTACAGAATGAATAAACTGATCTGTTTTGTTTTGGAGATCATAAATATCTCATCTTACTATAACAGTATAGCTGCAGAGAGATTGGATAAATAGTCAATGATGGAAGAGGAGAAAGAGATTTCAATATGCCTCCATAAAGCAATAGACGGCAGCAGCAATATTCACTAAAACAGTTGGTAGACTGTTTTGGGGCATTTGAACGTAGTCCCATCTTCCCAAAGTGCCCTGAGG
The DNA here is from genome assembly GCF_037954235.1 of Aulostomus chinensis. Lineage (NCBI taxonomy): Eukaryota > Metazoa > Chordata > Actinopteri > Syngnathiformes > Aulostomidae > Aulostomus > Aulostomus chinensis. The sequence goes on along the minus strand of NC_141342.1, from coordinate 18,132,072 downwards.
CCATTTGAGAACTTCATCAGAATATTTGAAGGACTTATCTGATTCTATGATACCACTCATTGCTTTAAGAATGAATGATTTTTAATACAGATCATCATCTAACTAGCTAGTGAAAAAGAGCTACTGGAAGGTACACGCATTAGTGGAAGTAATGATCCACTAATAATGAGATCAGCAAGTAAGATACGATAATAAATGAACTGATTGAGCTCATAGCATCAAATGTTAAGGTCAAGCAGTCAGGAAGCAGGAGTGTTTTTCTTTGACATCTCGCACAGATTCGGCGGATTTAACAGGTTCGTTTGCGTTGCCTTCGTCAGGAATGGTATCTAAACGACAACAAATTAAAAGATTTTCTTCAAGAGGCACTTCATCAGTTTTTCTCGCGGTTCGTCGACTTGTCGTAACTCCATAGTCCTTGAAAGCAGAAGCAAAGTTCTTTGGTGGCTTTTTTTTTTTTTTTTTTCAAATCGAGGATGAAAGAACAAAATAGTCTATTTTCAGGTAGACAGAGACGCATCAAGTAGGCTAGTGAGACTGGGAGCGATAGCACTTGATGATACAGATACACCTCATGAAGAAAAAGGCGATTTTCGAATAGAGACACACTTTAGGCTACATTGAGCACTGCGGCAGTTGTGGGTTTGTGTGACATATGAGCTGTAACTCGCAAGGTGGCGTTAATACGCGTGTTGAAGCAGTTTGACAACGACCTTTTAACAGCAAACAAGTGGAAGAAAGATCAATTTGTGCGATTGCGCACTGCTTCCTCGGCAAAGCATGGCAGCGACCAGTCTCTGCTCCATGTTCTGTCCCCTGGGAAACGACAGCTACATGCTGCCGCTCAGGAACTGAAGGCTACCAAATACTTCCTCCAGCCTATTGTGTTGTTAGCCACGTTTTTTTTCAACGAGGAGGAATTTTATCAGATTCCCTGTGTCTCATAAACAGGTACCCCAACTGACGAGAGGAGGCGCTACTGCAGCAACCCTTGACACACATCCTCATCCCGCTTCCCAGCTGAAGACACTGTCAACTGTGGCTATACAGACACCCAATCGAGCCATAGGCAAGTACGATAACCAAACTAGCGGCCCCATAGTCGCGGCAACATAATAGACCGCCACACGACCTGGGAAACCCTGCTTCTTCCATGTTCAGGTCTGATCCCTCGTGGTATGGCATCAGGTTGCAGATCTCCAATTTTTATTTATTTATTTGTTTTTGGTTTTTTGGATGACCCCTTTGGCCCCAACCCCAGCAGCTAAAACTCAAGTAACACAAGAACTGACTTCTAACTTCAGCCCTGGATTTGCTGTGCAACCAGCCTTACAGAGCAAATGTACAACTGTGAGTGACAGCGGTGTTTCCATTTCATCAGATTTATACTTCGTAACAGGAGTCACATTGTGGATGTGTATGTTTTGATACATAATTGAGCATTCACCCAGCACTGTACTGCTTCACGCATCACGCTTTAATTGCGCTCTCCAACTTCCCCTGTTCTCCAGCTTTGATGCCCTGAAAGAGCTGGAATTATGTAACTTGTACTCTTATTTTGCCCTTAGCAGGAGTTTTCTAGTACTTTTGTAAGGAATAGGAGAATACCGAGGGTTTACTAAACTTCCTTAACGTTATCTTCACTATCAGAAATCTACCACAATCAGAAAACTAAAGCAGCCATTAATTGTTCCCTCTGGGTATCTCTGTAGGCACAGGCCCTGACACATAGTTAAATTGTGAGTAGGCACACATTAGTTAGCTTCAACAGAATCTGCTCCCTATTGGCCAAATCAAGCTTAACTTCACAAAAGTGAAACCAAGCAGCCTCCTTGGCTGAGACCCCAATTCACAAACCAAGGAAATATGTCTCTTATGTCTCTTTCTGCTCTTATTCTGAGAACCGAGAATCGGCTGAACTGACAGCTTCGCCGCTTCTGATCACTCAGAGGCCAGGAAATGTTAGCTGGCTAATGCGGGACCTGCTGTCGGCGTAGACCGACACCGTGAGTGCAGTGTGGTGCCGGCAAGGACAGTCTGACTGTGGGACAATATAGATCCTGGCACTGCCAGCTGGCAGGTGTGTGTGTGTGTGTGTGTGTGAGAGTGTGAGAGAGAGAGAGAAAACCAGCCCTTGACAAAACACCTTGTGAGGACATTTTGGATTGTCACAGTGTGGGCTGTTTGAAGGTCAAGACTTGGGGGACTTAGGGTCAGGGGCAGGCATTTATTGGTGATGGTTTAGGTTCGGGTAAGGGACTGGGGAAGGCATTATGATTTTGATTTTTTTTTTTTAATCTATTAGAGACCATTTCAGGTATGAACAAGAACCTTATCAGGGCCCATAGTCCTAATGGGGACCAAAGACAGGTCCTCATAGGACAAAAGAGGATTTCTGAATGCCTGGTTAAGGTCAGGTTAAGGTAAGGCATCAGTTGTTCACTTCAGTTTAGGCTGTCCTCCATGAATGAAGTCAACGGAATGTGCTAACAAGGATAGCTGCATAAACGTGTGTGTGTGTTGTGTGTGTCTCTGCTGGCTGAAGAGTGTCTAGTAGAAATGTCAATGTACAGACACTGTGCAGCAGGAGTTGAGGTCTCCAGAAGACACACACAGATAATCAGCTGTTTATGACACATTAGTCAGTGCTCTACAGCCAGTCCTGAGTCAGAGGGAAAAAAAAAAACGCCAGAACGAATTGTTGAGATGAGCAGGAGACAGACAGGAAGGCTGTCACTGTGTTACCAGGGAACCTCCGCACGGACCAGTACAGCCCCGATTCTAATGTGTCACTGAGAAATAGAGATTCTGACAAGAAATTGTCTGTGCGCCGAGAGACGAGTCCAGTTAATACATCTTAGCCTCCTGCACTTCACTTGCTGCCAGACGCACAAGGATACAACCTCGACTCCCCAAATGGCACCTGAGTAACGTTTAAATTGTTCTATTTATTCGCATACAACCAAAAAAAATTAACTATTTTATGCCATTAGAACATTTTACTGAAATGAAACTGAATTGGCGGCAATATGAAATATCATTCGCTCCAAGAATGATCAAAAATGAGTTTAAAATTCAGAAGAATGTGGAAATCTGAATTCCGCTTAGGTTCCCTTGTTATTGCTCTGGTATTTTAAATTTATTCTCTGTGTGTAGCAATCAATATTTTATGATGTTTATCTCTCCCCATTCTGCTTAACAAAGTAGGAAAGTTTATGTCCAGAGTGAAGAGGCCAAATTTACTCTGCATCTTTTCTGCATCCTCGCAAAGGCGTCAGTCGCGTGTTTTTGGACCAGCGGTTTGCCAACGTTCGCTCGTGTACGTAATCACCTCCGGCAAGGAGGTTAAAGTTGCAGTTTGTGTGCCCTTTTGTTGTTTTGTCGAGTTTTGCGTGCAACAAAGACTTCAATTTTGGGGGGCAGATTTGTTGAAAAATAGCACAACAACTGCATTCTCCTCCTGCATTGGATTTGGCCGGGATCCCTTTGGTGGAGGCTGCTGGGTCCCTTTTTGCCATCAGGTCGGTAAAGTTGCAGCCATGTTGCGACTCCTTGGTTTAGCATATGGATGTTGCACATTGTGATTAAAACATTAACGCCCTGATGTATTGAGTTTGAGAATGGTTGACCGTGACCGTCTCTGTGACAATATCAGCGCTCACACTGAAAGAATTGTAATCCGCAGGGCTGATCTGACCCTGATTCACTGACAATGAAGGACCGAATACAATACATTCCGACCAAGGTTGTTCCTTTTTATTTCAACAGTGCTTCAAGCACCAAAAAAAAAAAAAAATCCACCTGGTCAGAAGTTGCTGGGGATAACAATAGGGGTTGCTATTTGAAGTGTACATTGGTTGGGCGTTAGAATAGCTGACACATCTTTGAATCCTCCCTCTTACAAGGTTTCCATCTCTTCGAATTCCGTCTATCCATCAACCCTCAAGTTTTCAAGGAGTTTGGGGTCATTGTGATAAATGTCACCTCTGGTTCTGTCTGAGATCTCAATGCAGTATATTTTTACAGACTTGCTGGGCGCCTCTTTGACTTCTAGTGAGCTTGTATATTCTTCCTCCCGTATTTTCTTTCTTCCCTTTTTCCGTCCAACTTCATAACCTGATAGGGGAAGAGTCATGACACTCGCCACACTTATTTGTGGCGGAATAGTCGAGATCAAGTTGCCTTTGTATTTGATACCTTGAAAACTTCACGGTAAACTTTCTGAACAGTTTCTCTGACAGCTCTTAAGCACATTCATATTGAGATTCTGTCAGAGTAAACCCCCAGACTCTCTCATAATCTCCCTCATCTTCTGATGTACTGTAAGTTTGCCTCTGATAAAGCTGTCAGAAAAGGGATCAATAGTTGACGAATCAATTTGATCAATAATCATGGTGATTAGGGAAGCAGGGCTGTGGAGAGGATGGTGAAGTACTCTCCTTTTGTATCTCCTTGGGCATTCATATCTTAACTTCAGTGACACAGATATTAATTTATTTTCACATTAAGCTTTCATTTTTCATTTGGATCTATCAGTGAAGGCGGTCGCTGCCAATTAATAACTTTGAGATGCAGCGAAGCCCTCAAATAACAACGAGCCCCTCGACACGGTTGTCTGCCTCCTCGATGTGTGCCTGGCACACTGATCGCGACCTTTGACCACCAACATTTTTCAAGTCCTTCAGTCCCAGTGCATGTCTGTACTATACTTGGAGAAAGCTCCTTGAGATATCCCTTAGATAGCGTAACTATGTGAGATGACTTTGACCTTGACCTTCAAACTCTTTTCAGTTCATCCTTGCATCCCAGTGGACATTACTGTCAAATTTAAAGAGGCTCCCTCAAGGCATCCTCGGGATATTCCATTAAGAAGAATGGGACAGGTAAGGCGTACATGTGTCATGTGACCTTTGACGACACTTTTTTTTTCAGTTTATCTCTGAGTCCCAGGGGACATTTGTGTCATACGTTCCAGAGATAGTCCATCTAAACATTTCCAACTCATCCTTGCATCCCAGCGGACACGACTGCCATGTGGAAAAAAACCCCCAAAAAACTCCCTCATGGCATTCCAGAGACGCTGTGTTCACAAGTACAGGACAGATATCACATACATGCAAAGTGAGCGCCACCTTGATCTTTGGCCACCAAAAGCATTTCAGTTCATCTCGGAGTCCCTGTGGACATCTGCGCCAAGTCTGAGGACACTCCCTCAAGGTGCTCCAGAGATATGGCGTTTCGAAAAACGGGGCCTCCTGCCTGTGTGTCCGTGCACGGACGTGCGGATCCACAACCTCAACATAGAACGTCTCCAGCTTTCAGAGGCGTGTAAACACATCCCACCACCTCCGGTCTGTGTCCCACTGCATCCATCTGTGCACGTTCACGTCCTTCTACCTACTTCCTGACCAAAGTAAATCTGGGATGGTTGGATAAACAATTTAAGTCGTTTGTTTGTTGTTTCTCACCCTATGGATTAAATTGAGATTCATCACAGAGCTCGACGCTGCATCACTCATTAGCTCCCAGGTAGAGCCGTGTCTGCTGCTGTCCATATGGGCCTGCAGGCAGAAATGATGTGTATCATTACCTACAACGTCTCTGGTGGAGCTGCTGAAATTCAATCATCCACGCTCTCTATGTCTGTTACAGTTAAAACAGAGTCTCTTAGCTAAGAACTTTTTTTTTTTCCCCTGAAACCCCCATTATACCTTTTTAATGAGCCAGTGCGCAGTTACAAAGTACGATCATCCTTCAGCCCGAGGATACACGTTCTTATTTCATGGATTACCTCTACAAACCTCTACAAAAGCAGTGAATATTTTTGGGTACACAGTTACTGATATCTTGTGCAACTAAACATTGACATCAGTGCAGACAGTGAACTCAATTTGACACTGTTTTGTAAATAAATCCATTTAGCCTGCTAACTGAGCAATTGTTAATCTTTTTTTTTTTTTTTTGGATGAGAGATAGTTATCGGGGGGGGGGGTATAAGGGCCGAGACAGAGAGTTAATGGGAAGCCAGATGAAACAGTCGGCAATTAGACAGAAACTCACAACCCTTTTTGATAAGAAAATGACCTGAAAGCATTCCCCTTGTTAACCTGCCGTCCTCCCTCTCCCTCTCCGACTAGAGGAGAGAGTGCAGGGCAGAGGGGTTGCTGTCGCTGAGCATGTTAGGCTACTCTGATGTATCGATTCTTTATCTGACTGATGTTTGTGCACGCCGCTGACATATCAGTCGTATCGCCATCCTGCGTCTGCATAAATCCATGTTGATGTCCATGGTGCTGAGGTCGCGGGCAGATTTGTAGTCACGTCCTTTTCTCGGCGTGCCACCTCTGTACTGACCTCTATACGCGTGTATACTACTGGATATTGTTGTCGATGTACTACTTCATGATCAAAGAGACAAATAGTAATGTGTCACCACGGAAGAGCAAGAGGCCCATAATGTGGTCCATGTAGTTTTCCTGTAATATTTCTCTTATACCAAGGCAACTCTGATACAGGAAACATGCTAGCAGAGACATGATTAAAGGTACATTTTTGTAACGTACTTGGTGTGAATTGGGAGTCCAACACGTCGCGTGGCAGAGGAATGAGCCTGCGCTCAGTCGGCCTGGAAAATTAGACGTTTGTGGCGGCAACACTCCGGTATAGCTGGAAGGATGATTTGCGTAATGAAATTCAATTAAAACGCTTTATTTCAACATCAGATTTAAAAAAGAAAAAAAGGAAATTGGCTTACAGAAAATATGTATCTAGTCTGATATCAGCTGGTTTATGTCAACGTATTTGTTCCATCTTACAGCTATGTTATCTTACAATAATCCTGCAGTCTGGGCTTGACCTGCCCTGGAATAGTCAGAAACCTTTTTTTTTTTTTTTTTTTTGTCTTGTTAGTTTTGAAGCATTTTTGTGCCACAAGACTAACTACTTTTTTTACACAGTGTCCATTGTGTGTTCTTCAAGGAATTTAGATGATAAAAATTCCAAGGGGCCGTGTGGGTCCTGTTGTGTCGAATGGCCCTGCTTGTCGAGTATTGTTGAGAGATATAAGAAAAGCCAGTCTGAATGATTTCTTTTGCAGTGCTTTTTCAATCGTTTTAAAGGTTTATTGAATTATAGCTAAATAGACGGGAATAAGTAGGGAGGGAAGACAGATAAGTGGAGAAAATCAACTTTTTTAACTGGAAATGTCAGCGCAGCGGTTTAGGGAAACTGCAACAACGTCCTTTGAGGAGCGTACAGGGGGGTCGACTACCCCCCACCCCCCACTGGGCGGTCCTGTCTGTTTAAAAATAACCAAATCAACCACTGTGTACAAGAAAGAGAAACAAAGCTTGGATATAATCATTACTGGAGTCCTGGGAGGTTTCAGGAGAGAAGGAAATGATTGGACATAAGCATGATGATAAGGACTCAAGTGTTTAATTCTCCTCATCTTTGGGCAACTACATATTACTCTGTAGAAAGAAAAAGGTGGAGACAGAAGACAACATTCAACCCTGAAATTACTTATTTTCCCAATTATGGAGAATTGGTGACCAGTGGAGTCCATTTCTTGAGCCACAGCGTCTCCTGTTGTCACGCATGAGGACGAGACACGGTGGAGCTCCACATCACGTCTACCCACTGCCCTCTGTTGTCAGGAGAGCAGAACTGCCGTCCTTCACAAAGCATTTGGGTTCAACAAGCAGTGCAGCGCAGAGGATCTTGTTTGTTGCTGTGCAAGCAAATAGAAGAAAGATTTAATCCTGAGCAGAGCGCCACCGTAATCTCCAGGTCTGAGCTGATCCCGGCCGAGCCCTGGACTTATAATTTATTCATAATTAATTTAAAAACTGAGGATACAAGAGATGTAAAAGCAAAAAGGAAACATACACGTGAATAATAGAAGTTTAATACAAGAAAATAGAACCGTGGTCACTGTGCTGACACACAACTCCCCCCCCATGAGGGTTCCAGCCTCTTGCGCTTTGTGAACTCTGATCGAGGACATTCTTTTTTTATTATCTGTAAGAGACATCGGCCGAATGTCAGCCGGAAAAAAACAAAGCACTCTTCCAGCTTGCAAAGAGTAGAAGGCCATGCTGAGACACACTCATTCGCAGGGGTGTGTGTGTGGGGGGGGGCGGCAGAATGAAAACATTCAATTTTCTAGCCATGTTGAAGAGCCTCTAAAGTCCACCTCGCTGCATTTCTACCCCGATTGACATGAAACTCTTGAAATTTTAAAAGCCTGAGTGAAATGTGTCCTGTACTCCAAACACTAATTGAGTGTCCAGGGGGAGACGGCCTGTAGACACCCCCAGACAGGTAGATGGGTTAATTAAAAAGGCCTGGGCTGCTGTTTCCTGTCTTGTCTGAATTAATGCCGTGTCAAAGCGAGTCTCCATGGAAACAGACCAAGGTGTCATTCATACGTTAACGACAAAGTGTGCTCAGTTCAAACAGAGCCCCGGGTGTAAATTATTGACAGGAAAAAAATATCCATTGGTATTTGACACTGGAATATTAGATGCAGCGGATGGAGCTAATGAACCCGGGAACAGACTCGTGATTCGTCGTCGTCAGAGCACTGCTGCCGACCATTTACAACAAGACAGAGTCCACAAATCTGAGCTGAATAAATGTGAGGGGGGGGGGGTGGATTTCACATTTGCATCGAGCCCGCTTTTGAGATAATATATAAAATAATTAGGCTGGATTTCAGCGAACTTGAAGGGAAACCAGTAAATTTTTGAGCAGATCAGTTAAACGGTAGGTTTGTTGTTGTTTTTTAACTCTCATTGTGTTTGACAGGTGTTGCCTTGACTGAAGTAGATGCTCTCCATTCAAAGATGCGTCTCTCTAGAAAAAAACTTTTTTTTTTTTTTGATATTTCAAAGCCCCGTAGAGCTCGAGCTTTGCTGGAAGTCAAGAAATAACTGCAGAGGTTAGGATGAACGACAGAACGGACGAGGTTTCTTCCAATTTTCCTCATCCACCTCGATGACAGACAGAAATTAGGATGATGTCATAGCCACCTTCCTCAGGTGTACGAAAGAACTGTTGATGCATGTTGGTTCAACAAAAAGACATCAACTCATTTCAAATGAAAAAAAATCATTTTTTAAGAGAGTCTGACACTATTAATGAGCCTCCTTATGTTACTTCTTCCTTCCTCCTTTTGTTGCCAGCGGACAGCTCCTCAGAAACCTGTTGAGACAGGTTTCCTCTTGAAATGCTGCTGCTGATTAAGTGCAACTTTCCACAAAGCGCGCATGCTTCAACTGTACGATTCATCTGCCACGCATCCTCTTTTAAATCTTAATTTCGACTGTCGGTTGTAATTTAACAGCTGTAACAATCATGTAGGAACCTCAAAAGAAGGCCAAGCACAGTTGGCACTGAATGAGAGTTGAAGGAAAAAGTGCAGGTTCGTCAGTTACAAATGAATTACTTGCTAAATCTGTAAATTGTAATAATATGCTACATTTAAGCCACGTTATTAAAGAATTTCAAATTAAATGCGACTTCTATTTGTGTAGTAGTGTGGCTTTCCGAAATTTAGGCAATTTAAAATACCCTGGATGGAGAGATATCTTTTTAGATAAACAAAGCAGGTTTTTTTTTAAGAATTAAATGTTCTTTTTCTTTTTTTGAATATTCGCCTGTATGAACAGAATTGTCTCCTCTACAAAGTCAAAGCGAAATTTCTCTCCCTTGATTCTACAAAACGTCAAACTGCCGAACGTTCTGAGTTGTGTCCCTCTGTGCTTGCCGTACTCCATTATAAATATTCCCTGAACCGGAAGTTCAACCCCTTTTCATCTCCTCTGTGGCGGCCTGAGTGAGTCTCACACTGTCACGTAAACAAAAATCGCAACTTAAATCATCATCCATCCTCTCCCGCGCTAAAAGTTTCAACCTCACCTTAACTAGTTTGTCGTAATTTCATACGAGAGCTAAAACACGAGACAATCATTTGTTATGCGACACTTTTCTTCGCGTTGTTTAAACCCGATTTCTTGACTCCATCTTCCTGTGCTCTTCCACAGCGCTCAGCCCGCTGACACGGCAGCATGGTAAGAATCACTGTTTATTGTATGAAAAGCGATGTTTCTTCATGGCCGACGTGGTTGTTTGTTGTGACCAAGAGCGCAAATTTTAACTTAAAATGAGTTTGTGGACGTTCTGTGACCAGACGGGGCGTTGTAATGGGGCTAGCTCAGGTTGTTAGCATTAGCATAGTGGGCCAACGGGCTAACGCTAGTCGGAGGGGAAGACTCTACTTCTAGGTTTATATTTGAGTTGTTTTCAGAGATACACTCTCATTCTATCTGAGTCTAGCATCTTAGCTGCTTCTGCTAGCTTGGCGTGAGTGGCCAATGCTAGCTTACTCTGTGGCGTCTCGTCGTTGGGAATGTGTTCTTGCTGTCTGCAAGAAGTCCAAACATCTCAGGCTGCAGTGCCCGTGATGCATTCACACACTTGCAAGAACAATGATGGACCAAGTGCTGAGTTTCGACTTCTCCCAGAAACCCCAGTTCCACCGGTCCACTAACATCAGCTTGTTTTTCCTGTTCATGTTTGCTATAAATGTGAATTTTGCCGTTTGAAATGTTGATGTTCGTCTGTTTGATTTTAATTTTTTTTTTTTTTGCTTGTAGCCTCGCAAGATAGAAGAAATCAAAGATTTCCTGCTGACAGCCAGGAGGAAGGACGCCAAGTGTAAGTCAGAATATTTCATCTGGGATGCAGTTGCGCCTCATCCAAGCATCGTGGTAGCCGGTGATCCTACAGTTCCTCTTTCGAAGTTGTGGATCTAAGTGCTGGCATTGTAAAATCTAAAGCAGGGCTCCATTTGTAATTATCCAGTGTGAAGAAATATGAATCAGTGTTCACGTCAAAGTGAAACGGGGAAATTAAATCTGCCTGATAATGCATGGAACTATAAAAGCAGACTTTTTAATGGTTGTCATGTTATGTAGCGGCAGAGTTGCTGGCTTTGTGTAAACATGCTCCCCAAGTCTGCCGATAGTTGGCATTGCGAGGCCACAGTTTGGCAGTCATTAGTCTCTAAACCCTACCTCACCTGCTGAGTTAGGCCTGCAGTGTTTTAATTAATATGGCTGCCGCGTTTTTGTCTCTCCAGCCGTAAAGATCAAGAAGAACAAGGACAATGTTAAGTTCAAGGTCCGCTGCAGCAGGTACCTGTACACCCTGGTCATCACAGACAAGGAGAAGGCTGAGAAGCTCAAGCAGTCCCTTCCCCCAGGTCAGTCCCAAGTCTCAAATAATCCGGGTACCGCAACAGAGTGGGATTTTGAAACGTCAGCGGAGGCTCTGTGTGCTCTGCTGCCCTTCAGCACTAACAGATCTGGTTCTGTGGCGTTCATGTCACAGTAAATGCCCGGAGACGACCATCACCGCATTATGACAAAAGAAAAGTGGGTCAGTGCAGCTGAACATGAATTTTACAAACATCAACACTGGTTTGTGAATGTTAGGAGAAAGCGCTCATTAAGAAAGAGGCATTGAAAATAAAACCCCACGTTAGGGGGGGGGGGGCTGATGGGTTTTTGGTGGCGTTGCAATCGTGTAAAAGCTCTTAGTTAAAATAATTAATTCATAGCTGACTAACAAAGTGTCCTCTACTCACAAGCCCTCTGCGGTGGACTTGAGGTAAAAACCTGCCAGCTGGTAACTAAAAGGTAGATTATAAATGTCCTCGCCATGTGCTCGTCTGTTGTCTTCAGCGTAAAACTAGCCTGTGGTGGTGATGAAGCTACTTAGGATTGCAGTTGTTGACAGTGTGACCTCACGTCGAATCATCAGGCCGGCGAAGACGACCACATGACGCAGAAATAAGCAAAACTGGAGAAAAACCCGCCGTGCAGCAGTGACAGTTGGTAGCTGGTTTTTATCGCCGTGGTGCCCCAAGAAGCCACGTGGCAGTCAAAACTGTAGGAAAATGAAGCCAGCTCTTAGACGCCCAGCGGGTGAAGCAGCTGCACGGCAGCCGCAGTGGTGCCCCTGCGAACGGGACCTGGAACCGGTTGGGCCCAGGGTTAGAAGTTCTGCTTTTGCAAAGAGTTCAGAGGCTCGTTGGTGAAGTCTGACTGAAGCAGCGCTTTACCAGGCTAAAGCTCACGTACCTACTGGTTCATCCAGTTGTTTTTAATGGCGGTGAATGTTTTCTGACACTTGTTCTTTTTGTTGTTGTTGTTGTTTTCCAGGTCTGGCTGTCAAGGAGCTGAAGTAAATCCATGATGTACAGATGATTGTAATAAAAACCGGAAAACTCAGTCATTTGTCTGGTCTTGTTTATCGTCACGCTGTGATTCAAACGCGGTCATAACACAGGTTGCCAGCGCTGCGTTGCTAATGAGTCCAGTGTGCCAGGAGGTCAGTGGTCACGCGTGGTGTATAACAGCCCTCCAGCAGGTGGCACAAGTGAGCTGCATTGAGACCGCAGCTCATAGTTCAGACACCAGTCAAATAGTCGAATAGCCTGTGGTTGATGACAGCGTGTGTGTATGACTCCGGTGTGTAAAACATGCAGAGCAGGATAAAGCTACTTTAGTTTCTGCCAGAACTATGAAAACATGAAGTTTGTTATGGATATTCACGTTTCATTTGCTGAAACACTGAACTTGAATTCAGAGAAGTTTAGGAAGACTATAAAACCTATTGCAAGTTCTCCAGAGACGAGTTAAAACTGGTCCGACCAGATGGTGAGCAGGAGGAGGTGTGATCCTGCATCTGAGTACGACTTGTGTGGGAGCTGAAGTATTCCGTGTACTCTGATACTGCCATGGGAGGATTTCTCAGCTGAATTCATCTCCGTCTGTTTTGACTTCATTAGTTTCCTGGATTCAGCTCGGACCCGATCGAAAGCCAGCGCCTGTAATTGGCTTGGTTCTCCACTAGGAGGCAGTGCGAGTTCTTTTGTTGAATTATAGGAACAGAAAAGAAATAACACGCCTAAGCATGCAAAGATTTATCCAGACGAAAATCAGATCTACACGCCGGCGCGCCGATCCAGCCAAATTCACTCAGAGGGGCGTCTTTGCGCGCTCCCGCGTCTCCTTACCCCGTGGCTACTACTTGTGCGCGTCCCCGCATGGTGGCTGCCTGTGCGGAGCCGCTGTCGGTTCTCGTCGCTGTGTGGGTCCGTCCACGCACAGGGAGACATGGGCGCAGCGTGATTTACTTCTACACTTGAGTGGAAAAGATTGGATTTAACTTTGCGAAAACATTGGGGTGGTTCCAGCAGGACGTCCGGAACGCGTTTATGCAGCCGGGAGCGTGTTGCCAGCACCGAGCATGCTTTTATCACTGCCTTTGTTTGATAGGAGGCAGGACTGAGAGCTCCGCTGGACTCAGGAGAGGCTGATACAGGCGAACTTTTTTTTTTTTTTTTTTTTTTATTCCCCGGGGCAGGGATGTCTTCCCCTCGGGTGGATTATATTGCGCCATGGTGGACTTACTGGCTTCATAATTTCCCTCACATCAACCTGAGGTTCCAGCCCATAGACCACCGCTTCCAGCCCGAGGAGGAGAACTACCAGCAGGTCAGTGCAGGCGGGATGTGGGACGCGCCAGGAGCCCAGATACTAGCAGTCACTCGCAGAACTGAGGCACACAGCGCCCGAAGCCTCCTCCGATGTGTGCAACTAAGTGGCGGAATTATAATATTTCTTTCATTTGCTTTTTGTATGATTTCTGTATAATTAGGCTGCAGCTGCAGTGCTGAAGAATTAGTATCACGTTTCATCACGCTGCTTAGAGATGCGTGTCATGACTAAGACTTGCGTTAAACGGCTTCATTTAATGAGTGTGCTACCTTGAGGTAATAGAAATACCAGAAAAAGATACCAATTAAGGATGATGAAAGTAGGTCAAATCAGAACACAGGGTGTCAAAATCATTTGAGCGCAAACCAGCCGGATAGTAAATATTCAGGTTGCAGTTTTCCAGCCATTTGTTCGTATTTTTGTACTGATTTAATCTGCAGTTTGGAGTTTTGGCCCTCAAATACCACCTGGTTGGCAGAAAGAAAAAAACCCCACCTAATTCACACACACACACACACACACACACACACACTGCCTGTGGTCTACTCAGTAGGAATAATAGGGAGGACTGGGTGGGAATTGAACCAGCGACCCTTTGCTTACCAGGTGGCCACTCTTCTTGTAGTTCTGCACGTATGAATCCACTTCTGTGAAACATTTGTGACACTCATCTGGCACAGGGAGCCACAGCAGCTCCTCTCTGGAAAAGGGGGCGAATGTTTTTGTTTGTTTTGTTATCAGGGAACATTCGTGAAGCAGTTTGCTCCGAGCAACAACCGCATGCCTTGGAAACACTTCGGTTTTGTATTCCCCCCCCCCCCTTTTTTTTTTTTCTTCACGTTTTTGTTTTTGTTTTGTTCGTTTGGGAGAAAATGTGTAGTTTTTGAGATCCGGAAGCTCACGTGGTTTCACCCATGGGAGTCACGGTGGCACCCGTCCAACTGCAGAGGCGGTGACCAGCCCAGCCTGAGAGAGAGAGAGAGAGAGCGTGGGGATCAACATGCCGGATGACTAATGACCTGCTTGTGAACACATGTCAAGTGCTGTGAATGTTTCATTGTGTGACTCTTTAATTTTTCAAGGCTACAGCGTTGGATGCTGTCAGCGCACGTCGTTACGTCACGAAGGGAATAAGTGACATTTAAGTTGGTGGAGGCTCAGAGAGGTTCAGGTCAAGGTCAGGGGAGGGGGGGGGGGGGGTCTCCGGGAATCTGGAGTTGGGTAGTCGGAGGGTCTGCATGAAGGGAGACAAAAGTGCAAAAACTTCTCGACCTCGAATGAGTTTTGAAGCAGCCTTAAGCACTTCGGTAACTGGAGACGAACACGGCTGAGCAAGCAAAGACGGTTTGTTCTCATCAGATGTTGAGATGCACCGACAGTCAATTTCCTGGCTCCCATAATCAAGTTCGGTTGTGAATTGCGTAATCGACCCGCCTCCGTAATACGGCATGTGAGAAACTGGCTGAATCTATAATTTTGTTTTCCCATTAATCAAAAATTTAGAGCTGCAATTAATCAATCAGCAGCTAGAAGATTAATTCTGGCAACTGTCAGTGTTTCAGGGCAAAAACATCCAAAGTTTGTTGGTTTAAATTTTTTAGATTTGGGCGTCTTTTTTTTGTCATTTATGACGGAAAGTCAAGAGTCTTTGAGTTTTGGAACGTGTGATGGACGAGAGAAGCGATTTGAGCTCATCACTGGGACAAGCATCTTTCAGGACATGAACATGTTGGGTTTCGTCACGTCTTTCCTTGAGACCGTCCACCCAAATCAAGAGACAGGAGGAGTCGTAAAGGCCTCCAGACCACCTGGTTTTATAGGGCAAGGCTAGGATTTTCCAAGCGGGGTCTTGTTTACTTCAGAATGTGGATCAAAATTTTTCAAAAGGAACAAAACTGTTTTATTCATTCCGCTGATATCCAGGATGTGAAATTCTGCAATTGACTTCCTTGAGCCGATGGGACAACCGTCTTTGTCAAAGTCTTTAAAAGAAGAGAAGAAGGAAATGGGGGCTTCGCTTTGCCGCTGACGGGTTCAGTTTGTGGCTGCACGGTGGTGCAGTGGTCAGCACTGTGGCCTCACAGCAAGAAGGTTCCGGGTTCCAGTCCCGGCTCGACGTGGGATCTTTCTGTGTGAGTCTCCATGTTCTCCCTGTTCCTGTGTGGGTTCTCTCTGGTACTCCAGCTTCCTCCACAGTCCAAAGACATCAAGAGGGGACGAGGCTGATTGATACTCTAAATTGACCGTAGGTGTGACTGTGAGTGTGAATGGTTGTCTGTCTCTATGTGTTGGCCCTGCGATGGACTGGCGACCTGTCCAGGGTGAACCCCGCCTCTCGCCCGTAGATGCTGGGATAGGCTCCACCCCCCCGCGACCCTTCTAGTAAGGAATAAGCGGAAGACGACGATGGAGGTTCAGTTTGTCTAACCAATCAGGCAGAGCTGTGGGCGGGACATTGTTGGCGAGAGACCACAGACGGGGTCGCTATGTGCTACCCTGAATATTTGATCCAATAATTAACCCGGCCAATTAAAAAGACTGGCCTCTAATTTAATAAGTTCCTTATTATGCTAATGGAGGGGGTGGCATGGCTCATGGCTGTTTGGTAACTGAAAGGTCAGTGTTTCGATACTCACCCCCCCCTGTTGACCTTGTTGAAGTTCCTGAGAGCAAGATACTGAACCCCCGGTTGCGTCCAGATAGCACGGACAGATAGGGAGCGTTGTGTCAGCGAGGGTAATGAAACACGGGGGTCAGTGATGTGGCGTGGCGACCCAGAACGGGAGCATCTGAACAAGACCAGGGCTGATGACACACGCCTGTCGGAGGCTGTCCAGGCCGTGACTCCTCCCTTCCTCAGCAGACTGTCAAGCCCAATTTTGATCACCAGCTCTTGTTGTGACTAATTTTCAGCAATATCCCTTAGATGCAATTAACAAAGAGCTGGGTAAAAAGGTCATATTTGGCCTCTGGATTTCCATGTGTATCTGCCACGTTGCGAGCATACGGGTGAATTATACATGAATTATTGATGGCTCGTGTTGGTGTGGCTAATGAGGTGACTCATTAAAGGAATTTCTGTTCCTGTATCTCCAGCGCTCCCTTGGCCTTGTGGACCAGAAACCAGAAGTGCTGTTATTGACAGTTACATCTTCCTACTCGTGCTCGTTTCTTCAAACCGATGACGCCGTACATTCCCTATCTGCCCTGCTAAATAGTAAATTATTCAATTTGCCCGGGCCAGAGCAGCTGTAATGGCCGAGTTGTAGGCTTGGTGATCCTGGTGAATTCCTCTGTTGACTTTGGGTCATTGAGTCTGATGGAATGTGAAGGGGTTGTGTTCTCTCCCTGTGTGTGTGTGTGTGTGTGTGTGTGTGTGTGTGTGTGTGTGTGTGTGTGTGTGTGGAGGCTACTCCTCATTTGTGAGGACATAAAACTGTACGTTTAACTCAAGCATGTTCGTGCTTCAGGTTCGCCCCGATTGAGCTCAGTGCAATTCTGTGGTGCGTGCGAGGGCCAAAAAATAAAATATTTCAGACGGCGAGAAGTGTAGACAACTGTTCAGTCAAATGTTCTCTATTCAGCTGTTGGACAGGGATGCCTCTTACCTCTTGTACCATTTCCCACTTTTTAGCTATGCGTTGACAAAGGTCAGCTGTAAGAAAGTCGGACTGCTTCCAGCTGTAAGGAGGTAAAATACTTGCACCATACTTTGTTCCCTCATCTTAAATTAAACAGAATAATCAAGCTATGAATAAAACTCATTTGAAACTGTCCCTCTTTTTCCTGCTCTCTTCGTCCCAGTTGGTCAAGGCAGATGGCCGCCACGTGGACCCGGCGTCTGCTCAGAGCTGCTGCCTGTTAAAAGGCAGTTTTTCATCGCTGCTGTTGCAGAAGTGCTTGTCCTGGTCTTCTTGGAAAGCATCATGTGATAACTTTTGTTGTGATTTGGCACAAACCTACTGTGTTTCCGCGTTAGGGAACCAAAGGCAGGTTAGTCCCGAGTGCGCCAGTGCCAGTGCCTGCACCGTAGCTTTCACTGCCTCACTGTGATTGGTCTGCTTTGTGGGTGTCTCCCGGGCATCTGTCGCCTTGCTTCTGCACAATGACACCCAGGCATTTATGCATCATCTCATGCGGCGCTCTCTTTCTTTCCTAAGTTGCCGTTATATCAGTAAATCTGCTCAGTGGCTGGTGCCATTATCTGAAATACAAGGAGAGCCTCAACACGGTGGTATAGAAACTCCACCGCAAAATAGTTGTGTAATTGCAGAGTGAAGCAGACACACAAGACTCTGCGTAGAACGAAGGACATCAACCTTCAGGGTTACAGTTAGGGATGAGTGTAATTCAAAATAATGTCCTCTGAAGTGATGGAAACTCTGTGTGTGTGTGTGTGTGTGTGTGTGTGTGTGTGTGTGTGTGTGTGTGTGTGTGTAAGGAAGTTATTCACCCTCTGTGGGATACTGGCGATGTCAGCGATGGAATGTCTACCAGCTGAATCACCTGACCGGAGCCTAATTTATGTCTTCTGACAATAAGCAAGCTGTTATCCTTCGTCTTACAGTCCTTTATTTTGAAGGGTTTTACCAAGCGCTGCAATAAACTGCAGTTGAAACTGGATCTCTTGACTTGCTCACTGACCTTTTTAGTCTAAAGATAAAAATTGCCGATGGGCATTCTTGAAAGCAGACAACCTGCCATCATAGCCTTCCTCTGGCTGCATCCTCTACTACCTCCACCACCGACCTCTCTCTGTGAACTCTGGACCAGTCTGGAACATTTTGGACTCTTATCTTCACAGAGGTTCACAGCACTGCACTTGGTTCCGCAAATAACAAAAAAGTAATGGATGCAGTTGTGTGAAGGCTGAAAACTTTGACTTCAGAGAGGTTCAAACCCTGGCTACTTTCACACCTTTTGGGAGAGTTATCACATTTTCATTGACAGGCGAAACGCATCAATGTCACGGTCAAGAAGAGGTTTCCGAACCTGCCGAACAATCTGATGAGGGCTTTTGACTTAAGCATACTAAGCAAGGCCTTTAGGGAGGTTTTCATGTCTTCTGCTGGGATGCACATCACAGCCGTACCTGCGTGATGAGAGAAGTATATTTCCCTGCTCCATATTTTTGTCCCGAGGCCTGTGGCTGGAGAGAAGGTAAAAATGGCAAGCTGAAAAAGCTCATCCAAAAATAGGACGGGAGCCTAGTTTTTCTAATACTTGCGGGTATGCTTGTGTGTGTGTGTGTGTGTGTGTGTGTGTGTGTGTGTGTGTCCAAGCATGCATGATGTGTAGGTCAGCAGGTCCTAGACCATCTGACTTCCTTTCCCATTTCCTGCTTTGCAGATCAGACAAGTTTGTGCCATACGTTTTCTGTTTACGGGGATTTCCGTCCCTCCTACAATCCGACCAAGAGATACTCTGTTATTGCACAACATATTTCAGATGAATTTCTGGGTGTTATGAATAAAAGATACATTTATTGTGAATAACCGATTGACAACATGCTAGATCTTCGATGTAGAGCTGAGTACAAACATGGCCAAAAAAAATGGACTATCTGCAGCTGCGCTTGGCCGCGTGTATTTAAAAGCAGTAGAGCCCTGCTGTACTTCCTGTAGTTCAAGCAATCAATGAGCCGCTATGTTTGCTATCATCAGAGAAAAGCAAGAGTCTGTACGAGACGGTAGTTTGGGGCAATGGATAAGTAGAAATACCAGTGGAATTTGGGATGATAAACGCAGGTTTGCTTGGACGAAGGACAACTCTTGAATTTTGGGGGCACGTGGTGAGCAATTGCCTTTTTTTTTAAACATCAAGCGTGGCCTTGTCGGAGGTGTGCGCTTTCCCTGAAGGAAGTCAACCCACGGTTTTTGTATCTCACACTAAACACGTCTTAATCGGCCTGAGGCATGGCTGTAAGTCAAATGACTCATCGATGAGAGCTGCTGATATGATTTGTTGGTAAGTGATGACTGACTGAAAACGTTTAATGGACTGACAACAACGGGTGTCACTGCAGAGTTACGAAAGCAAATCTGTGTGTTCAGCTCCTAAAACAGTCATGTCCGTCTAATTTAATGTGCACAATTAATCCATTTTACTACCTCGACAAACCGTGGACGTCTAATTAGATCTCACATGTTCTGTACGCAATTACAGAACATTTATCCGTCCGAGCGGCGTTTGTCACTGACAACACAACACTCACTTTTAACAACTCACCACATATCACTTTAACGTTCAACTCAGACATGTTTGAAGCATTAATCTTGCTGTGACTCTGGCCTGGAGTGATACGGGCTAAATGAACAAGCCACTGACATTCAACTATAGGAACTAACACGCCATCTTTCTGCTTCAGCGGCTTCTCTTGTGGAGATTCCACGGGAACAAATGTTCCAGCCGAATACATCCAAACAGTGCTCCTGCAGACCTTTCCCTTGTATCTGATGTCTTTGTTTCCCTCGTGTTTCTGCTTGCTTTTTTTTCTCATTTCCTTTACCCTGCTGTCTTCAACCTACTTAAGTGGATGTGCTCTCCTGTCAGAATCGCTCATGTGTGGGAGACTGTTAAGATTTATGTTACGCCGTAAGACTGAAATGCGGCTTTTAAAGTACAGTTTTCCAACTTTCACCTTTGCGTGTATTTGATTGCATCTCAGCCTCATCGCCGTCACAAACAACCTTATCTGACTACGGATAATTTTACATGCTGCACAGCCGTGTTGTCTGAATTCCATTATCTGTCCAACTATCAGAGCACGGACTGCTCTGAATATTTACCAACTCTCATCGTCTCCTCAAGAAAATCAATCTCAAATCTGTCGTTGTCAATTCCCGCGATGCGTCCCACCGCAGCCACTCTCTGTTTGTGTGTTAAAAGCAGTGAATCACCTCAGCTGGCCATCGTTTTTTTTGTTTTCTTTTTCATTTTACGTCACGCAAACACAGAAACACTCCCTCTGTGTGTCCCCTCTGGCTCCCCAGGACGTCATTAACCCCAATCTGTCCATGTCCCGCTTGAACCCAGTGATGAGCATCGCCTGATTGGTCTGATGGTTTTTCTGAGGTCTGTACTGTTATGGCAGTATGACCATCCTTCATGTCAACATTTCAAATGCACGTGGCAGCACTGAATGATAATTAGCATGCATGTGCATTTTATCAGCGTTATTATTGGTGTTGAGGAGCACTTTGAGAAACGTCAGCGGCTCGGATCAAATGCACCCATGCACGCACCCATTCCCCGGGGCGAGCAGATTCACGCCGCTGAATTCCCCTCCAGCAGAGTCAACAATGAAAGTCTGCTCTTCCGTGGAGGCAAGGTGGGGGGTTTGGGTTTCCTTTGTTGTGGGGGGTGTAGCATCAAAATCATGACCTCTGACATCCCTTAAGGGAGGGGAGGGTTTTGGCTTCGGGTTCACAGAGGGTGTCAAGGAAACGGGGAGATAACACTCTTTGCTGCACTCCAAGGATGTCTGCACAGAGAAGCAGGTGTGGGAAAACATAACAGGAATAAACCCAATATTTTTCTTCCACATAAAAGAAAAAAAATCAGAAAAAGTATGAAGGACCATATCTTGCAAAAGCCTTACAGCCCTCGAGTTGGTCATGGCAAAGTGTTGGGGGCAAGAGAAGGCAGCTCAAATAGATTTCAAGGATCCTTTAGCAAGGGAAGTACCCTCCTTCATCCCATTTCCTCCTCCTCTCATCCATAACCCATGGATCGCTTTACTGGGACTTAATGTCATTCCAGCTGTGAACATGGGAAGGCCAAGCCGAGTGCACTGTGCCAGAAAGCCCCCTGGTCCCTGGGGCATTCAGCCGTGTGTCACAGTGAAACAGGAAGACAGCGAGTCAGTGATAATGGGGGAGGTGGGGCTTTACCTCGCGGTGACGCCATTTGAGCTCATATTTCTTTTGGCAGCCTTCATTCAAAGCTGCACGGTGGTTCCAATTCATCATATCGAGTCATGGGTGTGAGGGCATTCACATGAACTTTTCTAGAAGAACTCTATGTTCCCTCAGTATTGGGCTACTCAGCCTGAACTTTCATAATTTCCCTCAGAATGTGACGGAGCTTTATTAGATCTGAGCTGTCATTTGAACTTTAACCAGAGAGGTGCAAAAAAATGACGACTGAGCTGGGGTTGGGAAGCGTTTAGCCTCAGGTTCTCGCTGCAGGGCTTTGCGGGAGTCCCACTGATTGGCGACATTCATTGAATACTAACAAAAACTTGTGCGCCACTTAATCATTCAAATCATGTGAATGCTTCATTAAATTTATGGGAATGACCGCATCTTCTCTGTCACTCTGTGTTATGCTGTTTCGCCAGTAACTTGGAAAAAACCAAACCTTTATGTAATATTAAATTGCTGCCATGGAGTAGTGCAGGGAAGACCTATTTTTGATGGACAGTCCCCTAAATTAGCATTGCTATGGCTTCCCTTGACTAAAAGCCCAAAAGCGGTTGGTACGTTGGAGTTTAATCATGACAGAAAATTTAATTCATCCTTTCAAATGAACACTTAGGATTTTTGAGGTAGAAACGCAACTGTTGGAGTTGCAAAGCTAACGTTATGACACGAGGGGACTGGTCTGAGGTTACATGACCTCAGCGTCACCACAAATACATTAGCTTCACACTTATTTTAGATCTCTGTGGTCCCGTTTAGCCACTTGTACTTGTTATTAAGTTTAGTATTTAACGACCTATCTTTTAAGCTGTGTGTTAACCACAGACTTTAAGACATTTAACCAGAAGCTCATGAAAAAAATCCTGTTGACTTTGAGACAAGGGAACCTGACATTCAGTAATGCTACAATGCTAATCACTTCCCAGGTTTTAGGAGGATTTCTGCGACACTATTCCATTAAATAAAAGACAAGAAGCACTTATGCTGTCGCTCGGCAGCCTATCCAGGCTCCTGCTGCTCACTTGGCATTGACTTTCAAGGTGGAATCACCCTCTTAATCCATGTCTTCTTCTTTCCCTAACTGACCTGACACCTGTTTAACCCCCATCATGTTGAAGGAATGTCACTGTCTATCTTGGCAGTACACACACACACACACACACACACACACACACACACACACACACACACACACACTGTGCCTGGAGACCTTCTCCACCTACACATAGTTGTCTGCCACCTGCTGTGGAGCAGCCATGCTTGAGGAGATTGCTTAGCATGCATTTAGCACCACTCCAAGCTCGTGGAATTCCGCTGTGATGTGACTTACGTCTGCTTAGCAGATGCACTGCAACAGATGGAGGTGCTTTCTGTCGCAATGTTTTAATTATGATCACTACTTGGGTTTTAAAAATAGATTTTTAATGGGCACTCAGCATCAGAAAAAGACATGAACGATTTAGGCTGTTTAATTTGCTTCTGTTTTTTTCCCCCTTCTCTCCGCTAAAGCCCAGCTTTCACCAGTGGGTTACACAGCAAGATTTCTGTGTTAATGTCCGCCTGAAATGGCATTTCAAGATTGTCTTGCTGCAGTATTGTGATACATTTGGAGGGAAACGGGATAAGAAGGCAGGGAATAATGTGGAATTTAATTGGAACGCTGAAAAGTGAGCTTATCCAGAGCGTGACATTGCATAACGTTCGCCGAGGCCCTGACGGTATACACTGGGAGACGACAGCGTGATCCTTCAGAGACAGAGAAAGAGAAAACGCATCTTGTGCTCCCTGTAGTTGCTAAAGAAGTCTTGCCCATAATCTGGAGCTGTCACACATCCCACTTTCCTCAGCGTGGATACGTTCGAGCCAGAAGACCCGCCGCCACATCATTTTGGGGAAAGAAAATAGGTGTTGAACAGCCAAAGACACACTAATGTACCATTTGTGCTAGCTGGCTGACTGTGTATCTCAGCTTGTAGATGACTTGACATTCCTAGTTGAAATCGGATGATGCGTGCTTATGTTAGCAGTATTACGAGTGCTTTCTTTGGCATGTATACTGTTAATTAAATTGATAATGTGACCAACAATGGGAGCTAAGAGCGAAAAAAGTGTTTTCTTTATGCTAGCTTGCCTGGCTTACCACGTAGTTGTAAAGCATTAGGAGAAACTGCAAGAAATCCATGTGTGATAGAGTGAAGCTGATCTTTTGTGACTGTGAAGCCTTTAACACAATCTGGATTCTACACTTGATTTAACCTCCCACAAGGTTCGCCGCTCATAGAGAGAAGCACAGAGATTCGACACAAGATTGATTTCTGTTGTTGTTGTTGTTGTTGTTGTTGTTGAGCATTTAGAGGTTTATTTTCACCCCAAAGTTAAGAGCTAATTCAGCCGTTATTGTTGAAGCCAGCTGCCTCAGATCTCTCTTTGAATTTCTAGTTTTATATGTGTGTTAAATTTACCAGAAGCGTGAGTTATAGTCCGTTTCAGCATCAGTGTCTGTTTATCTCTCAGTCCCATCTGTGTTGTCATCCTTCTTTTGGCGTATTTTATTCCCCTGATGAGACCTGGGGGGGGGGTGTAAGTGACTCATCCAATGCCCTCGGGGCCATTTTGGTTCCAGGCTATCACTGGCTCATAATGATACACCCTTGGGTCGATATAGGTGTGTGGCTGCAGGTGTGTGTGTGTGTGTGTGTGTGTGTGTGTGTAGCCATCCTATTCTGTCCATCCAGCTCTTTTATCATGTCTGCCGTAGTCTGCAGCCTTTATGCTTTTTTGATTGTTTGTCCCATTCTGGTTAAAGTACTGTATCGTAGGAATACCTCGATAGAATTTCTTCAAATTTGGCGCAAACATTCGCTGGGAGTCGAGGATGAGCTGAAAACATTTTGGGGTTCAAAGGACTAAGGTCAAGGTCACTGTCACCTCACTTCAACCTTGAGGGAACTTCTCCAAATTTGCCATAAACATCTGCTGGGACTCAATGATGAAATGGTCGAAGGTCAGTGTCACTGTGACAGGCACATGTATTGAAGGCATAAAACCAGTTTTTTTAAGACTGGAAATGTCTCTTTTACTCAAATGTGGGTTTCGGCTAACAATTATTTACAAGTACATTTGCAAATCTTTTTATTTTTTTGTCCGTAAAACCTGAAAAAAATGCAACTTGTAGGTGAAGCACAGCCAAGAAAATGTATTCAAATTGCTTGCTTGTTCCAAAACAGCAGCCTCAATCGCTTATCAAGTATTAAAGCTGGATCCGGTAAACACGTGACAGTTTTGCTCGGAAAATTACTAAATAATTGATAATTAAAACAGTTAATAATTCAAAAATTGGGCTACGTCAGAAGGAATGTGGGAACACTTGTGTGGGAGTTACATAACATTGTGTGTCCACTGCACACTGAAGAAGGGTTTTTTTCTTGAAACACTGAAGCGTTGAAATTTAATTTTTTTTTTAATCTTCGGCCGCTTCTGCTGTTCATGGCTGACTTTGTTCTGTAGGTTTAGCATGATAACTTCCGAGCAAACCACGGTTCTAAACCTTATGTATTGAATGAGGTTTGACAGGCTGCCACGGCGACCCACTACCGACCACCGTTCATTATGCTAAGCTAACTAGCAGCCAGCTGTGGGTCTCGGCACCTTCTGGCAGCACAGAGGAGAGATGGGCGTCTGTCCTTCCGTCTGGCTCTGTGAGGGAACTCACATCAGCCAATTCCCCCAAAGGTTGTTGGGTTCCTTGAAGTTCATACAGCGGCTACATGAGAGTTTTTGTGAGTAACAGACGACTCCAAAGGTTAGAGAAATATTCCTCTTGTGAACTTTGCAGGGTTCACTTGTGTGTTACCATCTCCATTAGTCGTCCTTTGGGACAAAACTTATTGCAGAGTCTTGCCACACACTTATGGTTTTACATTCAACAATCAAATTCAAAAGTTTGCTCTGTATTTTGGGAAAATTGTAGCATTATGCAAAGTAAGCGCCTCAGGGCAAAACCATCTACAATAGGCTTGTAATGGGAGAGAAACTGGGCTGTGCATGAGTAATGAAGAGTCTCTCTGAGGTAGCCATGGGGATGAGGGAGCTCTGTTTGTGTTCCCTTTATGAACATAGGCACGTGCAAACACACACTTGGTCGTTCAAGCATGCCTTTCCTCTAACATCCCTCTTTTTTTTTCTGTCTTCACTTTTTCTCATCCTCACCCTTTTGTCTCACTGGGTTGTTTTTTTTTTTTTTTTTGCCTTCAGTATTCCCTCCAACACTTTATCACCCTGCCTTTCTATTCCTTTTTTTTCCCCCCGCTCGGTGAGCTCCTCCATCCTTTCTTTACTCTTGTCATTGCCTGCAGCCTCTCGCTCACCCCACCGTCTGGCTGTATGGATAATTGGAGACTGTCCTAGAAAAAGAGGAACAAGGTAGGATGGGTTGTAAACTGGGGGCTGCACGGTGGTGCAGTGGTCAGCACTGTGGCCTCACGGCAAGAAGGTTCTAGGTTCGAGTCCCGGCTCCATCACGGGGTCTTTCTGTGTGGAGTCTGCATGTTCTCCCTGTTCCTGTGTGGGTTCTCTCTGGTACTCCAGCTTCCTCCCACAGTCCAAAGACATCAAGAGGGGACCAGGTTAATAGATTCTCTAAATCAGGGGTGGGCAATCATGGCCATGGAGGGCCGTGTGTATGCAGGTTTTCCTTCCAACCAAACATTTTAACAGGTGATTCCACTGATTAACACTCTTCTGTTGCTGAAGGTGTGTTAATCAGTGGAATCACCTGTTAAAGTGCATACACACGGCCCTCCATGGCCATGATTGCCCACCCCTGCTCTAAATTGACCGTAGGTGTGACTGTGAGTGTGAATGGTTGTTCATCTCTGTGTGTTGGCCCTGCGATGGACTGGCGACCTGTCCAGGGTGAACCCCGCCTCTTGCCCGTAGACGCTGGGATAGGCTCCACCCCCCGCGACCCTTAATAGAAAGGAATAAGCAGAGGACGATGAATCAATGAATGAATGGGTTGTAAACTGAAGCGCTCCGGAATGACTTATAGTTACGTTCAACTGACAAACGCCCCCTGGTGGCCATAGTATTTACGACTGGAGTAGCGGATGGAATCTGATTCCCTCAACGTGGCAACATGGAGATGGATGATTGAACCACAACCAAGATTGATCGTTAGATATCATAAAAATCATCCCCTATCCTTTGCAGCGTTGTTGAAGGCTGAATAGCCTAAAGCACAGCAGAACCAAGATTTTTCCTGACCTTAAAAACAGATTTTATTCTTCCTAAATAACCCTGAAGTCTTTTTAACGAGGTTTGTGCAAGAATTTCCGCACATTGGCGAGCAGCCCCGTTTCTATCCCTTTTATTTATCAATTCATTCAACTTTTATTTCAGTTCTCCGAAAGGTGACCGTGGTTTACAACATTGCAAAGATTATATTATTATAGTTTTTAGAACTGGTGTCTTTGGTCACATGGTTCACCGCTTTAACAATAAATGCCAAAAGAATTTTTCTTTTTTAAATTTCCTTGCGCTTTTAATATCGAAATCAATTTTTAAAAAAAATTCCTATAAGAACAGAATGTGGTCACATGAGAAAGTACTAAACTACACGGCCTCCTCTCTATCCTGAGTTTTTGGACTCTTCTTGTAATCAAGAGGAAAGTTTATCATCTGAGTGAAAACAAGTCAGTTGCACTCGTTTCGTCAGCCGTGGATCCGCGATATCCTGACGATGACTCGCGCAGATGTCTTTGTGGAGAGGACACATGACCTCTTCATTATTTGTTCGGACTTTCTCAGACAATTGAGAGGAAACAAAACAAGAGAAGACAGCAAATGGGCCTCTGGAGTTAAGAAAGAATAAGTAGGAGAAGGGTGTGAACATATTGAGTGTTCTTTTATAGGAAACAGACCTGATTTAAATAGCAGTTAAGTGGTCGGAGCTGCCAATTTGACTTTAGCGAAGAGCCGATGCGTGTGTCCGGGTCAGTAAAAGATGAATGGTGTTTTTAAACTTAATGGAAGGTTGAAGCACTCGGGGAAGTGATGGTTCCAGGATGGGTTTGTGTGATGTGTGGGTCTTTGTATGCGCATACAGCGTGTGTGCATGTGCGTGTGTGTCCCCTACTTCTGAATGGATGCTCCATAATTTAGAAGCCATTATTTTAGCGCCTTACTACAGAGAAGAAACAAAGACGAGAGCGAAAGTGGAGAGCGTTGTCCTGCCGTTTTAGAGGCAGCTCGTGCGATTGTTTCTCCAGACAAAGTATACATTTTCTGTTGCGTGCGATGTTTGGTACAGTGGATTTTTAAGAGCATTTAGAGGCCAAAGCATCAGAAATAACTACTACAAAAGGATTACGTATTCCTTTGATGCATCATATTAGCTCTGAGGAGCTGCCTTGAACTGTCTACCAGTTTGGTCCCCCCCCACACACACACACATTCCCTCCTTTCTCTGTTTTGCTTGGCTGCAGGGAATCACAAGACAGAGGCTTGGCAATTTAAGCAGGCCTGTCACATGCTGCTTAATTCAAACAGGCTATGATAATTCTCCTTTTCACTCGTCCTCCTTCCCTGTTGCAAGGGCATTAACCTGCACGTTACCATGACGATATGAAAGGCTGGGTGGGCCGGTGTTTGTGCCTTTAGTTAGCCCCCACCTTTTATCCTCTGTCTGTTTCACAGCGCCCCCCCCCCCCCCACACACACACACACACACACCCCTCATAGTCAGGGTATCCACCTTTACCCTACATCTCAAGACTCCAAACACCTCCCCAGCCTGCGATGAGACAAGGCGCTGTCTCGCTCGTCTCACCTTGGTGCACACCGTCATCCATCTGTCCGAACACATCCAGTCAGACATTTACGATCCCTTCCCTTAAACTGCCGTGATGAATGCCCGTTAATTCTAGTTTTATGGGGCACCGAAGATCATGGGAAAGTTGAGGGGTCAGTGACTGGAGCCTTTAGCTCTCAGCCCTCCTCTGATTTCCTCCATCCTTCCCTTGACACGTCTTGCATTTTCTTTTGTTAGCAGATGTGAGGCCCTCTACATGAAAGGCATGTATCCGTGAAATGAGACAAGATGAGGCGCAGCGCCCCGACAGATGGAGTGGTGCGAGGAGCCAGGCTGGATATGTGGTGCAAAAAATAGATGATAATATATTTGACTTGTTTTTTTTTTTTTCTCTCTCTCTCTCTGTCTCTCCCTCTCTTGTCAGCAAAGTTGACATAAGAGTTCCAGAAACAGCTGTTTTTAGGTTTCCTGAGGATTGTCCAATTTGTGATTTACCAGCACTTTCACAGCCATCATCGTCATAATCCTGCAGATTCTTCCTTTTCTGGATTTTAATCCCACTACTCAACTTGCAGGACACATGACATCACAGCATGAGAACAGATGGCTCAGCACCAAAAATATTTCAGAGAAACTAGAAAGGAAGAGGGGGTGTTGTGGGTCGAGGGTGAGAGGAGTGGGGGATGGGGGTGGGGACATGCTTGAATAAACCCATCTGCTCACAGATGGATGCCGAATTCATTGGAGGCTGTTAGGACAGTCTTGTTGCTATTTTTGTCACAACACTCCGTCTCTCACAGAAGGTGGGACGGGTGCTAAAGGAGAGGAGAGATGCAGGGATGTTGGAAGAGGTGTGTGCTCTCCAACTGGAGACAAGTGGTCCAGGGAAAGAGGTCAACAGCCTCCCAGAATACCTCTGGCCTTATTTCTGGGGTGTACACATTGGTTGTTTCTAAGTATTATTACATTCCTCTTCTAATTACAGTAACCTTTAATATTGAACGTTATCCTGATATTTTGTCATATGCTGCTTTTCACAGTGGAGGAAACCCTTAGCTTTGTGGCATCTGATGTCATTTTAAAATTTGGCCCAGAGAGGAAGGTGAAATGGAAGATGAATGATAAGCAACTGATGTTGAAATGACAAAAGTTGAAATTACCTTTACACAACCCTTTAAAGTACTAATTCATTAGAGACCGCTAACTAGCCGCGTTGCAACTAATTCTTTGTGTCGTACCATTACATGTTTTTGTCATAATGTCGCAAACATATTATACAACAAATTTTGGACATGAATGCGTTCATTCATTATAATTGATTTATTACAGACCCCCCCCCCCCCCCCGAGTGTAGCTTATTGCGAACTATGGCTAGCTATGTAGCATTATAAATCTAGCTGAAGCTAGCTTGTTAACATAATACTGACTGCTAGCATTTCATACCCAACATGGGACAGCTTATTGGCACACAATCACTAGCTGTCTAGCTTTAGTAATCTAGTGGAGGCTAATTTATCAACAAACTACTGCCAGGTATTTAGCATCACAAATCTAGCTCAGGCTAGCTTGTTAGCAAACTACTGCCAGGTATGTAGCATCACAAATCTAGCTCAGGCTAGCTTGTTAGCAAACTACTGCCAGGTATGTAGCATCACAAATCTAGCTGTGGCTAGCTTGTTGTTGAGCTGCTTTGTGGCGTAACAATATCAAGCAGGTCCAAATTTTAGAGTCGTATTTCTTTGAATGTAAATCCAGTTAGACGCTTGATAATTCTGTTGGGTGTTTAGCCCATGAATGGTTCTTTTGTCAGCAAGTTTCGGTGGGTGTGCATTCAGTTTATATTTTGGTTGAAGAAATTAAAAGCAGTGGTGCTTTAGAAAAATACTAACAATGGTTCAGTACTCTTATCTTAAAAAATACTTTGTGACTCATAGAATGCTACTGCTTTCACAACAATCTATATATTAATTTCATACAAAATGTGACCTAGAATTTTCCTTGATAGTTTTGATGCTTATTGTCCTCTATGAATTAAGGGAAATGATATGCATGATTCTCCGAATTCATAATTTGTAATCCTTGGTATTCAACTGCAGAATCATTCAGTATTTGCCACTGAAAGTGAAACACCTCGAAACGAGGAGGAATGTGACTCGACTGTTCATTCTTGGTCAAACAGTTCACCGTAGGAGGCAAAACCTGATCCTAATGTGTCTCTTGTGATTTTTGTGCCCCTTCTCTCCATCAGTCTCTCATATTCCTGGGCTGTGTGGCTGCCGCTGGCCTCGGCCTGAACCTGCTATGTCTGGCAATCTACCTGAGCTGTCTGTGCTGCTGCCGCAAAGACGAGGAGGAGGAAGAGAGCAAGAAGCCCAACTCCTGCTGCGTCACCTGGTCTGCTGTCACCGCCGGCCTCATCACATGGTGAGAGAATCAGGACGAATCAAGTGCTTTGATTTTTCGCTAACTGCCGATTACAGTGCGTGACCACAGACTCTGCTGGTGTCATGTTTCCCCGTTCCCTGTCATAGTTAGTCAGTATTCCTAACAGGGAGTGGCGTGAGTTGTTCACTGCTCATTCACGGTTTCCTCTGGCGTTCAATAACTCCATATATATGTCCGTCTGACTCTTTCTTTGCCTGTTTGTCTGCCTGACTCCGCTGTCCCATTTGTATTCTCCAGGTGTTCACTCTCTCTCTCTCTTTCTGGTCGACAAGCCTGTCCGTCCACTTCTCTTTTGGAATATCCAAGCGTCTCTTTGCACCCCTGCAAATACTTGTGGTGTGGTTTCACATTATAGCGTAGACTTGCCTCTTTTTCCTTCCTTTTAATAAGATCGGTCTCTCATCCATCTTTTATATATATGTATGTATATATATATGTGTGTGTGTGTGTGTGTGTGTGTGTGTGTGAGGGCTGCATGGTCAGCACTGTGGCCTCACAGCAAGAAGGTTTCGGGTTTGAGTCCCGGCTCGGGCGCAGGATCTTTCTGTGTGAGTCTCCATGTTCTCCCTGTTCCTGTGTGGGTTCTCTCTGGTACTCCAGCTTCCTCCCACCGTCCAAAGACATGCAATTTGGGGACGAGGCTGATTGATACTCTAAATTGACCGTAGGTGTGAATGTAAGTGTGAATGGTTGTTCGTCTCTGTATGTTTGCCCTGTGATGGACTGGTGACCTGTCCAGGGTGAACCCCGCCTCTCGCCCATAGATGCTGGGATAGGCTCCAGCCCCCCGCGACCCTTACTAGTAAGGAATAAGCGGAAGACGACGATGGATGTGTGTGTGTGTGTGTGTGTGTGTGTGTGTGTGTGTGTGTGTGTGTGTGTGTGTGTGTGTGTGTTCAAAACTGCTCCTTAAACTATACCCACTTGCTCAGAGTGGTGTAATAGAAACCCTCCACTACTACACTGTTGCTTTGGAAGAAATGACATCACTTTTCAAATGTATCTCGTTAGAAAAAAAAAAGATGTGATGTGAATTGTTCAAACTGTCGGGGAGAGGATTTTTTTTTTTTTTTTTTTACACGGCAAAATGGTAAAACTTCGATAATAGTGGTACTTGACCTTTGCGCGCTACAGTTTACACCACCTTTCAACCAAAATGGCTCGGAAATTGACATGACTTGGCAACGCTGGCTTGTCATAGAGCAGAAACACTGCTAAATGAAACAGTCTTTTCACTTACATGAGGAAAAGAAAGCTACAGGGTAATTAATTAAAAAAAAAACTGAAAATAAGACTAACTATTTGAAAAGATATTCAGGGGGTTGTATATAATTCATGTAATGGACCCACACTTACATCTATAGGAAGTGTACTGTTCTTGAAAGCAATGATATTGCACAGGAATTAAAAGTCTGGTAATTAACTCCTCTGGCTTAATACTTGCATGAACTCGCAGACTTTACAATCTATCAAGCGTAGCCTATTTATTTTTGCCTCTGTAAAAACCTCGTGTTAACACAGCCGGGTGGATTAAGTGAGCCAGATAATAGACAGGAGGTTACAGGTTACTGATGATGAGTAAAATTACATTTTTCATTGATGCAGCTTCTTGTGTCACCATCGTAACAACGGCAAGTAATAGCCTTTAATGAATTTTAATTCTAATTGCTACATTTTATGCATGAGGAAATTAAGCCTGTTCAGTAAACTTAAATGGGTTTGCGCAGGGTTATTTTAGAGGATGAGAGATGCTTTCTTTGTTTTGTAGATGATCTTGGAACCGATGCCCCGGACCGGCAAAGAGGACAGCCGACTGTTAGCTAGCTAGCACCAGTGTTCCGTGCTTGTTTGACTTTGCTCTGAGAAAGAAAGGTTCTGTTTAAGTTGGGACGATATCAGATATTTAGATGTTACGTCAATAGCACACGGTGGTTGCTCTTACTGGTCCCCACTTCCTCAACTGGAATGCGGTCAACTCAGGTGTGACGTCGTTCCCCAGATCTGACCTCAGAGTTCTGAGGTAACTCAAATACGGCATTGCTCCCCAAACCAGCAGGTGGCAGCAAGTCTGCATTTGTCGCTTCAAAAGGGAAATTGGAAGACGTACAGTGTACAGACGGTTGTGTGCTGGTCTTTAGGTGCTTCATCCTAGAGTACCAAGTCACTGTAAAGATGTTTGCGTTGAATGATCAATGCAAAAACTAAACGGCATCTTTCTCTGCTCGGATTGCCATCAGCATAACAGCTTATCAGAGCTTTTTCTCTGAGCTGCGTATTCAACATGCTAATATGGCTGCTGTCAAGGGTGGACCAGCGTCGATGGTACACAGGACACGAGGTCCGGCAGACACTCGCTAACCGCTGCCGTAATATGTCACGACTTTTAGACCCAAAATTGTGCTACCACAAGCTAGCTGTGCTGCTGCGTCAGTCTTCAAACTTTATCAGACTAACGTTGTCCAACCTTCAACACTGGGTTGGGTAGAACACGCTGAGCCAATGAGATGAGCGCTTCCCACAGAGTAGCCAAGAGAACCTGGTGTCGAAGGAGTGGATGAAACCATATGACGGTCATATTTAGCAGCCTGTGAGCATCATTGAATTATCCATCCATCCATCCATTTTCTTCCGCTTATCCTGTTAAGAGTCGCGGGGAGGTGGAGCCTATCCCAGCAGCCTCTGGGCGAGAGGCGGGGTTCACCCTGGACAGGTCACCAGTCCATCGCAGGGCCAACACATTGAGACAGACAACCATTCACACTCACAGTCACACCTACGGTCAATTTAGAGTATCAATCAGCCTCGTCCCCCCTTGATGTCTTTGGACTGTGGGAGGAAGCCGGAGTACCAGAGAGAACCCACACAGAACAGGGAGAACATGGAGACTCCACACAGAAAGATCCCCAACCCGGAACCTTCTTGCTGTGAGGCCACAGTGCTGACCACTGCACCACCGTGCCGCCCCATTATTGAACCAGTCTACGACTATGACGTGTCTTTTTATTAAGATAAGGTTCATTGTCATATGGAAGCACAGGGACTTCGTGGCTGCGTGTGAACTGAAGCCTCTCTGTCTGCACATTGGAATCACTGATTCACATTCGGGTTGCGTCAGTATATGTTTGAGACCCGCATGTAATTTACTGAAGTTCAAAAGAAAAAAGAAAAAAATCGATCAAATAAATTTAAAACCAAATGCCGGCTACTAAAAGTATGAGGAGAAATATGAAGTTAAAATACCTTTGAGGCGCTACAGCAGTAAAATACCAATCAAAAAACACTTAGCTTGATGTCTTGATGTCACACACATTCATTCAGGGGGATTTTCAAGGGATGTAATTGGCCTTTCTTCTTTCTTCTTCTCTCTCCTTTTTTATCATACAACCCAGCAAACCAGTCTTCATTACGTGATTGTGAATTATTAATGTGGGGTATTTTAAAATAGACCTAAAAAGTGGCAACTCTCCTCACATAAAACATGTATGTTGCAAGATCTCTCAATCAATTGCAAGCGGCAAATTGTAGTTTACTGGAAGTCCTCAAGGTTTAGTACCAAAATACACAGCTGTTCCCTCCCCTCAGCAACCAGTCGTGACGCTTTTATCCTCAAATATAAAACCGTTTTCTGCTTTGACTCAACTGTGGTGAAGATTCGGTTATATTTAGACAGAAAAACTACTTCTACTACGGTGGAGATTTACATTACAGCCGTCGTTGCCCCTCAATCTGGCCTTGATGTTGCTATGAGAGTCTCCACTGCTGCCTTAAGGATAGAACCCTGCACGACTGCCTTTATTCCTCTCTTTAATTTGTCCAATGCGGGGTTTTCCCAGCCTGTCTATATCTCAAAGGCGGGCTTTGTTGAAAATTCTGGCAAAAACACAGTTTTTATTACTGCAGAAAGACACCTTATTGCCCTTCAAAGGATGAACTTCTAAGCTTGCTAATGATATTTCTGGCATTAGAGCAGTTCTTCACCCAAAGTGTAATTTGCCTGTCAATGATTCACCGTTAGGTGTCTTTAACTCATAAAAAATATTCCCCCTTTATGACTTCTTGGCATCTCTAGCAGTCAGAATGTGCCAACTACATGTTTTCAAGCTTGAAGCTAATGGAGACCAACGAGTAGCTGCAAAACCGCCCCAAAATGTCTTTTATCAAACTCTCAAACCATCCAGTCGTTACCTAGTTGTGTGATCGGTAATCCACAATGACTTTGAACTGCACTGTGTACAACTACTCAGTCTCCATTAGCTTCAAGCTGCACATATGTGGCTGGTGGCTTTTAGAATTTTTAGAATTCTGGAGTCTTGTGGAGAAAAAAAAGAGCATTTCTTCATGAGTTAAAGACACCCAGATGCAGTCGTTGAAATGGAAGTTATACTTTTTGGGTGAAATATCCTTCCATGCTCAAACAAATATTCAGCTAACTCAGACAGTGAAAATAGCACAGTTATTGCCCACTACTTATCGAACTAGCATAATTACAAGAGAAGATGGTGACGAAGTTGTCGGCAGTGTTGCAGTGCTGGTTTTAGGCCCAGCCTAAAGTTAGACGTGGGCTGGACCACGTGTGGCTGCGCGCTTTTAGCAAGGAAATGTAATTGTGGGCATATCGTAGGAGCGCCAGCACAACTTCCGTCCTCTGTGGAAGTGGACGCAAGCAAACAACAGAACTCTTCAGGGTACAGAGCCACGTGTCCATCTGGACTCCCATTGTACCAGTCCAGAGGGAACCGAATGGAACGCACCCTCATCTCACCATCGAGCTTTAAATGTGTGACCACGGATTATCAATCTAACGTGAGTTTATAAACCGTGCAAAATGTCTTAAAACATCTCGTGATTTCGTCTACGTGGAACTCTGCTCAGTGAGGGTTGTTTTAAACTCCCGCCGATCGTCTGGATTTGTGTCATCGAACAGCTGATTCCCCCGTTTATGTCTGTCATTCAGTTGACTTCTCCGTGCACCTCCTTGAGCTCGCTCCTCTCGCAGATCTAGTAACATCACCTCTGGCTGTGCTCCTCTCGGACCGGACGCTTTGTCATTCCACGATAAACAAATGTTGTTTGGGGACATTTGCTTTTCTTTTGGAGGAGTCTGCTCATGAAAGCTCTTTCATTTTCCTGGTTTGTCCCCAGTTCCAGAGCACCTTTTACAAGGATGAAGCAGCGACGAATACGATTCTGTTGTTGTTGCACTTTGCTTCACCTGCCACCTAAAAAAAAAAAGCCATAACAAAAAAAACCGACATAAATGTGAAACAGGTAATTCAGCTTCATCCTCCGCCTCCACAAAGAAAGAGCTACGCAAACTCACATGTCTGTGTTACCAGCGACTCTCCACGTTGAGCGTTTATGGAGGAATTTGGCCTTATGGATCAGATCAGATTTATTTATATATATTTGCAATATCCAACGAGGGATTTGGGCCGGTATCAGGTGGACTCCGTACATTCCCAGTCTTTGTGGCATGGATCCAGTCCTTCCGTCCGACTGGTGTTCTCACCTCTGCTCTGCAATGTTCCACTCAACAAGTGCTTGGCTTGTTCTTTTTTATCTTAAATAATGCTCAATAGTAATCCCATTACAGTGAGCAGTTTTGGTCTGGAGTAGATTAAAAGAGCTTACATGGGCCAACTTGATAAGTTGTGGGACTTAATATAGTGTGTGTGTATGGGTGTGTGTGTGTGTGTGGGGGGGGGGGGGACCCATCCTGTGGGAAATCAAGTGTCCCTCATCTGATTCCCTTACTCCCCTTCTGTGTGCCCTTTTTCATTTCGCTTATTTCCCTTTCGTCTCTCTATTGTTTCTGTCTGGCTGTCCTTCGCTCTAATTATGCGCGACCGAGGCTGACGCTCATAGGCTACGACGTCCGTTCTAATTAACGCTGGGGAAGCCGGAGCAGATGTCACTCAGCGATGGTTGCAGATTAGCAGTGTAATTATACTTTACTGTAAAAGACTGAGCTGCTCACGCTGAGGACGTCTGTCCAGCAGAGCCACTCAGACAGGGGCCTCTCTTTCTTTTCATACTCGCAGATGTACAGTGAGCAGTTCAAGTACCTGTTTCGCGGTATTGCGTAGCTGTAACTTGTTCAACTCTGAGGCTCTTTTTTTTTTAACAATAAGAAAAGCTAATTTGATTATGAGGTAATGGTGTTAGCGTGATTATAAGGGGATATTCGCGGTAGAGTCCAGTTCATGTCTGGTGGTGATGTTCATGTGATGTTAGCTGATGGCCCAAAACTGCCCTCTAACCTTTAAATAATCTGCGATAATACGCTGTTAAAAATACATACAGAAGAGGATCCTGTTGTCCAGGGAACGAGTTAGACACGGGGCGGGCCTGCGCCAGGTGACACTGGAAAAAAGAAAAACAATTAGAAATAAAGTAACATCAATCATTTTAGTCTCAACTCGGTAAATAAATGTTGTGACGGTTCTTTAAGTCTGGACTTCTTCTCAATGTTCGATTCCACCGAATCTACTAACCTAGAGACTCCTTGATAAAAGTCTGTTATGCATTTAAATCAAACTAAATGTCATTTTCACATCATAGACAATGAAGTCCAGTGTAGTTTTATACAACAGCGTATGCAAACTGATCATTTTACTCATAAAAGGTCTTCATATTGGCACACATGCACAAACGTGCACTCATTTCTGTGAAAGGACAGTCCATCAGTCTTCAGCTTTAAATAATATTTGGATGTTTTCTTACTTTTAGCTTGGTGGCTAAAGACCATGTGACCGTGTTTTGTTTTTGTTGTTGTTTGTTTTTTTTTACAGGAGATTTACAAACTGTACCTTTAACTTTGAATGTTGCTTGTAATTAATTATTGTTGGGGAAGGAATTATATTTTTTCGTGTTGTTTTTTTTTTTTTCTCTTGACACCCTGAAGCTGGAAGAATACGAGAGATGTTAACAATTGTATCCGGTGTAGAATTTGTGCAGCACGTAAGTTTAGAGAATATAAAACTATCAGCAATAAAACTAGTCGTGTTTGTAAAGCCCTCAGCCGTCTTTACTAACTGACAATTTATAACTTTTCTTCCATCTTCGTTCTCGACTTTGCTATTTTGGAAATGCTCAAGCTCGGAGATAAATATGCATGCATGAGTGGAGATGTTTATGTGTTATAATAGAGGCCCTCTGGGGATTTGGGGGTGGCTTGCAGAGACCTCAGGAGGGTAGGCTACACTATAAAACCATCTGTTTATATTTGCCACTTCAGGAGCCTTGTTGCTGCCATTTTTGGGCAAAATGTAAAATATTCAAACATGTCTAGCCAAGGGCGTTTTTACTGTTACAACTTTTGCTTCCATCTTTGAATTCCTGTCTTTTTGTTCACATTTGTTTTGCTTTTTTGACATTTATGCACTGCACGCCCAGTCAAATCTACGATCATCTGATATTTTAAGGAGCTGCAAAAAGGGAATGTCGGAGAGAGTTAAAAAAACAACAACAGCGACCCTCCTCACCACTCCCAGTTTCCCTAATTAGGCTCTTCTACCCTTAAAATATTTCCACGGTTCAACTAAGTGCAGACTTCTCCCAGTTACTTTTAACTAATACATTTTTCAGTGTCTGTGACTTAAGAGGATTTGTTTAGGTATTTAAAAAAATAGGAAAGAAAGAAGAGCAACTCCCATGGTTGTTTTTAGCTGGTGTCGGTTGATGGATAACAAAAGGAGAACATCCAGTGAATACAATGAACCTGCTCGTCATTATCATACCCGGGGGGGGGCTGGAGGAAGGCTAAATCTCTTATTTGATCACCTCTCTTTCTCTGTCTTCTCCTGTTTGTCCTATAAATCTCTGCCAGACTGTCCATATACACTAAACAACTTGCCTGGATTGCTGTCAATCTCTCTCTTTTTTTTGAGTTTCTGTATCTGTCACCTTACGGCTCCACACCGCCCATGTTTCTGTCTGCAAACACTTTTAGTTATTCATGTATTCTCTGTCTTTAAAACATCTCCTCCTCCTCTTTTTCTCTGCGTCTCTCCCTGAGGGTATGTTAAAACCTGCTCGGTGGAAGTTTTACCTGCAGGGGGTCAGTTAATGAGACTCTCTACTTGTTGTATTAATTATGAAAATAGCCGCTGTTGTTCTCTTCCACCTGCACCATCCAGCCTTACTCTGCTGCTGCACAGCTAGCCCCGCCAGGCTTCAGTGAGTCCATGAAAATGTTGCAAGAAGCTTTGCTGGCCAGGGTCACTCTGTTTAAAGCATGGCTGTATCAACAGAAATGAATAAAGTGTTGGGGGCGTGACATCATTTATTCATATAAAATTTGCCCAGCGGGCAATAAAGCCAAAACAGTCTGACGTCCCTTAAAAGGACATGCTAGCATGCAAGATGTAGTAGCGGCAAAGGTCCATAGAGAACTTGCACCACCACTAATTCTGTTTTAGCCCTTCGTTAACTTTTCTAGACATTTCCAAATCTTATCGCACCAAACGGATCAGATTGCGATGGTTAAAATTTAATTTGGGGGGTAGTTATGAGGCCAAAAGCTAAGCAAAAAAAAACGTCTTTTACAATGTAAGTCTATGGGGTAAAAAGTAGTTTTTGGATGTAACACCGTAAGATGGAGGCCATGGTTGCAATGACACCGTTAATGGTTATAGCTTGGCTTAGCTCTGTTGTTAGCAAGAGCATAGTAGCCCCGAATACCGTAAAAGCAAAACCATCTGTCAGCTGCATTTAGAATGGTTTCGGTATGGTTCGTTGTATCATATTAGCTTCACTAAGACCTTTTGTGAATTGACCAGAGAGGTCCTTACACCTTTTTTGGTTGCTACTTAAATTAACCTCTGACGGAACCAGGGTTAGCTAGTTAGCATGCTAACTCACCAGAATGGATAAGAACATATTTTCTGACTTCTGATCTGCGTGCATCGTCGTAGAGGAAAACATGGGCGCCTACAGTAAACCAGCGTTTGTATACTAAGACTACTAGGACATATATTGATTACCACAGCACCATTAGCGAAGAGAAGCTGTGTAAATTCATGTTTTACAACACAAACACCACATTGCCTCTCATTCAAATGTATGAAAAGGTGCTTATTATTGAGAGCTGAGCCATTATCTATCACTGGTGCGTTTTTGTCGGCAGACTTGGGCTGGGTGCATATTGCCTGGGTTTCCAAGTTCTGACATTAATAATTGAGCTTCTCCGTTGGAGGGTTTTCCTTTTCAACTTCCCAGTTCAATGGCTCGCAACAATAAATGTCAAAAACTGGCATTTCTTCACAGTCTGATGATGACTGTTTTTCATTTTCAAATCTTTTATGGAGGACAGTGCTCTGTGTCTCACCTCTGCTTACCCTCCCTTTGGTACTGACCTGCCCTGCCCCTGGCCTTCATCGGGGGCCTCTTTTGGGACGAGGCGATGGTCAGTTATTGAGTTTAGCTGTCGATGGATTGCAGTGATTACAGACCCAGAGAAAGCTGTTTTAAGTTTTATTAGCTCATTAAGAAAAGTCTAGCCTGTATTCATAAAATCTTGGTAGGATTAATGAGGTCATAAAATATCGATTGATAATAAAAGTCAATTAGTGGAACGCTATTTTCTTTGCTCAAGGGACTGAATTGGATCCCATATTAACTCTATCCATGAGTGCTGTTTGGTTATAAGCTAATTAATTAAATTTATTGGGTACACCTGGCCGCAGTTTTTCAATAATACTGACTTACACAGACGGTGGTTTCTGGTATTTTGTCAGCCTCCGTTCATAGAAATAAGATGGACAAATAGAAGGAACACATCTCAGTAAATCAGAACAGTTAAAGCCCCCAAGAGACCGTTAAAATAAATCGTCTCAACAGGTTCAGTAAAAACTGAACATTATGAGCCTCATGAAGGGAAGATTTATTGCAAGGATTTATTCGGGTACATCTGAGTTGGTCTGAACTTGAACCTTCAGTGTCCAACACCGGTGCAAATGTCTGGTGTAACAAAGCTGTTATGTTCTTTGCAGAAGATTTTGATTCTGAGTTTCAGAGGACGACGTGAGACGTGACTTCTTTTTGTGGGATTTATGTCGCCAGATATTGTTCAGCAGCTTTAAAAATCCCATCATATCGCACGGAGTCACTGCCCGCGTGAGGAAAACTGTGTTTTTATGTGTGTTTTGTGCTCCGGCTGAACAAATTAAATCATTGGCTGACTGAATATGCAAAAGCGTTTCCTAATTATGAATTCTGAAATCCTACATTTTTGTTGTTGTTGTTCAAAGAGTGTTATTTACATAAAGGAACACAAAAATCCACACAGTTTCTGGCAGCTCGGGCGCTATATTCTGCTCAGCATTCTTCTTCTGCACACAGAAACAGTTCCGTCATTCTGATTATCACTTATCTCTGTGTATTTTAATAACAATAAATCTTCACGTTTTATCGCAAATAAAAGAAGCGAGTGGAGGAACAGCTCTGTGCGCTGCGGTTTACCCAGGCGAAATAACTTCAGAATGAATCTGCTATTACACGCTTTATGTGTGTGAAGTCTCCAAGATGCCCCCTGAGACACAGACACGCACAACTCTGCCTTTCTGTTGCATGCATGTGTAAGTGTATCGCTTTATTAAATGGACTAAAAAAAAAAAGCCCTTTCATATCTTTTGTAAAAAAAAAAAAAAGCTTTTGTATTTTCCTTGTTACGCCAAAGCTGAAAGTTCATAGAGCTTCAATTCAGATAATTCCAGCTCGCATGAAATATTCATAAAATCCTCTGCAGGTGATGATTTTGTTCCTCCGTGCTCTACCTGTTGCACAAGGTTGGACTATTCTGACCTGCAGAAGCTAATTTGTTTTGACTTGCGCGTGTGAGGAACATCGCTGCGGACGTCCGTGGTTTACAGCCTGCTGTTGTACTCTGATTTTCACATTAATTGACCCTCTCCCCCTCTGTGCCTCTTCCCTCTGCAGCGTGGCAGTGGGTGTGGGTTTCTATGGCAACAGCGAGACCAATGATGGTGTGTACCAGTTGACCTACTCTCTTTACAATGCCAATCACACGCTGGGCGGTGTGGACAGTCTGGTAGGTGAAACACTGCAGTACAGAATACACACAGTAACTGTCTTAAGAGTTGTATCGGGATGTTTTTTAAAATTTGTTTTATCGGCTATTTTTGGAAAAAGAAAAAGGAAAAAAAAATCAAAACACTTTGAATTTACTGTAAAAATTTTGATGTTTTTTTTTTCCCCCCTCCAAAATATTAAGAAAACTTCTCAGCAGTGAAGCAAGGAAAAATGATCATTGAAATAAATCAGCCTTACAGTTTACTTCTCATGAGGGGAGGATTCATCAGAGGACTTCTGTGTTTTACTGGCGCAGTTCTATGAAGGTGCGGCGAATTAATGGAGCTGCATGGAAACACACAGACACTCTCAGCCCCGAGAATCGGGACGCCAAGAAGATTCGATTTAGTTTGTCTTTAAATGTTTTAGCACAACCTCTGCACACAGAAAACTCTCTCTCTCTCTCTCTCTCTCTCTCTCTCACACACACACACACACACACACAGAGCGCTGTGACTTTCTTTCTCACTTGTCGCGTGTGATCCTTGTCTATTTTTATACGCCTCACTTTCCATCTTCTCTCAGACACCTAAGTGTATCTCGCTCTGCCAGTTTTGACACTTAAGAAATGTTTTCCAATTTGGGTCTGGAGTGCGACTTTCGAAAAAAGAAGAAAAAAAAAGTTAACGGCGGCGGATATTTTCAACTTGGAGAGGATCTGAATGTTTATTTACAGCAAATTACTGTAAAACTAAGATGTGACTGAATCATCCTTTAAGGAAGACGAGACAGCAACTCATCAGCAAATATAAACCAGAGCCGTCCAGCGCCTGGAAGACACCACGGCCCTGGGAAAGTTTCTGGTGTAAAACTACTTCAGAAAAAATGCTGTCGATGGAATAACGTCATACAGAAAAGGAGCTTGGAGTCCGACTGGTATCCCTCAAACCGCCAGAGCTTTTTGAAGGTCATTTTTCCCTGCTGTTGTTTGTTTGTACATCAGCGGAACATCTGACAATTTTCGTGGAATTTGGAGGGAGAACAGGTCAAACTAGAAGCGATTAACTTTTGGAGGATCGAATTGTAGATCCTGGATGAAGCTGTTCCGTGCTTCAATGGACAAATTCTTTTGAATCCACGTGAGTTGGTCGAAACAAACGGAAGTCATTTGGATTTATTCTAAATTTGTGATCCACAAGATCTATATAATCCAAAATATGGCCAGTACCTCTGACAGTTACCTGATTTGATGAAAGCCGAGGTTGTAATATATGGACCGCGTTCTGGATCGGTGAGCTAGAAGACCTGATTTTGGCTCATGGAAAGAAAATGTATGAACAGATTTTGATGACACTGTGTTGGTATTCTTAATCCACGTAGCCTAGCTCCTTGGCAGGTGTGCGCTGGCTGAGTCCTCGCTCATTTTTCCACTGTAATCTCACTGATCCGTCTTTAATCCAGGCAGCTAGTAAAGCCAGTCGGTATCTCCTTTACTTTTGACGAAAAAAAAAGTTGTACACCTCATGTGATAATTTTCACAATGCAATCTTCCTAATAAGCGAAGGGCGTGTCAAAACCAGACACGACTGTGTAGTCGCACGTGCTCCTATTTTGTAGAACGGTGCAACGTTCTCATCCGTGCAGGCTGAGACTTGATGGCTTGCTGTTGAAGAGTGGGGGATTAAGGCTCCATCTGTGTTAATGGAGATTAATGTGATATTTGAGCCACCCAGCGTGGCGACTCAACGTGGCCTCAGTCGTAAACACTTCGCTAAGAGCCCACACCACACTTACTCTCTCACTCGCTGCACAGAGAGCTTCTTAACATATCCCTCTGCTTTAAAAGACAGCACAGCCGTCCAGGAGAAGACAGGTCCATCTTAGTAAATGACGGAAAACATCTAAATACCTTTTTTTTTTTTTCTTCTTACATCTGAACATAATTTGAGAAAAAAGAGAATCATTTTATAGATAAGGTACTTTTCACTGTAAAAAGATGAGAAAGTATGTCATCACTTTCATGATACTTAAAATAACTGTCAGTCAATCTAGTGAAATTGTGCGTCACTATGCAGGGTTTTGTATGATATTTAAGATGAAAAACAACAGAAAACCACAGGAAGAATTTACCATAAAACCGGGATTTATTTGCAAAAAATAGCTCCCCGCTGGCGAGGCAGCCGTCACGAAACCATTTCAGTCACTTAAAAGTCATTCAGAGCTGATATGTGCGAGTGCTTTACACTGATGATGTGAAAAGGATCAAGATTTCAACGCTGAGCCGTTTGCCGGCGTCTGATTCTGATTGATGCACTTTGTAAATAATTTAAACTCAAGACTTATAAGAACCTCCTGGTGTTGGAAGATCAGTGCTGTAGATTACCCTATGGGATCAGCTTCTCCCGTGATGTCCGTCAACCAGCTAACGTAGGCCATAAAGACATCGGTTCCAATTTACTCCATTTCATCAATTTAATCATATTAAGCTTGTCCTGCCTAAGAATAGATGCATCCTTCTCTAGATTGTACGAATTGTCCACTGATTGCCTTTTATCAATCTCGTAGAGCGCTTTTCCACGTGTATGTGGCTTTGAGACAGCCAGACTCATCAACATCATCGGATTCTGTTGCTGCTCTTGTTCCTCCTGGACGTGTGAACGAATATAAACACGTAATTTTGATGGTTTTTATTTCAGTATCATACACCTATGACTTTTCTTGAGCACATGCTTGCGAGTGCTTGCACAAGTGAGTTCATTGCACGCATCTATAGACTGTTAAGGAGTGAAGTCCTCAAGCAGGACAAAGAGCCCAGTGTGCCACACACAGTTCCCAGTCTCCCCCCACCTAATCAACCATGAGCGGAGGAAACAAAGCCCTTTGATGGGGAAGAACAAGGAGCATTGCGAGTCCGTCTGATTGGCAGAGTGAGGACTGAAATCGGTATTGAAATCATTGACAATGAAGGCCTCCCTGCCCTTTGGCCCACACAAATGCCTTTTAGCTCGGCTCTAAAGACTCAGTTTATAAGAGTTAGAAGGAAGGAAGTTAGACTCATTATCTCCAGACACTTTTCCCAGCTACTATTTAGAACTTGATTAGCTACAGTCTGGAATATATGCTTATGATGCGTTTATGTACACACATACTCACTCTCTCACTTTACACACTTGCAAA
The DNA here is from genome assembly GCF_037954235.1 of Aulostomus chinensis. Lineage (NCBI taxonomy): Eukaryota > Metazoa > Chordata > Actinopteri > Syngnathiformes > Aulostomidae > Aulostomus > Aulostomus chinensis. Next base: position 18,087,115 of record NC_141342.1, on the reverse strand, counting down.
CCGAGTACAATTTAGAGACGTTTGTGGAGCCCAGCCAACCAGGATGCGTTAAATATTCTGTAATGGGACTGATGTGGCGTTTGCAGTGTGTAGCCTCACTAATAATAACTCTATTGTTTGGAGATGGGTGTTTGTGAGAGGTTTTGGCAGCCAGCAGTCACCCGGTGGACTGGGTCAATGTCTGGGTCGGTCACTGAGCAATTGGCCTCAGCTCAAACACGGTTTGGACATGATCCCACTACATAATTACAAACATACACATGCCCCCCCCCCCCCATTCTCATAATAGGTTTTCTGTAGTATTAAGCTATTTATAAAATGAGTGAAGGATTAGGAATTTAAAGGAACATGCCAGCATTTTAGGAAATGTGCTTATATGCTATCCTCCACAGAGCTGGACCAGAAGATACCCCTATGAGTGCCCTAGGGAGCTGAGACCCACAGACCGTTAGCTTAGCCATGTAGCTCTGGTGAAGATGGTGAATGAGCACATTTCTCAATAAGTTTCCCTGGTCTTTTAAAATAAAGTGTTTATCTTCCTATCACAGTCTTAGACAAAAGGGTGAAACTTAATGAATTAAATATCAGCTACATATTCTAATCTGGTGTTTAGCCTGCCTGTCTTTGGGAATTGAGAAAACCCAGAGGAGCCACGTGCTCAGTTTTCTCAATTTAAGTTCCAACTCATTCATGCCTTCATGACCTTGGTGAAGAATATGATTGTGGTTAAAAATGGCTGAAATTAATCTACGAAAGGGTGTCTGGGCTCACCTGTTGGGATTATCCTGAACATCTAGAATTAGCTTGAAAAGTTCAGTTCCTTTGAATCAAAGTAGACAAGGTGTCTGATTTGGGGGTCGTCTGGGCATCTTCATCTGGAGATACTAATGGTATGTGCTATTTTGAGAATACCCAAGGGTAGACATTCAGTATACTAAGGGGAATACATTTTCCATCTTACCAGAGTGATAGTTTGGTGATGGATTCCTCGGTGTTGTGAGTGGAGCATCTTGGGATTCCAGGGAAAGAGCTGGGGAATTGTATCGGAGCAATCTTTGAGGATGAGAGCTAAACCAGGAGAAGCAAAAGATGGGGAATGTATGGATGTGACTGCTACGGTTGTCCCTGCAGCAGCAGTTACTGCAGTTAAATGATAGTGAGCAGACCAGGGAATCATCATTTCTCCTACCCTACAATTTGTACGGGTTAAAGAGACTGGTGATTCTTTAAGGAGAAAAATGTGTTGCATTCCAGGAGAAGAAACACAGTTCTGGGAAGAATACTTCTCTAAAAGCTGACATCCCTGTGTGCTCATGTAAAAAAATCTTTGACCTCTAAAATTAGAGCCCTACGGACACAGTTTGCGTCCATATTCATATCTCTAAATTGCTCATGAAGTATTCATCACACTGAGGTGGTTTCAAATCAGAATAAACCGCTCAACTTGACTTTCTCCAAATTGTTGTCTGTGTAGCAAAGTGTTGCCAAGAAAATTAAGCTTGATTTACATCAAATTATAAAAAATACATTTTACAGGTCTTGATCCACCTCGAGGAGAGTAATCTCTCTCAGAAATTCAGCAATAATACATTGCCTTCATCAAGATATGCTCTGATTTTTCAGAGTTATCGACCATGATGCAAAAGTCAGTTTTCGGGGTCACAGATTCTGATTAAAATCAATACCATACCAAAAGACGGAACATTCATCTGTCAACCATTTCACATGAGCTCAAGAAATTTGATCGAAATCCCTTCATGAAATTTTCAGAAACACCACCAGTAGCTATACCCTCTCAATGGCCTACAACAGTCTGCAGGATCCAGGATCTACAATTTGATCCTAATATAAATTTAATCAGTTGTTCCTTGGATATTATATTCCATTCCATCCATTCCGTTCAATCATTTTGGAGACAAACAGACGGACGCTTGTGATCACGTTAATAAAGACAATAAGATTACTTTGAAAAGGCCTGTGCATCATGAGTTTAAGAAGGGACTGGTGGGTGGGTTTCATATGACGCAAAACTAACGGACACTTCCCTTTTCTCTCGTGGGTAGTTGTCCAGCCTAAAGTTGTTACTGATGCAGGGCCAGAGGTTGTCACTGTGGCCAAACTACATTCCGTTTCATTTAACCTCTGTGTGAACTGTTGGCCTCCAGAACTAACTGGAGTGAATGAAACTGGTTGTATATCATAGTACAAAGCCACTTCCTTCCCCTGGTCAACAAACTCAGCTGCATGGGCCATCAGTCTTCCAAAAGCTGTGATTTTATGTGTTCTCAGTGTTACTTCACAAGACCATAAATGCCTGTGTGATTCTCTGGGATAGCATCTGAAAAGCTCTGTGGTCAAATACCTGAGAAGAAAAAAAAAAGAAAAAAAGAAAAGAAGAACTTAAGAAAGAATAAATAGGTGCCGGCATGGCTCAGAGGTAGAGTGGCCGTCAAGCAACCAAAGGGTCGCAGGTTCGATCCCCACTTCCACCGGTGACCATGTCAAAGTATCCTTGAGCAAGATGCCGAACCCGTAATTGCTCCTGATGGCCCTGCGATGGACTGGTGACCCGTCCAGGGTGAACCCCGCCTCTCACCCGGTGTCAGCTCCACCCTGCGACCCTTAACAGATAAGCAGCATAGAAAATGGATGGATGGATTGAAAGAATATATTTTTAAAGAGATGTTCCACCGAGCTTCATTACCCAGTGGTAAATATGGGCACTAGCTTTGGGGTGACTGAGCTGCCAAAGCACTTAAAACCCATGTTCCATTTCATGCTCCAACTTCCACATTCAATTTTAATTGAAAAAGCCTACTGCTATCAAGAAGACAGTGAGTTAGAATTGGAAAACTGCATAATTCCATAACATAATTTTATTCTAGTAGTCTAATAGTTCTTGGGCAGTTAAAGAAAGATTAGTTGTGCACCAATCTTTTTACTGTGCCTTAGAAAATAACATCAACATAAACTTTGCCATGAAAATAACTGTTTGGAGTCCAAGATTGGACACATCTTTTCCTGCCATGGACTAACCACAACATGCGTAGGATCTTTGACAAGAATGTACAATAAGCTTACATAAACGGGCAAAATTAGCCTACATAACGCCTATTGATGTTTTATATTCCCTCTCTGAAAGGAATCAGCATTTTATACTTGGCAGCACATTGTCAGTTTTTAAGATTTCTTCAGCTCTAAGCCACTTGCCATTTGTTTCAATGATGCCATTCATCATGGTTTCCTTGTGTTTTTGGTTTGTTTTTCTACCTTACGGCTTGTAGAAATGAAAATCCCACAGTTAAACGGATTTGCACTGTGCAACAAATTGTTGATTTAGGAAATTGCATGGCAGAAAATTCTTCCCCATGCCTTTCAACCATCTGAGTGAGATCAAATCGAAGAAGACTGGGAATCATATCTGCTCGATCGGTGAGGATCGCTTGCAGAGTGAGGAGAGGAAGGAGAGATGAGCTGGGTTGGCTGTCTCCCTGAGCATTCCAGATAAGATCCTCACACAGGATCCCAGGATGTGACACATGCTTCATTTCCCATCTGTGGTTTCCTCTGCTTAGTCAGGAACGGTATCCATGAGTGATCAGATAAACTTCAGAGCACCACAGGCTTGTGTGAACTGCTGTTTCCAGAGTGTTTTTGTTTTTCGAAATGGCAAAGTCACATTTACCCCTCTCACACTGGGTCCGCCCCTATTCCTAAACCTCAAATTAACTCCTCCCACATGCGTCTGTGCCCAACTCAGAAGTTTTAGAGTCCACTCAGACTCGACTGTTAAATGTGATGTTTGAATACTATGACCACACCTGCCGTCTGCGGTGCTCAGCACACCCATTAGTGTCGTGTCCCATGCTTGGGCCAATGATCTGGAAATCCTTCATCAATAAGAACTAATAGATACTTTTTTTTTTTTTTTAGCCCTACAGCCCTAGTTGGGATGTTGGCGGATGTGCATAGGTGTTAGGGTATGTTTCCACAGGCTCACTTTGGCTTGGGTCGGGTCGGTACGGCTCGATACAGATGCTTTTCCACCAGCACTTGGTACCACATCAGCGTGGGTGGACTCACCGGCCGAGAGTTCCCTGGCGTAGTTTGTGTGCGACACAACAACAGTGTGCGACGTGGAGGCAGCGTTATGCCTGTTGCTCGGTCAGTGGTTTTTGCTTAAACTAAAATGAAGGGACGACAGACAGGCAAGGCTTCAAGCGGCAAAACAGAACATCCAAGAAAAGTATAAAAGACTTTTCCACGCAAACAACCAGTATTCCGCCGAGGCCAAGATGATACAAAGTAGGCGACGTAAGTGGATAAGTTACCCAATCAGCGCCCAGCTACGGGTTTACGTCTCATTTTAGTCCCCGCTCGGCTTGCTTGGAATCCCAGCGGAGCAGGGACCAAAATGGTAACGGTTTGTACCGTGTGGGTCCAGTGGAAACGGGGCCAAGCCGACCCTACCCGAGCCAAAGTAAGCCAGTTGAAACGCTCCCTTATACTTCTGTGGTGCACCGTGCAGCGCCCTCTGTATATGACGCGATGGTCAGTTCAAAACAACTAAGTACACGGGCTGGTTTGGTAGACAGAAGCTCAGGTTAAGAAAACAAACAGAACCAGTTCAAGAACCTGTATCAGTTTGGCACAAAAACAGTGAGTTTTTTTTGTTTGTTTGTTTTTTTGTCATCACATACAGTAATTATGAAAACCTTTAAATACTTCCATAATTTTTGTTATTGCTATACCCAATTTCAATTAACGGCAAAGCTTTAACTCATCCGTCTCCTCTTTTAGTGCAGCTGCAGGCAGTAGAGATTTAGAATTAAAATACATTGTATTTAATTGTATTGTTTCATGTGTTGGATGTGAATGATCTTTTACTCGCAATTAAATCCTGTTCGCTCCATGGACAGTACACACAGCACAAGCACATACTGAATGTGTAAATATTAGCTTGCTGTTTTACAAGTTTTTATGTAAAAATAATAAAATAGAAAGAAAAATTATCCATACATATCCAATGAGAAAGGCGGCACGGTGGTGCAGTGGTCGGCGCTGTCGCGTCACAGCAAAAAGGTTCCGGGTTCGAGTTCCGGCTCGGGCACGGGATCTTTCTGTGTGGAGTCTCCATGTTCTCCCTGTGCCTGCGTGGGTTCTCTCTGGTACTCCAGCTTCCTCCCACAGTCCAAAGACATCAAGAGGGGACGAGGCTGATTGATACTCTAAATTGACCGTAGGTGTGACTGTGAGTGTGAATGGTTGTCTGTCTCTATGTGTTGGCCCTGCGATGGACTGGTGACCTGTCCAGGGTGAATGGATGGCTGGATGGATGGATAGATGGATGGATCCAAGGAGAAAAACAAAACCACAGCACGCCAAGAAATAAACGTGTCCTTCAGAGTTTGTTTTTGTCCAGCGTTATTTTACCTTCTCATTTAAAGAAACAAATAACAACAATATGAGTTTGGATTCTTTTGTATCCATTCTTGTACTGCGAGTATATATTTTCTCAGTATTTTCACAGCATACAATAAGTTACATTATTCCACATGAACAACAACAATACCTCTCAAATTCGGGACATTATTTTCATAAAGACTCGCTTTATTTATGAAAATATCTCAATTTTATCTGTTTGTTGAAAAAGCTATTCTGTCTTGTCTACAATGAATATTTTGCTACTAAGCAAGAGTTGAAAGCAAGCAGATGAGTCACCAATGTTTTTTTCTATTTCCTCTCTTTCCCTTAAGTTCTTGAATGCGGACTACGTATTGAATGGAAACCCAACTAATTACTTGGGCCCAGCTTCGACTCTCCTCAGCTCCTGCAAACCGCGACAAACACAGCAACAATATACGTTGTCTCTCCGTTGAATGCCAAGTACCCGGAGCTGAATGAGAGCATTTATTACCCTTTTTAATTATCAAATAGCAGGATGTCTCTGTGAATGCCATTTCCCTGTAAACAACATCTCCCTTCAAGCAAATCAGGGTGTAATTAAACCCAATGAAATTGATTGCGCCAGCGCTGGAAATGTTCGCTCCACACGTATAATCTGGTCTTTCTGTGTTCGGTCAATGAGGTAAAATCATGTAGATAAATAACAGAGTCCATATTAGTTTTGTTGTTTGCCTTAGAGGAACACGCTTCCCTTTGGGGAATGGATTAGTTGATTACATGGTTTAAAGAGGTAAACAAAATATGGCTGTCATTAGTGAGGTATCAATTTGGGAGACAATCGTAGAATACAAAACCCCAGCGCTTCCAAATCAAACATTTCACCTCCAGCCTCTCTAGTTCTGGCTGTTCTCCAAGTTCACTTCAAAATGGACCTGTGTAATCCATCTCTCCCACGCTGTTGCCTCGTTCTCCTCTGCAGCCTCAAATTTAGGTTAATGTTTAGGCTAGTTTACTACAGGCGAGATAATAAGTTACTAGGGACTTTGGTGTTTCTGTAGAAAGCCGGAAGAGATGAAAACCGTATTATCTCCTCCAGCTGATGCGTCACTGCTTTGCTAAATTTCACCCCTGTGGTTATCAGAATGTTTCACAATGACAAATTAGCAACTCTACCATTTTTCCTGGGGCTGTACTCGGAGTGCACAGCAGTAAACACAGACCCAGGTTGAAGTCCCTGCCCTCTCTGGTGCTCCCTTGCAGAGTTCTCCCAGGATCTGCATGAATTTTGTTGTAATCTGTGCACTTACAATAAAAACTTCCTCTACAGCTGAAGTGGAGCTTTGCAAATATCTATCGATCAGTCACCAAACTTCATTTTGTGATATTTCAGCAGAATCGCTGACGCTCTGATGTCATGTAATGACTAAGAAATAACATCAGATAGGCCCTTTTCACAGCAGCTTTTTTTTTTTTTTAACCTGTCGTTGCAGAGCAGAGAAACATTGATTTTGGCTCCGTTGAATTAACAGAGCGGAGTCCTGGTATTGTTAATGTTGGCTCAGTGGGAAAGCTGAGATAATCTAAATATAACTGGGCCATCAATAATCTGATCAATTGCACCTGACATGTCGAAAAAAGATACTGAGAAAAGGGTCTGTCGAGTTTGACGTCGCACTGTGGTAGAAGGTCACTCCTTAAAGTGCAGTTTGAATTTTATGCTGATTTTGTTTACTTGTTTAGAGCAAGGAGACTTGAACGGAAGGGCGCACACACACACACACACACACACACACACACACACACACACACACACACACACACACACACACACACAGCGACTGTTTCCTTATGGCTCTCCCAGTATCGTCTGACCTGAATAGTTAAGTGGCTGTTTCAGTGAGACTTATCTGATATCACCATGTTGGTGTTGTTCCTGCAACATCATAATTAATGTTGGGGGTGAGGGTAAGGATTAGGGGATTAAGTATGACGCTGTAGGAACACCAACATGGCGATAAGAGATCGTGATGTGGTGTATCTCACTTAAAGCAACAGAGATTTTTAGCAGGCTGTCCCCATCTGTATGTTTGAAAGAGCACTGGGACAGTTAACAACAGCGTGGCGCAGGATTGAGTCCTTCAACTCAGAATTAAGTTGTATTGTAGAACATCAAGATTCCTCAATGGCAAAGTCAATGGATTGCTGGTAAAATGCCTGAAATATGGTCTGTGGATAACGCAAGCTGAAGGCACTCAAACGGTTTGTTCAGTGCCATAAGATACATCCATAAAAGCAGCTTGTGTGAATTTTGAAGACTTTTATGTGCCAAAAATACAGCAGTTATTCACAAGTAGCGACTACAGACGTCATCGCACCGAAAACAGAATACTTCGGTCTGTAGTGTAGTTCCCCCCCTCGACTTCATATCACCAATTCACGCCACCCAGCTGTCCTGGTCATTGCTCCACCCAGGACTACAACATGCTTCCTCCGTCGCATGTGGAGTCATTGGACACATTTTTGTCCCTGACAGAAAGAAGAGTGAGGTAGCATGTGAGAGGATGATGTTATTCTACCCAGTAAACTGAAATCCAGCATAGAATTCCGATTGGCTTCTGGTCAAGGAAACCCACGGCAATGCTAATTTCCAGGTTCACCTACATTCGATACACCTACGTCCCTATTCAAAGTTTTTACTTGGTTGCTGAATTGGATTTGTTTTTGAAGGAAAAGAAGTGACTTTCTTATTCATTTTGGACCTTAAATCTTGTTCGAAGCATGACTGCGGCATTCATCTCATCTTTTCTTGTTCCCTCCAGGTGGCCAACACCATGGGTGGGATGAAGAGTGGGCTGCACCAGCACCTCGCCAGGCTGGACGAGATCTTTGCAACACGCGGCGACTACGTACAGACCCTGCAGTTCATGCAGCAGATGGCGGACAATGTGATCAAACAGCTGCTGGGCCTGCCTGACTGGGCGGAGGCTAAAGTGGACCTGGCATCCATCGCTGATCAAACAGCCAACGTAGAGTACTACAGGTGAGGGACAGGGAGGTACACGTGTCTGGTAGTTTGGCCTCAGGAACTGTTCAGTTACAATCCTTGTGATGCAGTATTTGTAAAGGTTTATTATCAAAGAGGCTGATGGGGAAAAAAAACAAAACAAACTCAGGTATATGCATCTCTTTCGGGGCGTAAATTAAATTTGCTGCACCCGTTAAAAAAGTCAATATATTCAACATACTGAACTGAAAATTATGAGTGTGTGCACACGCAACCCTGACATACAAATCTTGTTTGTTTGGCAGAATGCATCCAAGCGTATATGTTTGATGTTGATACTACAAATTAAACTAAAATGAAGAAACACTTACTTGGAAATGAAACGCTCCAGCTGATGATATCATGGTTCTTTAGTAGCTGCAATCACCGAGCAATTTGTCTGTTCAACATTCAGCTGAGTAGATAATTTATGCGGAGGTAGTTACATTTTGCATGTCATGACCTGAATATATCACATGATATTTAGTAGATTAGATTAAATAATGTGCCTGCAAGTCTGTATCACCCACTTATGTGAATACAAAGTCCCTTTCAGACATGGATTTGTGGGAAGTTTGACCATGGAAACAACCCAGTAATTGACTGTCTCCACAAGATGCATTTTTTAACCTGAAAGAGAGCTTCTTTCTGGGTCTCTATGCTTGTCAGAAAGTGTAAATCAGTCTATTCTAGTGTGCACCACTTATTTTGGGGCTTTTTTGGAATCACACAATCGGCATGGCTTGGCTCAAAACTTTTCGGAAAAACTCCTAGCTTGATAACTAGCTAGCACGTTAGCTAGCTTGCCAACGTTATTTTCAGAGCCCTAGAAAGTCTTCAGGCTATTGCTCAGGAATAGTTTAAAAAACAGAGCATTTCCTCAGTTTAAAGACACAAGTCTAATATGCAACATAGGAAGCTCTAAGAAAAATTAAAATACCCCTTCTTTATAAAAAATTCTCCTCTCTTCTCTCAGCGCTTTCCTGTGAGGAAAAGCTAATAAAGCCTCCTCCCTGCCTGTCGCTGCTTTCTTTTTTGACGTTAACCTTCCTGTGAATGCTGTTTTTCATTCACTTCAGAAGCATTTCTTTGATTTCTTCATCTTTGGTGTGTCCACCATAACTCCCGCTGCTACTGTCGCGAACCCCCTTAAGCGCAACCTAAACATTGTCGGGTGACACATCACTACAGGGATGCTTGCAAGAGAATGTCGCCCCAGACAGAAAAATTAGAATACTGTGAAAGGCGGCGAGATTAACCTTGTGGCGACAAATCAAGTGAGCATTGTGTGAACTCTTGAATATAAGGGACATTCATATGTAAAACTTAGAGACTATAGTTTAGATTCAGTCAGTGAGACAGAAATTGAATTTGAACACTCAGTAGTGTTCCAAATGCTGACCTATTTCCATACCCTGTGAATGACAGCAGTAAAAAAAACAAAACAAAAACAGCTTCACTTGGTTTCACAGAGGCCATCGAGGGGTGCCAGCGCTGAATTTCCTAGGAATCTTATAGAAAATAAACACTGCTTGTAAAAAAAAAAATAAAGTACACAGGGTCTAACCAATTATTCCATTAACCAAACATCTACAGTCCCTAATAATAGAGTGCAGACTTCACAATTACGGTATAATATGAGGAAAACTATTCTAGTACACCTTGTCCCATTACCATTAAACTCTTATCATCGTGGAGCAGAAACAAGCCTTTAGCCATATTTTGTGTCCTTGTCCTTCTCTGTCTGAGGGAACAGACGAGCTGGTGTACGGGTATTGATCTGTAATGTGACTCCTTTGCTCTGCAGATAATTCAGTTCCTCACATAGCTTCACACTAATAGACTGAGACCAGACAGACAGATATTTTCGTCCGTTAATGAACTCATTACCACTGCTTCCCCCTAGTGAAGTGTGTGAGTGTGTGTGTGTGTGTGTGTGTGTGTGTGTTTGTCCATGCGTTTGCATGTTTTTGATTTGACTTATTAATTTGTGCTGTCCCAGTGTTGCCTTCGCTTACCCAGAAATGTTTTATTCAGATCAGAGCACTGATTTGAACCAGAATTCACTCCAGGAATCATCCTACATGTTTTAACTGCAGTCCAAAGCTAACATTTCTGTACTAATTTTATATTTAAGCAGGGTTGCACATCAGTCAATAAATAAATAAATACTGTATTTTTTTTTAGTCGTATTTCATGCGTACATCATGAAATAGAAATATCTAGTTTAATGTCCGTTTAATTGCTCTTTCTCCTGTTTTTTGGGAGTGAAAAAGATGAAATCCGTTCAGAAATTGTGAAAACTTGGCTACAATTAAAGGGAGATTAAATAGTTTGAAGCATTTAAGCTGTACATGAACCACATATGTCTAACAAGAGAAATTCAGGTGAGCTTAAATCTCACAAGTTGAATGTTTTATGCGCTTATTTTGCGATCTAAATGGTTAAAAAAAAAAAGAAAAAAAAGTGACACACGATGTAAAAAGCTTCGAAGTCCACACTGGCGTGGAGGTAAAGAGGCCACCCGCGTTCTTGCCTGAGGTGTACAGTATTTGCATCGTTTCTATCGAGCTAATTTGTTGCTTTCTTTGACCTGTGTCTCTACAATTATCACTATTAACCCTCGGAGACCGAAGTCAACCCTCTTTTGCTCTCGGCTATCTCTCTGAACTTCTTGAGAAAAATCAGCCTCTCTCTCTCTCTCTCTCTCTTTTTTTTTTTTTTTTTACATACATGCGATCTTCCCGTCTTCGATGCCCCAGTGCACCCCTTACTCTGTTTGACTTTAATTGGATTAAGATAGCAGAGACAAACATGGTGGCAGTGTCACCCCAGAGCCTCCGTGTGCATGTTGATGCTCCAGCTTCTTGTACTGTACGCTGCCAAGAGGGGGGAAAGATGAAACGAGGAAGAAATAGCAATGAGGTGGTGGCGAGGGAGAGAGGGGCAAGCGAGAGTAAAGGGCCTAAAAGGAAAAATGAGGAGAGAGATAAAAGGGAGCGGGTGAGAGGAGGAGGTGACTGTAGCGGGAGTGGGGGTGGGGGGGTGTCGGAAGAATGGAAGTAAATGATAACAAGGCAGTGCAGCGGAGGAGTGATACAGGAGGAGAAGGTGGAAGATCAGGGTGGAAAGATGCCATATTGGCCTTTGTCTGCAGCATGCCCATTGATCCATTGATTATTAACCATCTGGACTAGCTCCCTGTGTGGGGCCACAAACGCCTCCCCTAACAGATGAATCCACCCAGGAGGGGAATGCAGGAGCAAGCATGAACACACACATCAGATGACAGCCTCTGAATGTGTGTGTGGAGGTGAAAATGAGTGGGACGGGCCCCTCTACTCACTGCATCTCCTGCTTGTTGTCAGAAGTCATTTTTTAACCAATACAACTTGAGCTGTCCGTTTTTCGGTTTGAGCCCCATTTTCTACAGGGCCTCCTGGGTCGTGTGGTCTCCTCCTCCTGTCAGCGAGCACGTGAACTCAGCAGAGTAGAAACACCATCGCTCATGTCATGCTCTGTCACGGTGTTGTACTTCAGGAACGGTATTAGAAGTTAAAATGTTCCGTTGCCGTTCAGATGATCGCGGATGAAAATCGTACGCAAACACAAAGAAGTGAGATGAGGCTTTGTTGTTTTTTTCGAGCCGATGACTGAAACATCTGCCGTGGCTCTCCAATGATACGTGGCTTAACTTGGTCCGGAGGCTCTAGGCTAGTTAGCCGAGGATTTCTTTCCAGTTGTGCGTGCAATTATGGCTTTCATGCGATGAAAAACAAAGACTAGCACAGCCCCTTTGTACATTTCTGTATGGCTGCAGAGGGGATCTAAAGACGGGTGCCCTCTGGTGGCAGTTCCTAATGCGTCAGGGAGGTTTAGAGAACGGTTGAGTCAACTTTTGAGTACAGTTCTGCCCTTGTTGCATTAAATTGCAGTTTCTCTTAAAGCAGCAGTCTCATGTGTTGTCCTGCTCTTTACAGGTGGCTCACCTACCTGCTGCTCCTCATCCTGGACTTGATCATCTGCCTTCTGGCCTGCCTGGGGCTGGCCAAGCAGTCTCGCTGGCTGCTGACCACGTGAGTCCAATGCGCCCGACAAATTCATATTTCATACGTGCATTTTTGTTTATAAGAGAACATTTCGTGTAAGGCTGAAGTGGTATTTGCAATCCTACACAACAGAAATGAAAGGTAGGAGTGAAGAGACATGGGCAGAATGTTTGAGAGAAGGGGTGGATTTGGAAATGAGCAGACTATGTAAATCAAAACCGGGAGCCAAAACAAAATATTTAAATTTTAGTGAGTTGTTTTTTTTTTTTTTGTCACATCAGTACAGCAGTAGCAGCTGCAGCAGATTTCATTATCGGTCCAGATGTTGCAGCACAGAATTGAATGTGCGCATTGTGACAGAAGGCGTAATTTTAACAAATCAAACACCGCATGACTCCTCGTGCGTCCTCAAAAACCTCCAACACATCATCTTTCTTGTCAGGTGCCTTTACTGCACATTCATAATGCGACAAAAAAAAAAGAGTTTCTGCCTGTGCATTTTGATTCGAAAAGCACAGAAAGATCCAATGCAGTGCTTCGACACCCATTTAATATACAGACACGGAAGGGCAAGCATAATGAAATGGGACATGAAACGAGTTGTGCTGGTAAGCGCTTGCGTAGACTGTGGGAGCTGAAGGCAGGAGTTGCTTCAGTCCCCTGAGAAATTGCCTTTGTGAACAAGGCAGCTAAGTATTAGATCCTGTCTGTGTGAAAACACTGCCCTGCAAGCCCTGTTGTATTTGCCTGTTAGAAATGCCAGCGGTAGGTTGAACTTCCTCCGAGTGTTGCCGTCTCAATAGCTTTGCTGTACAAATTGGATCGGAGAACCGTGGAGAGAAGGGAGCGAAGCTTTCTGATGTTATCAACAATATAACTTCCTGACGATTGTTGTTGCAGCTTAAGACTTGACTTGCTTGAAATGGCTTCACACTCGACCCGCATTGTATCTCCAAGGGCTTTTGTGACGTGCCATTAAGGATTTAGCGTTGTATTTTTAGCCTTTATTTTTGGCAGATTCATTTTAACTGTCACAGGAAAAAAAAAAAAAACAAAACGTGAGAACAGATGGCACGAGTAAAGAAAAAGAACTCACTAGAAACATTTTAAAGACGCGGTCAGTGATTCTTGTACTATACGTGGTTTTTTTTTTGTTTCGTTTTTTTAGCTCACAGTCCGCTAGACGTTGGTTCTGCGTGTGTGTGCTGACAAATGAACTCAGCTGGCTCTTTGGGCTGAACTACACAACACATCTCCAGCCAATCGGCTGCAGGGGGCCATCTTTGCTTGTTCACCCACAATCACATGAAACATTAATAGCGCTGGCGATATTATGTTGCCAATTATAAGATGCTTGCACACAATTGTGCACGGCTTTCCCATTTATTTTCATCTCTGAATCCTTTCCCACTTGAATGTGTTTTTTTTTTCCTTGCACTCCCCCCCCCCCCCCCGTGCTGTAAAAGGAGCGTTCACAGGACATTAAATCCACCGGGGCCTCCGTTCATCCAGCCGAGCGTTACTCTGTCTCTCTCAATCAGTCAGCTGGGGGTGTGAAATGCTAGAAACTTGCCCTACTAACCACAAACCACCCCCACCAAACCCTCCAAGCCCTTCGCTCTCACAAGATGAGTCAGTGTCAAGAATGTCTGCTTTCCCAATGGATGCTCTTTTCCAGTAGAGTGGAAGTGGATTCGGGAGGGGATTACACTCTGGGGGCTTCCAGACTCTTCCTGGTGCTTATAACCAGCTGGTTCTGTGTTAGCTTGACACACACTAACAGCTTAGATGAGCAGATATACCCTCATGTCAGAGAGACAGGAAGAAACACACACAGGCCGCACTGTCACTCATTTTTATTTTTGATTCCTGCTTCATTCCAGATCTGATTTTTTCAATTTTCTGTAACCGGGTTAATTGGGCACAAGAATCGGCAGTTATTGGATTGTGAGGAAAAATTGCACAAAACATGTTTTGAAGTTTGCCAAAGCAAAATTAGACAGTGAGGGATTGTGACAAGCTAATTGGAAGTATGTTTTCTGTATTTCTACTTTTAGCATGATGCTACTTTCATTTCAGTCAGTTTTTAATTGATGCATAAATAACACGAAGGTGGTTTGAGTAGCGACGTGAGAAGAAAACACATTTATAGGGAGGGTAAACAGTATTCTCGAGCAGAATCTACCTCCCACACTTGTTCAGGCCAGTGACTTGACCTCATCGTCCGCCGTACACTTCGGCTTCTTCAGTTGATTTGTTTTGCTTCAGTTTCACAGCCGATTTTTTCCTGCCATCCCTCGTAGCTCAGTGGATCCGAGAGCAGAGCACAGAACTAACACAGTTTCCCTGGGTTTGGACGTGACCTGCCAACACTCAGCGGTGATCAGAGGGCATCGCTACTGTTTGCCTGGTTACCAAGAGTCAAAGTAAACACACAGGGTGTAGTTTGACGGCCAGGCTGACACAAAGGCCACTGGTTCCCAACAGTGTGCACAGAAGAAGTGGAACTGTTTGTCTGCAAGAGCTTAAAAAAAGTCTTTTTCTTTTTGATTTTAGAAATATTTGGGTTGTCGAAAATGGCTTCACCAGCTGTATTACAACCAGAATATTACAATCTCTGGCTCCTGATTGTCAACAGCAGTTGTCCAGGTTGCTTTGTATTTGTGATGCAAAGGTAAGAAATGGATAGCTTTCAATTTTTGGAAGTATGAAATCCTAGATTACTATGCGAAGCAACTGGTTTCGTACACGAACACACACACAACCACCTCATCAGGCTTCAAGTTACATGTTAGTGTGACCAATCAGCTTCTTTTGAGGACGGACGGACGCGTTTTAGGTGAAACACCAGCGAGAAACGACTGCTCTTAAAGAATCTGAGAGTATTTCTACTTTGAATGAAGCACAAAGAACCCCACCGAAGGCTCTTCCCTATGAAAAAGATCCAACAGGCTTCAGCTTCTTTTGAGGTCATTCAGCTGAGTGGTTGAAGTGAGCTTGTGATGGGCAAATACTTCATCCAATCACCCGCATAGTTTTGTAATTATCACCGAGACCTGGGATGAATTTTGAGAAGTTAGATGAGTTTTCTTGCTTCTTTCTGCTGTAAAAAAACCCCGATCCATAAAGGTACTCACCCAAACCCCAGCAACACCAGCAAGTCCTGCATCTCAATCCCAGTATGCTACATGTGGGAAAAAGTTCCACTTGCAATCTAACAGAAATATGCTGCTTAATTCAGAATGTGAACATTTTCTAAATGAAAGTGTCATGTTAGCGTGAATGTATCATAGAAATGGAAGTACCAAGTGTACCAAGTGTCCACATGCATGTGCATAAACAGACACATGCAGATATCCAGGAGTGTGGGTGAAGGAGCCTCGGGAACACATCGGACTATTGTTCACCCCTAGAAAAAAAACCCTCAGCACCAATTTCATTACACCTGACTGTGATAAACAACGCTCAAGTGTTTGACAGGAGAGCAATTTTGCACCGAATCGGCTTGTTTTTTTTTTCTCACTTTTAAATCAAGATGAGTCTGTGAAGCCTCGCTCGCTTCCCTGTCTTGTTAAGTGTCAACTCAGGCCCGGCTGAGGATTCTGTACCAGGGAGATGGAGGGAGACTGAATACAGGAGTGGAAAACCGATAAAGAGGCTGAGGAAGGATAGAGGGGAGAGGGCAAAAGGAGTCTAGAGAGAAGGGGATAGGAGAAAAAGATAAAGGAAGAAGTAAGGGCAGAAGCTCAAGAAGGTCAGCGCTGAGAGCTCGGTCTCCGCTCTGCACTCGGTGGAGCTGCAGGGTGTTGAAACTGGAACATTCTTGTTGCGGGCGTGAACGTGCAAGCCAGGATTACATTGAAACAATGATGACATCGCTTGGAAACTGTCGCTGTGGTCGAATCAACCAGAGTTTATTTCATTCTCTGGATACACTGTCATATAATGGGAGCTGATCTATAAGAGTACATTGTGGATTTTAGCGCACACCAGCACATAGTTGCTTCTCTGCACGCTTCCATCCTTTGGTCACATGTTTCTGAGGTCATTTTCTGGCACCGTGTGATCACCAGGGAGGACGGAGTGTAAAACAAGCCCAGATTCTCGCGTCCTCGTGGGTGCTGAGAACAGCCACCCTGCAGTCGAAGGGAGGCCAGCGCTTCTCCTCAGCTGTCTGTTGACTGGCTGCAGAAGAAATAATTGGTACCTCTGATGAGGCTGCTGAGAACCGGCCAATGAGATCACCCCCCCACCCCCACCCCAAAATCACAGAGGTCATTGTGAAAATAATTCCATTTCCATTACAGAACTCCCCAGATACGGACACAAGCAGTGTAAAAACCTATTTTTGTTGTTTTTTTGCTCCTTCCTCTTCATTTTTTTCGTGAAGTGAGGAGTTTGCCTGGATCAACCATTAATTTAACAAGAATTATACAGCAGTTACAGCTCTTTCCTCTCTCTGTAAGCGAAATCATCAGGGGATGGTCGTTTACATAAATATTTTTTACAGTAAGAAGATTCTTCCCCATATCTTAGAAGTGGCCGACGTAAAGCAGATCAACATTTTTATTAACCGTAGGTCACAAAAGCTTTACTCACTGTGTGGGTTCTCTTGTCAGCATCGGCCGTTTGCACTGAAAATATAGTGGGAAAACCAACGCTATCCAGTTCCAAATGGCAAAAATCGGAGAATAAGAAGAAAAAGAGTAAAGTGCAAATTACTTTTGTGAGGAAAAAAAGTTTTTAATTAAAATTCAAGTAATTTCTCACTTCAAAAAACAAAAACATCCAAAAAGATACAAAACTGGAGTAGAACAGAGGCGGAGCTTTGCACGCTGGACCTGAGAGAACAGGTCACATTTGTGCTTAAACTGCAATCGGGTTGGTTTTTTTTTTTAAATCAACGTTTTAAACCTCGCAATTAAAATGTGTTTTATTTGAGAATAAAATCCCTAACCTTTATGTCATTAAAATAAGTATTTCGGCACTAATTACCTTTCATGTTTCCTGACCAGCAAATTTCCTACATGTTGTAGATACTGAACATCTTTTGCACCATGTGGTTGATTGTTGCTTGATTGTGCTGCCCAGAAGTGACCAAACTACAATTTACTCTTGTTTGTGCTCCGTTTCTTGTAGAATAATAGAAGAATTGTTTCCAGTTCCACATTTTAGAAATCCCAGTGTGGGACAAGTGATGTAAAACATTCATCACTGTGTTTCGAATCCCCGGTTGTTCATTATTTGGATAAACGGCGAGTGACACTGAGACGTCACAGAGAGAAACCACAGAGGCAGAACGCAGACTTGTTCCTGTTAGGAAGGAACGGGTCGCTGAAGCTTCTGTTAATCTTCATTTGATTCCGCTGACACGTTCTTCTCATGAGCTGTAAAGTGACCCGCTCTCTGCTCGTGTCTCTGCAGGATGATGGTGTTCGGAGTGCTGACGCTGGTCCTGAGCTGGGCCTCTCTGGGATCTGACCTGGCCACCGCTGTGGTGAGCTGCTTCGCTTCACTCAGACTAACCAGCCTGCCCCAAAATACACTGGCACACTGGCCTGCAATCAATTCTTATCACGCCTGACAGTTGTGATAAATTGCTTTAACTACACTCGCTGCACTTGAAAAATGTCTTTCTAATATGTGTTGGTTCGGGAGAAGATTTATGCACTGTGGTGTATCCAGTGCCACACTTTTATGTGCACGTTGTTTGTATTAATTACAACTGTGCAGTGTGTTTAGGAAGAGTAACAATTGTCAAAGCAATCATATAAGCTATGGGATTTTTCACAGTTTGCAGTCTTACAAATATGCTGCTTGCCAGGAGAACATAATGACGTGAAATGCATGTGACCTGATGCAGAAAAACTTCTCATTCGACTGGAGCTTCTTAAATATGCACTGTGTAAATTGAAAGTGCGATGCAAAGAGGTGTGCAGTGTCACTGAGAAGGATTTAGCACCTACTCGCTGTCCAATTCTTCTCCTCTCTGCTCGTCTGTCAACTCAAATATTTTTGATCTCTACCCTCAAACGGCGCGTGGCTATAAATAGACCAACAAAAGAGCTAAATCCCAAACCCACACCTCGTCAGCATCATTATACAAAGTCAAGGCCACAACAACAGGAATTGGAGCTTTGAAATCAGGCAGAATAAGAGAATAATTGCATTGTTTTATTTCAAAACCACAGCAGAAAAAAAAACCCCTCTGATGCTCGTATGACCTGCAGGAGGACAAATGGAGTGATATGTGAAGGATACATCTGTATTCAGCTGCGTGGCTTCTGGGATTTGGCTCTCTTGCGTCGGGCATGTGTGCTATTTTTCACAGGTTTGTTGTTGGATTTCCTGTTTTGACTTTCGAGGATTGTTAATATGTCGGGAGGTAGAACCCAGCAGGAGGTGCAGCATGTTAGATGCATCTTCTTATTTCATCTCCTGTGGATTATTTTGTAGGATTCCTTTGATACTTGTGCCATGAGACACACACACACACACACACACACACACACACACACACACACACACACACACACACACACACACACACACACACACACACACCTATTTACACCGACCATTTGGTCAGCGACTTAGCTAGATAACCAAATGAGGCTAAGCTAGCCCTAAATTGAATTTTACCTTCTATGTGATTGGTCAATTTTAATTTTAATTTTGTCTTTGGAAAGAGAAAAAAAACATAATAAGTCAAAATTAATATATGTGTATGTTGCAGGTGGGAAAAAATGTAGTCAAGTGGCACAAGAGGCCATTAGATCACCAAAACCATAAAGATTTCATTGCAGCGTGACGTTTTCTTGTGTAAAAACTTTGACGTGAATGTGGTTTCCAACCAACTAAGGCACTGCAGCGGTTGAGTGGCAGTGTGGGCGTGACACTGCGTGGCTGTTTTTGTGATATATTATGAACTTTAACCCCCCAATCCAGACAGTGGTTTTCATATTGGATAAAAAGCAGTTCACCTAAAGCCGTAAAGAATCCTGTCCATCGACACAAACCATTTCCTTCATTTCCTGTCCTCAAACTAAGAAAAAAAAAAAAAAAAAACGTGGACGCAAGCCAAAGAAAACTGGTTCCCATCCATTTTTTTGTAGCAAAGACTTCAAGCCAGGCAATGGGGATCGGTCTGTCTTTCATCGTCTCTGTTGCTGTGACATGCTACACGTTGCATGGTAAACCATGACAAGGTCCTTCCTCCTGTGGGTGTCTCCTGGTCTGCTCTCTGGCTCACATGATTGGCTGTGGCAGAGTAACAGTAGGATCTCCAAAAGTTGTCTCTGGTTTGCCTTTTCTGGGTTGTCTCACTCCTGTGGTCCCCCGCAGCTAAAACACACCATCCAAAAGCACATGATTCTAGTCTAAATCCAGCCTGAATGTGGGGCTACAAGATAAGTCAAAATAAAAATGACATCTTCTGAGGTCTTTTTGCCCTGAAGATATCCATCCACATTTAAAGATACCAGAAACTTTGTGAGTGGTTGTTTAGGTTGCTTTTCACAATAGATTGACATTTATAGCTTTTTTTTTTTTCTGGTCAGAGATGCGGCCCTAGACAAGCAATTGTTAGTTTTTGTGTTCAACCCCCTCCCCCCCCCCCTTCTTCCACATCCTCACTGAAAGAACGAACAGTCCTGAATCTTACATCCTGTCTTCTCTGTGGGATACAAAATCATGGCATTTATGTCATTGCGTAGCCCGTCTGTCACACAGTGGTTGGCTGAGTTCGACCCTGTCTGGACTGTATGGTTGCTATAGATTTGACCTTTCCTCCTACTTTGAACAGCCGGATAATTGCACCGGCAGCAACGTGGCGTAGCACGGCTAACGGCTGTGAACAAAGTAATTACATGAAGTATCTGTGGCAACTCCTTCAGGCATTAATTATGGACGTGTAAGTGCACATATGTGTGAATACGCGTCCTCACTGCTGTTTTAACGTGATAGAGGCCTGTCTTTTGTGTTACACTGTGTGTGTCTTTGTCACTCTGGCAGTAGGCAACGGTACTTGAGTGTGTTTTCAAACTGCTTGCGTGAGGTTGTACAGACACCGCCTGCACGTGTGTGAAAGTACTGCTCAGTGACTCAGGATCTGCACAGATTTGAATAACAAATGACACATTTCAGGCCACTTGGGTTCAGCTCAGGATGGCTGTTCCTCCATCATTGCCCATGTGAACATTTTAGTCCCCCAGCAGAACTATGCAGTCATCAGGCAGTGACCCATCCAGGGCACCACCGAGGGAGTCCAAGGACAGCTTTTCCAGTCACTGATGTCATAGATCTGGTTACTCACGAGAGTATCCCTGCGCCCGACTCTCAAAAGGGTCAACTAAAAAAGAAGAGACATTCCAAGCCCCCCCCCCCCTTTTTTTTTAAGGAATTTGGTTCTCTAGCTCACTGTGCCACTTCTTCCTCCATCTCAAGCTGCTTCCCCCATCATAGAAGTGGCTCTCTACATCCTTGGAATGTTGGAGCCAGTTTACTCTGCAAGGGGTCAGCACTCTGCCTGTCTCCTTCTGCCTCTGCCTCTGCCTGTTTTGGAACGTATCTTAATCCGTGACCTTTCTCTGCTGGTGGTGGGGTGTTAAAATGACAGTTGCATTATGGTTTTCCAAGCTGGTCAAGGCCTGGCTAACAGACTTTTTGTGGCCCTTGGACGGTATCACTGCTCCCTCCTCTGGGCGAGGTTCCTGTTCTCCCAAACACGTGCAATCATCAGGAAATGTCCATTACTCTTGTTTTAGATCCACCTCGGACCGCTTAGTCTTGGAACACCCATACCCCCAAGACCACAGGTCCCAGAATCAGGATCAAAGAGACATGTAGGCCCCTTACTAAATGAGTTTCCTTTGTTGGCTTGGCTCAGCGGTTGAGAGAGTTTGAGGGAAGTTCAGAGGAGAGCTGACATGCTTTCATGTCAGAATGAGTCAGCTGAGGTGGTTTGAGCATCTATTTGGGATGCTCTTGATCAGCTCCCATTGGAGGAGAGAGGCAC
This sequence comes from Aulostomus chinensis, assembly GCF_037954235.1. NCBI lineage: Eukaryota > Metazoa > Chordata > Actinopteri > Syngnathiformes > Aulostomidae > Aulostomus > Aulostomus chinensis. The sequence goes on along the minus strand of NC_141342.1, from coordinate 18,065,601 downwards.
CGGCGTGGAGCCAGAACGCGCCGGAGGGATTATACATCTCATTTGGCCCGGGAATATCTTGGGGGTCCCATAGGAGGAGCGTGTTGCTGGGAAGCACGTCTGGGTTCCCTCTCTAAGTCTGCTGCGACTGCAACCCAAATCTGGCTGAGCTACAGTAAATAGATGGATGGACATTTCAAGCCGTTATACATGGCGCTCAGTGTGTTTTGAATCCTTCAAAGATTTGGCTCGAGCTAAAATCTCCCATATGACTTCATTTCCTCTCCAGCAATGATGAAAGACAGTCAGACTCAGTCCCAACTTACTAGAACTCCAGCTAACTGGAGCAAACATGACAGGTCATCAGTTGTATGCAGAGTTAAAATAAAAGGACATGTACCCGTGTGGGCAACTCTCCACATCTGACTGTTTCAAGGAATCCAAGTGTCAGCGTGGAACCACCATCTTAAACTACCCAGAATACCCTCTTCCTCATAGGCCTCTCGTCAAGCTCCACCATGAACACCCAGTCACTGCCTCTGAAACGCTAGTTGCCATGCAGCCAGGCTGCTGCACCCCACAGAAAATGAGAGGGAGGTTTGTCGCTGTGCTATAATGATGACAGAAGTCGGCTGCATTCAGGCGAACAACAAACCCGCGCACCTGTGTTGTTTACACGCCGTCTTGTGTTTAAAGGTGTGTTTATCCTATGTTTGCGCTTCTGCATGGGAAACTTCAAATAGCATTTCTTTGTGTTTGATTAGAGAGAACACAATAAATGGATGCACCCCTTTGCTGAACTCGTAATTACCGACAGCAGGTAGTAAGAGCTCTCCCTTCTCCGAGAATCTCTCCTTTCCCTCCAGGAATTCTAACAAACATGATTGCTAACTGTTGTTTTTACTAACTGGATCAGGTTTACGGAAGAACTACACTCGCTTTTTCTCAGTTCCACAGTATGTGAAGATCATTACCATACAGGCCCTGCAGTGAGTTACGCTACATACAATGAGCCTCGGGGACATTTAGCTTTCGCATGGCTCCTTGTTATCACAGTGTGGTGGGGTAAAAGAGGCTGAGTGACAGAATATAATTCCTGTCTAAGTGTTTTGAGGTGGATTCTTAGAATACAGTCCTTCCTCTTTGTTCCTCAAAGAACGATCAAGGCGATAGTCATTATTATAACTCCCCTTGTCCAAAATGAAAGACTTGCGGGTGTACCTGATACTCTCAACGGTTCTTCATGGGTTTCCACCGTAGCTCAAAAACTGTTCCTTCTTTTCAACCGTGTCTTTGTTTTATGTTCTCACACGTCTCCTGTTTTGTTTCAGGGCACGAGTGATTTCTGTATCGCCCCTGACAAGTACATCATGGGCCAAATAAAGGGCATCATCGGCACGGGTGAGCTTCAGTGTGACTCCCACTGACCAGCGTTGAACCTTGACATGAACTGTGTTTTAGTTGCATGAACAACTCATGATTGCTCTCTTGTTCTGGTTGTGTTTTGTTCTCAGATATCGTCCACTACTACATTTACTGCAACCAGACTCTCACCAACCCCTTCCAGCAGGTACGAACTGGCTTAAAACTGGGCTGGAAATGGTTGAAAAATTAACAATCTGGACATAACTATTGCTCAAATAATAGCTACCACTGCAGATGAAATCATGCATTTCTATTTCATCTCATATTTTATTTTTACTTGTCATTTATTTATACGTGTGTTTCAGAACAAGTGTGGATCCCTTTTTAATCTTTCTTTCACAAATTCATTCAAATGCTCACAACAAATCGAAATAGAAATCTGCAGCTGAATATAGACGTGTCCTCGGAGAGAAAAGTTATTTTCCTCGTTCTTTTCTATAATCGAGCAGTAGAGGTAGACAATCCACTGTGAACGTGTTTCCTTTGACGTCACGCTGGAGAAGCTCAACAGAAACATCAAACTTTCTTTCATACATCTTTTTTTTTTTTTTTAGAAAAAGATTAAATGCAAACCAAAGGCATCCAGCCCACCGTTTGAAACAACCTGCTTTTTTTTTTTTTTTTTTCACGTAGCAACATCTTTGACTGACCAGCTGTTTCTGCTGCTGCTGGCGTCTTCTTGAATATTCCCATGCGTGCAGCATGCAACATGGGCAGAACAAGCTAGTATGAAATGACAGTTTGCCCAACTGGAAGTATTTCCACATCACCTTTTTCATTTTTCACCGGCAGATGGTTGCACAAGGCCGCAGTTCTAGTTGCCTGTGCTGCTGTCTGTTAACTGAAAAAGCACAGCCTATTTTCTTCTCTCCGAACCAGTTGGTGAAAGCGCACCTTATTTGCATTCCCTTTTTTTTCCCCGTCACTTCCAGTGTTAGAATTTGCCTTACTCTTCAATGGAAACACGACCAGAAATAAAAGGCAACGCAAAGGCTGCAAAATGCGATGAAAGAATCGTCCTCTCTGTCGGTCGGAGAAGCAGAGTGAGGAGTGTCCGTCAGGTCACTGGAGTCCCGCTGACGTCAGTCTTAATGTCCGCTTTTGAGGACTGTGTCCCTGCAGAGCTCAGATTTGATTATCTGGCTCTCGTGGACGTAACCCTGGGGATAACAAGAGCGCAGCGACAGCAGATACCCGTCACCCCTCATGGCAAACAAAGTCAGCGCGCTTCTCTCTGCTGAACAGAAACCCAACAGGTACAAGGTTCACAAGCAAGCTGGCAGATGGAGAGACTCAACCTGCCTGGCCAGCATGCAACCTCTGTCTCTGTTGTTTGAGGAGCTGCAGGCCCACCCTCTGTGCTCTTTACATCGCTCCTGCCTCCACTCTGCTCGCCAGAGCTCCTTTTTTTTTTCTGTTCTTATCATCATCATCATGTCTTCTGCTTTTCTTTCTGTCCTCCTCCATCCATGCCTTCTGTCCTATTTTCACTTGATTTGGCTCAGAACAAGTTCACCCAAGCTAAAGTAAAAAGCTAAATCGGATCAGGCCATTAGATTGCCCGGCGGAGAGCAGTGTGATCACGGACAGCAGTGCCGCCGATGCAGATCCACAAAAAGATCAGAGGAAAGCAATTACATTTATGGGTGGTTGTGGTAATTGACCATGTCCTTTTTCAATTTAGCATTGTGCCACGGGCCAGGGGTTTTCCAGTCTTCTCTTGTTAGGTTGGCTGACTGTGAAGATACACTTATACTCCTGAAATGTGGCAGATTGTTTCAGTTCGAGTGATGTGTTAAACTTAATTTTAAAAGAAGCATGAGGTGAAAGGTGCTGCCTCTCTGGTAAAATGTGATTATCCACTTCAGCTGTGCAGAATGGGGTGGATCTATTTTGCCCCCTGTTGGTGAGAAAGTTGAGTTACATGTCCAGAATTGCCCTTTTCCCGCCAGAGTTGAAGCGGTGCCATTCAAGATTGTGTGAGCCCTGGTCTGGAACTAATTGTTTGTTGGTGAGAAAGCTCAGAATGACTCAAAATAAGGTTGTGAATGGGCACAGAACCTGTTCCCTGTCTGTTGGAAAGGCCAAACTGAGACTCAAAATGGACCCTCATAGAAAATCTTGTTCTGAACAGTGTATGTCAAAACTGTGTGTGGACATTAAAAATGCTGGCCTCGAGACCATCGTTGAAATGTTCTCTGTGTTCAAACTTCATTTCTTGTCTGCAGAGTCTGACAATATTCCAGAGGTCCTTAACCACGATGCAGATCCAGATCCAGGGTCTGCTGCAGTTTGCCGTGCCTCTTTTTCCTTCGGCTGAGGTATCGCTCTTACCAAGCTAAACCTTCATGCTGGGTAAAAACTGGGAGTGAAATGGTTATTTTTTCAGTGATATGCTCCTGACCTCCCCACAGAGAGACCTTCTGGGTATCCAGCGCTTGCTCAACTCCTCGGAGGCCAGCCTGCACCAGCTGACTGCCCTGCTGGACTGCAGGGGGCTCAACAAGGTTTGTCAACTGCATCCTAATTGGCATCACAGCAGCACAACTGGGTCAACAGGGGAGTAAACGGCTGCGCAGGATTTCAGCATAAAACTGAGGCTGCACAGGGAAAACAGCAGAGCAATGCACAACAGAAAGAATACCAAATATAACAAGTGCAGCTTCCCCAAACGGTTTTTGTACTGTCGTGTGTGTGTATGTGTGTGTGTGTGTGTGTGTGTGTGTGAGTGTGAGAACTATGGACACTGTAGCATTTACATGCATTTGACATGAATTAGGCTTTAAAGCAATACATAAGTGTATTTTGCCTTTCAGGTACTCACAAATAGGTGCCTTGAGCTCTCAGAAATGCCCGCCATTACTTATTCATGACTTCAGAATGCAGAAGGCGCCAGCCACGTACTGTATGTTTGCTTGCCAGAGCCTTAAAGCGCACATAGCCACCAATGTGAACGGCAAAGCTGCCAAAAATGTCAGTTTACAAACTCTCACCGGTGTAATCTGGGTCTTCTTTGTGAAACCGTACGCTCAGTCGTCCACGAACACTTTGATGTGAGCTAAACTAACAATTTCAAACCAGCTTTAACGCTTTCGCTCGTTCCAGAAGTCTTACTGTTTGTTCACTTTAGCTCAAACTCTGTGTTTTTGTGACCTGGATTCTGCTGAATGATGTCTTTTGAGAGCACGTAAGTGGATGCTTTTGACAGTTTTGCTGTTGTTGTTAGCAGTCGGTGGCTATGGGCCGCGATTAGCTTCAAGCGAAATAAATGTGGCCCGGCTCTTTCTGCATTCTGGAGTCACAAGGAAGTGGTGCCATGGTGACAAACATCTTCATGAGATTAAGATTATTTGTGAATCCATGAAATGAGAAATACATTTTTTGATCGAGTTGCATGACATCAAGTACATGAACCTGTGTTTCTTCTGTGCGTCTATGTTTTGTTTTATCTGCTACAAACACTTGGAGAGTTTGCTTATACAAGCAAGTTGTGTACAATTTCCCTCGTTTGACCTCCTCAGGACTACCTGGATGCGATGGTGGGGGTGTGCTACGATGGGGTGGAGGGTGTGCTCTACCTCTGCCTCTTCTCTATTCTGGCTGCTTGTGCCTTTACTGTCATGCTGTGTGCCATTCCCAGGGCGTGGAGACAAATTGCCTGCAGGTCAGTTCGTTCTCTGCATGTCTGGCTGCCTGAGCGCCCTCATTTCCTCAACCCCAGCCCATCTCCATGCAGCATCATACACTGGATGAGCCGACCGTGCACCGCACGTGTGTGAATACTTTCTATACTCTGTTTATGTTGTGCCCCACCCTTGGGCAGCCCTGTGGGGTGACAACACATCATTGCTGACCCAAATCACACACAGAGAAGGCAACTTTTAAAACAGCAAAAGCCTTTGGATGTATGAGCACAAGAGCACAGAGCTTAAAAAAAGAAGAAAGAAAAGAAGTTTTCATTTAGAATTAAGAGAGATTTGGCTGAGAGGCAGTTTGACAGTCCCCAAGTCAGATGTCACCCCCCCCCACACACACACACACACACACACACACACCTCTCTCTGCTGCCTTTTAACTGCGACTTCATCCCCAGGCATCTCATTTATAAGTGCACAATATGCACAGAATGGGGCTTGAAAGAGGTGCGCGCCACTTCCCACGCAATCGTTGTGAAGCATAAAAGCAAACTTTGCAGGACAAAGATTCTCACCTGTAGGTGAACTCTGACCCGTGCGTGCAAACATGGAGACCAGAAAAACGATCATCACGGATAGTGAAGGAGTTTTGATTTAATATCAGTTGTGAATTATAGATTTCCATGATATAAACATCCAAACCGGCAGAGTTATGTCCTCCTGCTTGTGGAGGAGAGAGCACAGAGGAGGGGGCTGGACTCAGATCAAAGACATCCAGGACATAAAAACACTGTAAGTGTCAGAGGCCCGACGTTTGCCTTGCTGGAGGTGTACGCTCTCAGGGTGCGTTCCAGTCTTCAGAACAAATCAATAAATCAAACTTAGGTCCACATTCAAGTCTGTAACCAGCTGTAATATTTTGCACATGAGCTCCTGGTCCAACTTCTCCTCTCCTTACATTTCCCCTCTTCCTCCAGGGAACAAGACTACGATGACATCGATGAGGAGGACCCCTTCAACCCGCGGAGGGGGAGAATGAGCTCCCAGAACCCCAACCACACCAACATGCACAGCTTCTGCAGCTACAGCAGCAGTATGGGCAGCCAGAACAGCCTTCACCCGCCCGCCCCCGCCGTCTCCAACGCCCCCATGTCAGAGTACATGTGAGTGACAGGAGACAGCGCTGGGAGGAAAGCGTGGTTCTCACAGTTCTCACAGCCTCTGAGTTCTGGTTTATTCTCCTCTCAGGAACCACACAGCTCTGTTCGGGGGGAACCCTCGGTACGAGAACGTGCCTCTGATAGGACGAGGTTCTCCTCCACCCTCGGTGCGTTGGGTCCCAGAGACCAAGTCCTTTCTGTGATGTCATTTCCTTCTGAGCTTGCCAGATTTAAAGCACAGGGAATAGTTTCATTATCAATACACAACCATTATTTATTTTTCGTTTTTCTGAGTCTAAACTCACTCTCCTCCTTAAATTTCACCTTTAAACTGAAATTTGAAGCCATGTTTTACAGACGCGCGTTTCATTCACCTGAGGAGAAAAAAACAAAACAAAACAAAACCTCAGTTTGTTGGAATTTAAGGGACAAATTTTCCCCGGGAAAACGTTTTTTTTTTTTCTCTCCTAAATTATTGATTTAAAATGCCAAAAATAAGAAGTAAGAGAAAAAAACAACAACCTGGATCTACCTGGAAGTATTTCGTTAATTTAGGAAAAACTGAGCTGAATTTTTTTGATCGCCTTATTTTGTTTTTTTTGTTTTTGTTTTTTCTCGAGAGAGAGAGAATATATCCTGTTCATTCAAGAAAATAAAACTGTTGAGATTATCTTCCCATGAAAACTACCTCATTATGTCAGTCAAGACAGCTGAAACACTTTCCTTTCCCATCAAAACGATGGCTCATTATTTCAGGAAAAACAGAGCAGATTATTATTCCCTGTACGGAAGAAGTACCTCTTGTCCATAAATACTTGACTCGTTCAATTTCTGATTCCCTCAGGCGAGTGTCATACGCTTTGATCAACTTTTAAAACATTCTTTAAAAGGTGCTCTTGCAAAATTCAGTCCTCCATATGTCTGCATGAGTTTGTGTTACAGTACCAAAGCCAGGAGAGGAGAAGTAATGTGGTTAATATTTTAGCGCGGAGCGAACATCATTTAGCTCCTCTCAGGACAAATTCCCCAGAGGACGTGACTCAGGTTTTAACCAATAACCTCTCTCTTGACACTGAAGGATTTTCTTCCCCTTTAAGCAAATTCACCACTTGTCTCTTGTCATATACGGGGACAGAAATAGACCCTTTTTTGGTTAAATTTTTATGGAGTCGCTGCTGCATGTGTGTGGATCCGTGCCGCTACGGACTGTTATTTTCTACGTGGTGAAATTTGCTAAAATGGGAAAACGTGTAATTTTAAAAAAAAAAATCCCTCATTATTTGTACGTTGTTAGTATGTTTGGAGCTTTAAACTCTAAAATATTACTTTTTTTTTATTTTTTTTACTCCTCACGTTTTGTTGATGATTAGTAAAAAAATGCGAAGCTCTAATTTTTTTTTTTTTGTCATCCCACTCTTTAAACTTGAGCTTGTAGTTGCAACTTGAGCAGAAAATGTGATGCACTTTGCCTTCTTTTCAAATTAATACCAGCAAGTAATGTATAATTCACTGCTTCCTCATGACTGTACAGCACCATGCAGTAGTTATCGGCTAACAGCTTTTTTTTTTCCATTTTTATTTTTCCTTGTTTGTTTGTCATGTATATGTTTGTTTGTATTTTTCATTTATATATATTCCTTCTTTCTTTTATCAACTTTTGGAGATATACTCTCAGCAGTATAGAAACAGAGTAAGTCTTTTCAACTCTTCCTCAGGGCTTCATCCCTCACTTCTCCTCTGTTGCATCTCTGCCTCGTAACTCTCCCTCACCTCACATGGCTGTCTGGTTCCCTGTTCCGCATGGCCCTCAACTCCACTCTTGTTCTCATCCCAGAGTCTTTAGTGAGGGTTTGTCTGCCCCTGGTGTTCACAGGGTGGTACTGTAGTTGCCTCTGTCGGAGGGTCTCCCCACAGATGTAGCCTCCTTGTGCATGCGGTCCTGCTCCAGTCATCCAGTTCTCTAGCTTGCATCGCCACAAGAAGCCGCGAAGACAGTTCATGTCAAAGTAGTGCGTGAGTCCGGAGTGATTTGTCTCAATACGTAACTGTCGGTTCCTGAGGTGGCGCCGAGGAAGGTAGAGAGAAACATGTTTTGTGGCCACAAGACATGAATGGTTCCCAGAATTTGATGAAATCCTGGCCATAAGATATAACTTGTTCTCACAATTTGATTAATTTTTGGCACAAGGTAGAACTTGTTATGGGCGGCACTGTGGCCTCACAGCAAGAAAGTTCTGGGTTCCAGCCCCGGCTGGAGCACGGGATCTTTCTGTGTGAGTCTCCATGTTCTCCCTGTTCCTGCGTGGGTTCTCTCTGGTACTCCAGCTTCCTCCCACAGTCCAAAGACATCAACAGGGGATGAGGTTAATCCATTCTTGTGGCCACAAGCTGTGGCTTGTTTCCACGCCTTGATTAATCCACATCCACAAGACAATGTCACTTTAAGACTTGAACCCCCACAAAAACCGACCCCCCCTACCCATCCCAGTCCACCCCAGCCTACACTCCCTCAACTAAGGGTTCTACATTGTAGTGGTGACTGAAGTCTATGAAACACATGGAACCACCCGCTCCTAACGTGCTCTCTATGTGTGTGTATGTGTGTGTCCTTCCTCCTCAGTACTCTCCAAGTATGCGGGCCACCTATCTGTCCATGACTGAGGAGCAGAGTAGACACTTTGGGAACGACTTCCAAGTATAGACTTCTTTATCTGCCGGAGGAGGGAAACAGCATCTCTCTCTCTCTCTCTCTCTCTGTCTCTCTCTCTCTCTCTCTCTCTCTCTCTCTCTCACACACACACACACACACACTCTTACAGGACTTGGTGAGTGAGTGTGTGCGCGGTCACACAACAGCGGAACCATATCTGAACTGTTCTCTATGTGCTCATAAATGATGAAAGGCATTTGTTGGAGAAGACGCCAACACTCCCGCCTCGCGTGAGCCGTCGGGCTCGAGCTGAGGAATGAGGACGACCTGCGGTGTGACGACACCTGGCCTACGCGAGCGCGAGGCCTGTGTTTCTGGTTTCCTCCGTGAGCTTGCGGGGCAGGAGCGTGTCGGCAAAGATGCCCATGACGCAGATCCGCTATTTTAAGGATTTACTACAATAAAATGTCATGAAACAAAGCAGCACATTCATGCACTGAAAGCCAGTTTGTTTGGTTTTGTTTTTTTTGTTGTTGTTGTTCCCCCCCAGGAATTTGAAAGGTCGTTTTTAAAAAAAAAAATGCTCCGTGGATACCGTTTGAAGAGAACCGCCTCCCTCTGTCGCCCCACAGCTTCGTGACATGGGTGCACACGGCTTTTGACACCTTAACATTCAGGTTTCCAAAGATTTAAAACAAAAACAAAAAAGAAAGAAAAGGAAAAAAAAAAAAAAGGAAAGTGAACACGAGAGCTGATGTAAACATGTCATATTTCCTGTGTATTTTCGCTTCGTGCTCGGTATTTGTGGCGCACAAACAGCACCGGCAGCGCACAGCGGGAGGTTCTGCGGTATAATTTATTTACATTCACACACCTGCAAGCGAAGCTCGGCGTGTCTCCGGAGACGAGGCTGCCTTGCGCCCGCCCACGGCTCCTGTAAATAACTTGTACGATAACTGACTCATGTCCTACGTTGATGTGGTTTTTGTTTTGACTTTTTTTTTGTCTCAAAAAAAAAATAAAATAAAATGTGCCATTGAACAAACAAACAAAAAAAATAATATTTTTTTTTCTTTTGAGTATTCTGTGTTTCTGTTACACAGGATCACGGTTTATTTCATTTTTTCTATCCTCTTAAAGGGCCGTTCATTCATGCTCTTTGCGTCTCTAATTGAACTAAAGACACTTTTAATTACTACCTTTACATGTGCAGCTCTAACAGCGATTAATGAGAGTATTCAGGTAACTAGCTTCATCAAACGGAATCATCCAAACCCTTTACCTGGACTAACAGTTATTTGATACATGCAGTTTTATTTGGTTGTTTGGCATGTTACTCTGTACAGGCGCTGAACGTGGTGCTTCATTCTGTGTCTGACTCTGGACTTTGGGGGTCTAATCGTGAGCTCAATAAACCTCTTTTGAGTACTTGTGCTTGTTTTCGTTGTGTTTTGGTTGCACGGGAAAAGCGTTCAGCTTTATTGACTGGTCACGAATCAGCGGGATCTTTCTGTGTGAGTCTCCATGTTCTCCCCGTTCCTGCGTGGGTTCTCTCTGGTACTCCAGCTTCCTCCCACAGTCCAAAGACATCAAGAGGGGACGAGGCTGATTGATACTCTAAATTGACTGTAGGTGTGGCTGTGAGTGTGAATGGTTGTTCGTCTCTGTATGTTGGCCCTGAGATGGACTGGTGAGCTGTCCAGGGTGAACTCCGCCTCTCGCCCGCAGATGCTGGGATAGGCTCCACCCCCCCCCCCCCCGCGACCCTCACTAGTAAGGAATAAGCGGAAGACGACGATGGAATCTTGCGGCCCCCAGGATACTTTTTTGTTTTTTTTTTATGGCCACACGGGGGCTCCGTACACACTTGTAATTTCTTAAACATCTTGTAATTGTAATAAAAGTCACACATTTGGCCACCTAGAAGTGTGATTTGAGCACTGCTTCCTTCTTTCACTCTTCTTCTTGTCATTGATAAACGCAAACAAACCTGCCAGGAAGAAACTGGTCTCTACTACCTGAGTCCAATGTCATCTAATCAAGTTCAACCAAGTTTATTATTATTATTTTGATCCAAAGCAAAATTCATCCCAGGGTGCTTTAAAATCTGCCAATTACCCTGAATTAAAGTAAAGAAAAGCCTATAGTCTTGGAAGGCCGTGACTGCTTGAGGTTCTCATCATTTCTCAGCATTTGTGGTTCCTGGATGAACGTTGATCCAACAAATGTGTTCCAGTTCCTCCAGCAGGTGGCAGCACGGCGCTTAAAACCCTCACCGAGGGGCACAGCTCATTCGTTTTGCCCTGTATTTTATTGTTGTTTCCGGTCTTAATTTCTCAGTTTATTACTTAAATCCATTCATGATCCTGGCGCGCTGGTGCCGATGCCCAAGTATGTACGTTCACTTTTTTTTTTAATTAACAGAATAAATGGATAAATAAATAGAAATAGCTGACAGCATGACAAAAATATTATTTTGAACGTGACAGCTACATTATGGGCCGCATATGTTTATGTTTTACAAAAATTAAGCAAAAAAATTAGCCATTAAAATCACATAAAACACTAATTAAAAAAAAATGTAGGTGTTCTCTTTCCGCTATGAACGTACCTAATATTCCCCCTCCTCTCCTCGCATAATAAACTTGTTGTTTACTGTAACTGGGGTTGACACCGCCGGCGCTCGCGCGGGTCTCCAAGGACAACCTGGCACGTGCACGAAGACGCCCCAGGTGCACGCGCGCACACATTCACGCGCGTAAAGGAAACCCGCAACGACAGCAACAGCGGCGGCAGCAGGAGCCGGGCAGAGGAGCCGGGAGAGACGGAAGAGGGGAAAGGAAGCGGACCCCCCCGACCTCCCTTTGAACGCGTTTCCCCGTCCTGCTCGTGCGGTGGAACGCTCACGCACTTCGAGGAGCTGAGGGAGAGGGGGGTGGGGGGGTGTTTGGAAACGACGTTGAGGAGCTCGGAAGTAGCTTTTAGCAGCAGCACCTGCAGCACAGTTGTAGTAGTTGACTGAAGAGGAGGAGGAGGAAGAGTGGGGGGGAGCATGCAGGTACCGAGACGTTCTCCACACTGAAGGAGAGCCACCATGAAGGACACGGGAGAATCCAAAGACCATCAACTAACCGTGAGTCCGTCCTCTGGAGTTGTTCCTACCTGCACATTGTGTTAGTACCGGTAGCCTACTTTGATCAAAGTACCATATGAATGTGTTGCTTGTACATTAATCCCGCACGATATTCGATTTTTCCGATTCGATATTTTCGAACAATGTTAGTATCAGTATGAAACCCTGTTTATGTGATTTTTTTTAAACCCCCCTCATGTTTTCACGCTGGAAAACTAATGTAAAGTTGTTTTAAACTTTTTTTCTTGATTTTTCCAAACAATTTTGGACCAGGTGGCGATGTTTCCTCGAGGTTAATGATAAGCAAAGAAGAGACTGGAACAAAACTGGATTGTTACTGAAACATAGTAGAGAAAAACAAATCCATATCTGACATTCCGATGACAATAATATTATTCATCGCTAGCAACAGTTTACAGATTTTCCCAATTTAGCCTCAGTACAAGTTTATTGGAGCGATTCAAGCATTGATTTTAGATGATATGCCCCTGTACACTGATTATTATTTTTAATCAAAATAGAGAGGCCCGTAATTTAACATTTGGTGTTGGCAAATTTTGCGATTTCAATTGATTTTTATTCAAATGTTCAGCTCTATATCCGGTTCACAGGAATCATAAACATAAAATGAAATTCAGAAAACAATTTATTCTTTACAAAGAATGTTCAATTAAGTTCACTCGAAAATGCAAAGCAGACGCGCCTTAGAAATTTCAAAGGAAATGCAAGTATAAGATGTTGAATCTACATTCACATCAACGAGAAGATTTCAAGATGTATTAACATTATCATTCGGAACACATCACTTTTATTATCGATAGAAGTTATTATTAATATTGTTGTTATTTGTATCATTCAATATATTCCTTTGTCTCAAAGTCTGTGGGATTTTGGCGACATGCCTGAAACAAGGATTGTTAAACGCGAGTTCAAGATATTTTAATGTTCGTTTTTGCCACAGCATCTGTAAATATTCACATTTGTGAATTTCAAAGCTTTTAAAATGTCTAAAAAGAACTGGTTTCTAACAAGTAGCTAAATTGGAGCCTTAGATTAAAATTGATCACTTGGCAAAGAAACGTGAGAGTAGATATGGCGACGCTATACAGCCAGTGTAATTTGTTAGCATAACGTTAGCTTAGCACTTACGATTGAATTTATGCTTCAGACCTCAAAAAGGTGGTGTGTGTTTGTGAATATTATCTCAACATAGTCTTACCAACATCTTTTGCCACAGATGTTAATATTATCATTATTATTATTATTATTATTATTGACAAAATCCAGTATAAAAGTCCTACTGTTTCGATTTGAGAGAACCCTTTGACGATGCTGAGCTCCTTGATCCAAAACTACAGAATCCCTGCTGCTCTACACTGTGACAACGGCTCATCTCTACAACTTTAAATGCGATTAGAAGAACCATAACTCCAGCGGGTGTCAGTATGTGACACTGAATCATCACCGTTATCGACGTACCTGCGTTGAATTTTGGCCACCTGACGTCACAGCCCACCTTCACCCTGCATCAGCGCGGTGGTGGTGGTGGTGGTGGAGTTGGTGGCGGCCAGCTGGGTGCCTGTTCTCTCTAGACTGCGTCTCACAACCAATAACATTCTCTGAATTATTGAAGTGGCTGTTTCAGTAGCCGGGTCTCTTTTGTCCAGCGTGTAATACACTTTCTACAGGGTGTTGACAGAGAGAGATGCTTTTATATTCCCTCTGGTGCTCCGCCATGATGATGATGATGATGATAATGAGGTTTCTTATTAGTTGTAGTAGTAATGGGAGAATTACGCCCCATGAAGCCATTTTACACATTTTACATGCTGTGAACAGCTAGTAATTGGTATTAATGCTACACTGATGCATAACTTGTGACTATTTAACGAACTGAATTATATATTAGGCACATTTACAACTTACTGTGGGGGTTACAACCAGGTTGCCTTATAGAAATTAATATGAGAGGAAGCTAACTTGTATACAGTCATACGTGAATTACTTTGAATCAATAAAGTGGTGGTTATCTGTTTATCGTGAGCAACAGGAATTCATGCTGCAGTAATTCAGTAAAAATGAGTCATGCAATCGTTCAGCGTCACTTGTTTGTGTTAAAAAGTGCCACTGCTAATTACACCTTTGAGTCAAATGCTAGACTGTGTGTGAAATCAATGCTGATATATTGTTTTCGTTCCATTTTTGCCCCCATTAAAAGCTTCTCTACCCTGCTGAATGTTTTCATGCCGAGAAAGGAATGTTAAGAGAATCAAAGTAGCATTCACAAGGGGTGGTTATTTCAACCTCCATAAGCTTCAGGTGCCTGTACCTTAATTGAAGTGAGCATTTACGGATTGTGTGAAAATGTCATCGCTCCAATTTGTTTCTTAATGTTTGCGGGTGGCGATTGCAGTGGGCTTATCCACGCTCATAAAGACATCCTAGTTGTTATGGGAGCGGCATCGAGTGTTTTCACTGTCCATTTCACTCGACCCGACCGCGTTTAGGTTGTTGGAGCAAACACAGACAAAGCAGCGATAGATTTTTGAATATAAAATTGTATTTATCAGACAGAAGAAGAACAAACCAAACGGCCAGTTCCCTTTTGGAGTGAGAACGTCACTGTCATACCTCCTCATTTTGTTCCATTCTCCCTCAAGTCTACAATTTCAGGAATTGGAATGTCTTTTAAAGAACTTCTCTTTGTACTCCAGGTTGCCTTGAGGATCCGACCCCTCAGCGATGCTGAGCAGGAGGAGACGGCTACGATCGTGGCCCACAGAGTGGACGACCAGGTGGGATGACCTTCCTGTATTCGACCGCTATGTGTGTGTGTGTGTGTGTGTGTTTTTTTGTTTGTGTGTGCATCAGTATCCTGTTGAGCTTTGCCTGCACACATTTTGTGAATGTGTGCGTGTGAGCAATGAGGTCATGATGTTTCTGGGAGAAGCTGCTTGTCTCATTTCAAAATCCTCTTCCCTCTCCCAGTAAGGTGCACAGATAAGGTAACCTCAGGGACCTTGGCACAGCCAATATGTCTGTCTGAAAAACCAACGCATTTGTAAAGCTCAAATGTCACATTTCACTCTGTAAATGAAAGCTGGATGACTCAGACCTGTAGAAAAGGCAATGACCTTTCTAACGACTGATTGAAAGCTTTAGGTTCTTTCATATGGAGACGGCTGAAAGCCCGACTTTGCTGAGTGACTGAGGTGCAGTGGGAAACCAGCAGCTTCTGAGCTCCGTCGGAAGTCACACAGAAAAGATTCTACCGTTGCAAGGTCTCTCTCCGACTGAAATCAGTGGTTGCTGTGACGCAATTAGTCGACCAGTCTCTTAATCACTTTGGCGTTCTTGTGATTACAAAAGAAGACAAGACAGATATGGCATAGGTGTCAGGTGACAGTGACTTTTGACCGCCAAAATCTTTTCAGTTCACCACCGGAGTCCCAGTGGACACCCTTTTAGCTAAATTTGAATAAATTCCTCGGGGCGTTACAGAGGATACGATGGATATCATGCGCATGTGTGGTGATCGTGACAGTTTTCAGTACATCCTCAAGTCCCAGAGGAAGGAATCCCTGCTGTTGGTGATAATGGCATAAAATATGAAATGAACATTACATTAAAGGAAATAACTTGTAACAACTGAACGATGTTTTGACGCTCAGGTTTTTGCGCCACAAACTGCTTGGCAGCAGCAAACTGCAGCGTGAGCTTTACTTGCACCCGTCTAGCGCTAGTTTATTAATCCACTGTCCCAATGTCAGCGGACGTCCGCGCGACCGATTAAGAGGAGAAGAGACTTGGTTCCGTTCCATGGAGTTCGTTGAATCCTCTACCGCCCTCAACTACACTAGAAATACTGCACCACACTTCCTCGATGAGTGCCTGTGTGTCCAAATATTGTAATGTACAATACAGTCAGTAAAATAAACAGTGGGGTTCGTTATGGTATTTCTGCCAGGGGTTCCCGAGATGTTACCTGACCTTTTGAGCAAAATATCGTTTCAGTTTGCTCTTGAGCACCAGTGTGAAGAAATTCCCTCGAGGTGTTCCTGAGATGCGGCATCATGGAGCCTCACTGCGTGTACTAAACGCACCTTTAAACTCCGGCACTTGAGTTGGAACCTGCTGTAGGTATCAAAGATCTGACATGTAGAATTTACGACGCCATGTCCTTCTTCCTCTTTCCATATTTTGGCCCGTCTCAATCTGACATGGTTTATGACAAGAGAACTCATTATGCTAATTGTATTTGACCCTGACAGGAATCTTTGTTAATGAGTTCGGTCAGAACGAGGCACAACGTCAGTGTGTTAGAGCCACGCAAACTACAGAAGTTAAACTACAGGCAGATGTTGTTTGTTTCTAGCTGTAGATAAGCGTTCAGACTCCTGTCTCCAGAGCACAGTTGTGCTTCATGAGGCAGGCGACAACTCGGTATGAGCAGGACATATTGTGGGAGCCCCATTAGGATCGTATTCACTGGCAGTCCTAGCTTTCCAAGCTTTCCAATCGGTCCCTGGGGGGACGACCATTCAATGGTGAGTGTATGACGACGATGGTGATGAAAGTAGTGCCGCTGACTACATGCGTTATGACTGGCAAACTGCTCCCTCGCTGAAGGCGCTTGTATTTTACAAAGCGAGAGAAGCAACAACATAGCAACAGCCGACACAGTGACTCAGATTTGTGGCGTTGCGCCGGTGACAAGTGCTGGAGGCTATCATGCGAGGGCCGGGGCTAGTAGTGGTTGCTGCTGAAGGATTTTTACTAGAGAACACTTCCAGAAACAGATAATCCACAGCTTTGCGATAAGACTTGTTTGTCTGTCTTCTCAGAAGTAATTCAATTACACCATCAGCACTTCTGTCTGCAGTGACATCATTAAAATAGGCTTGGGCACAGGGGATTAGAGCGTAGTGGTTGGCAGGTAGATATGGTGCTGACACAGCCACCACCACAAGGCTTTGTTATTGTCTCCAGCTCAACAACACCTCAGGTGGAAGAGACGTTGGTGCGTGCTAAGCTATTGAATCTGGTCATGAAGCACAAAACCTCCTTTTTTCTTTTTTTTTTTCTTTTTTTTTTTTTGAATATCTGCGGAGAGAATAAGAGAACTTGGGTGAGGTTATATCAGGATCCCCAGGCATATTCGCAGCAAAGGCTTAGCGAAGCTTACAATACACACTTGTTATGATACAGAGGGATTGTAGGAATCTGCTGTTTACTCATAGCTTGAGATGGGCTTACCAGGCCAGCCTTGACATGAGTGGAGAGGATATTGTGAGGGAGGTCACTACAACACAGGGATGTTGTGAGATTATAGTGCACGGAATGGACGGATCTGTATTGCTATAGGATGTCTCACCTGCCTTGGTCATCACATGAGTCACAAATAATCATAACGTACACCTGTACCAGTGCAGCAGCTCTGAGTCAGTAGGTCGGTCGGTTGGAAGGCAAGCAGGACATCTCAAACGCTAAATGCCAGGTTTTGATGAAATTCAAACGCGTTCTACACCCTGGATCCTGTAAAGGGTCGGAGGCCATCGGCAGGATGTAACTACTAGAGGTGTTTTTCTGTTGGTAGAAGATCAAATTGCACTTGAAAAGGTTGAAAGAAGAATGTTTCGGTAAATCATTAACGGGGTTTTTTTTTTTTTTCAATATAATGGTCAATATGTCCGAAAACTTAGAGCACTTTGAAGCCTGTTTTTGGCGTGTTTGTACTCTGTTTCTGCACCGCCTCCTTGTTAGAGATATTAACTCTCAGAGTGCTTTGTCATTTTCTCTGTAGACGCAGAAATTATGGCAGAACCTTAGTATTCGATTAAAGCTCGATAGCACCTAAAAAAAAAGAAGAAGAACTTGGGCATTTTTTGTTAACAACCTCCTGAACAAGTGAAAAATATGCTAAAATATTTGATATCCTCTCAAACCTTTAGTTCTCTGCCCCCGTATTGGATAGAAACTCAGACGTTTTGATTCTGTGTAGAATGACTTTGCCCGACTGTTCATTTGACAAAGAAACCAATCAACAACACCTGAAATTACTTGGATGTCACAGGAGGTCATACGTTGCGGTGTGTGCGCCTGGATTATGTAAGTCATGCGGCTGGTGAGTGTATGTTCATAGAAATAGTTTCTCCTTCAGTCCTTCTCACACACTGTCCCTTTACAAATACAATAAGCCAGCTCTGTGCTGATTGTTTGCCTGGCAGGCAGGCAGCCAGGCGGTGACCATATGGCCTGCAGGTAGAGCTCAGACAGATTACCAGGGTGCTGGTGGCTGACTTGGCCGACTGGGTGGGAGTGACCAGATCTGGCTGTCCAGGCAGAAAGCAGACAACTGGAAGCTGGTTAATCCTGAGGAGATGAGCTCATTGGATGAGTTTTAGCTCAGGTTAAGCCTTCTGCCACCTGCTTCCCCCGCCCGCCCTTTCCGGCCTCTCATAGACCACCTTCTATGGTGAATGGGCTTTCCCTGTCCTTGAGTAGTACACCAGTGTAGTGATGTGGCTTTATGAATGAGAATAAAGTGGCAGCTCAGTTTTTATCTTGCCAAGGTTACAGTGTTGTTACTCCAGGGACAACTGCCTTTTAACCTAAACTGTGTTGAGGATTCAGGAGACTTAAATGCAGGGGACTGTTCCGAGTAATTTCACAACCAGATTCGAAATTAGCATTACGAGGGCCTCGGCTATCAATTATTGTAGTATTTTAGTATTCTACAGATATTCCGGCGCACAAAAGCACCATGAACACAACCCGCATGTTAAACTACACCGCATTTTTATGGTTTGTGTAGGTTACGCACAGCAAAGAACAACGATGCTGACAGTGTAAGCTTGCTAGCTGCTATGCTAAGGGGTCAGCGTAGCCCTGAAATAAGCTTTCAGAAACACATTTACCAAGCGAAGCCCCTCACAGATAATTTCAGTTTATGTCACTAACTTACTAACCTTATTCTTTGCGTAGAGCTATAAATATGTACCAGCCTTAATTTCAACAAGCTACCGGTTTCTTTAACTTAAAATGTTAACGCTACCTTGCACCAGGGCTCTAACTAAAACAAAGTAAGTGGACCACTCACTTCAGCCCCTCACACAGAAGGTTGAAGTGCGAGAACATAGACAGGGAGAGAAGGTAGTCCTGCAAATACTGTGGTTTGTTTTTTTTCTTAAAACAATGTGGCACTTTTTGTATATCATATTCAGCAACCACCTTTATGGTAATTAATTAGATACAAGTGATTTATTAGATTCAAGAAAAGGAATATACTTAAAAAGCCTGTGGAATATTTAAAATATCACGCTGGATCTCTCAAGTAACATTACACACACAAAAAAAGTTACTTGTATTTCATCTAATGAACCAAAGGACCTTGCATGGATGCTCTACTTTCACCTCATTCAACCAAAACACCCAGGGAGATGAAGTCATCCCTCCTTAAGAGGCTAACCACAAAGCCTGAAGGGATAAAGATAGTCTCTGTTGTGAAGTAGAAACCTGAGAGGACTATTTTATCTCACTACTGATTTCACCCAACTTACAGGTAGCCGGCCTTGAGGGCACGCACGTGGTATACGAGCACACGTGAATAAGTTCAGTTCCAAAAGGATACTTAGATACGCAGATCCCCTCCTGAATGCGTTCACTCCCAGAACGAGTCATTTTTGTTGGTGATAATTCAAGCATGTTTGCAAACGCGGTCCAGCACACGAGAATAGTGGAAGTTTGAGCGCTTACTTAGCTCTCAAACTTGTTAAGCACGCCTTCCACAGGGCTGGCCTGTCAGTCGCACACAGTGGGGAATGCTTTATGGTGAGGCCTTGTCACCATGGAGACACAGAGACAAGGTCAGGGCCATTGTTTGTTTTTGTTTTTTCTTTCCCCCCCTTCCTTGTCTCTCAGTAGGGCAGTACTCCATACGAGCGAATAAGGAAAAAAAAAACAGCAGTGTTTTTTTTAAGTCCTCAGATGAATCGACTGTTTGATGGAACGTTTGTTTTGGCAGACTTGTCAGTGCAACCTGAGTCTGGCTGTAAATGCAGAAGCCGCAGATGTAACACCAAACAACAGCGGCAGCATCTTCTCAGACGGAGGATTCTTCTGAGGATACAGCAGAGTGCTTAAAAGGCTGTCTTTGTTTAAAAAAAAAAAAACAAACAGGAAAAAACATGCTTTTGTGCATCTGTTTACCCTTAAAAAAGACTCGAAACAGGTGGCTCGTTTTGTTTGCTGACAAAGAGAAATCGTGTGCCAGCAGGCAAATAAAAATGTACCAATTTTCCTTCCAGTTCCCTTTTGAAGATCTGTTTTTTAAAATAATTAACAGCGCTCCGCCTGGTCCCGGTGCTAGTCTGCTTGATTGCAATGTGCGATGAATTGACACACAAAAAGCTCCTCACCTCAAGTGCTCAGTGTAGAGTTTCCACCAGCCTCTAAACGGAACCGACACTGAAAGGAGATTCAAATGGCCTTCACCTTAGAGGCTGCATTGTTGCGAGCCTGATTTCAGCAGAAACTGCTCGACTGGAGGGAAAAAAATGAATAAAATAGGCGTTTCGATCCAAACAAAGTTCATCTGGAACATATGAGAGGCTCTGAAACTGTCGTTGGATTGTGCGGAAGCCTCAGTGTGGTACACATCTTCTGTATGTTTACTGAAGTTCCTGAATGATACTTTATCCAGTAATGGTTAAATGTCATTTGAGTAAAAGGAAAATCACATTACAGATTACATTAGAAATGTTTGGTTCTCAGCTTCTTGGCAATGTCATACTCAATATTCACACGAAATACAGACCGATGCGCCAAAATGTGGTTTAACATTTAGTTTGTATCAAATTTTTGATTTTATATGTCAGTATGTTTGCATTTATCAACTTTAAGCAGATTGAAACTTGGAGATTTACTCCTTAGAAATTGAAATGTGCGGTGTTGAATTACAGGGCACCTTTCAATGCTTGATGTCTGCAAGCGTATCTTTATTTTCATTTGGAAAAAAGGAATACGTTTGAATCAAAAATGCTTTTGAAATGGTCAAATTTGCCAAGGAAAAAAAAGACTGAGTTGGTGAGCTTGGTTTTACTAACATGGTATGTAAGGTAATGGAAAACCTTGAAAAAGTTTTGAAAATTTTAAAAGTTTGGAACAGTTTTGGAAAAACAAACAAAGCCAGAAAATGTCCTTCACAAATACTGTAAATACATCAGGGCCTGGTGTTAATCGAGGACATGGCTCATCGCTCATTTGATTTAGTTTGACATTAATTTGTTTTCTGTAGTTATGAAAATTTTGTCTCATGGAAATTTTGTGCATATTTGTTGGTTAAAATCCCACCTATTGGTGTGTGGATCTTGCACTCAGGATTGAAAATATTCCCTCTAGAACACTCTATTCTCATAATGGGCTCTTTTAAAGTCTTGGAAAACAGGGGCGGGGGGGGGGGGGGTGGAAAGGGCCCACAATGTCCGTGCTATCCTTTTTACAAGGCGGAGTGTTTGAATAGCTGCGGCACGGAACAAGAAAGGGAAAAGGAACTACAAATAGTTACGTCTCTTTAGCCGTGAAGATTTAACCTTCACACTCAGGGACAGAGCCAGGAATCAGGTCTGAGACCGTAAAGGCAGCTGTTGAACGGCAGAGAGACGGCACAACTAGAAAAGAGTTTATTTGTGGCCACGTAGGGAAGGAAAGTATTCTCACTGTACCTTCTAGAAAAACTAGGTTAATATGTGAACACAAATAAGCAGTTTGACCTCGGAAAGTGGGTAATCTCCCTTTTCCTTATTCCCTCGACGAGGAGGTTATGTTTACGGCGCAGCACGATTACGCAGCGATGGGCCGAGAAGGAACCCATTGATTTATGTGAAGTTCCGTGTATTTCATGCACCGAAACGTTACCTTTTTTTTTCTCTTCTCTTCTTGTTGGTTTGAGATCTCTTAAAAAAAGTAAATAAATAATGGTTTGTACTGTACCAGTCGGAGACGTGGGAGAGCAATGACATCATCTAGGTGACACATTTTTTTTGTTTGACAAAGAAGAAGAGAGAGGAGAAGCACCACAATCAACAAAACCCCTAGCGCGTTGCCTCGTAGAGTTGTTTTTGTTTTTTGTTTTTTCTCCTCTCATCAGCTTTGTGTCCAAAATGTTGCCATACCGGATCAGATTTAGGTTTGAGTCTATTGCAACCCTGGAAAACCTATCCGCGAAACCGAAGGATGTCAGGAAAGCGCGTAACCTTTCCCAAGGGGATACGACGTCATCATCAGATCCTGTTCAGTAGGTTGTTGTTATTCAAGTTCAACTACAAAAATGTCTTTAAAATCCCTCCACAACTTTGAGGAATGGCTCAAAACTTACTCATCTCACGCGTTTCTGAGGTGCCCCCCCAAAAATAAAAGTGTTGCGTCTGTTGTTTTTTTTTCCAGTGTGTCGCTTTAATTGCATTATGATGCTCATTCCTGGAGGGCTCAAGGCCAAAAATACCCGGCTGTCTTTGTTCTGCCCGCCCTGAATCACTAACAGGATGGGGAACCTGGAGGAAGAAGGGAAAAAAAATTCATCGAAAATCCATCACCCGGTCACGTACTTGGCTCGTGTTGTGATCCACGTACCTGCTGCAGTGGATCACAACTATTATTGACTGTAGTGACCATGGAAACGCTCATGTTCCACATCACTGGTGGACGCGTTGTATTCCTTTACGTGGTTTAGGCATCAAAGGCATCAAACCAATAAAACCTTTTTTTCCCCAAAGTAATCAATAACCATTGAGTTCAAATTGATTGATGTCTTATCGCATCGTGACCAAACTTCGACCCCTTCACGTACAAACAGAATACAAATAGTGCAGTGACTCTGGCAGATGGAGGCGACTGTGGCGCGTGTCGTAATGTCAAATAGTTTCGCACGAAATCCCACCAGTTGAAGCTCTCACGTCAAACCGAAACAACGCGACTCAACCCAACCTCTAATTTTCTCCGACTCCACTCTACGGGTGTGTCTACCCATTTCTCTGTGTGTTTTGCCTTTGTGTGTGTGTGTGTGTGTGTGTGTGTGTGTCGTATGTGATCCCACTTAACGCCCTCCCAGCTCCTCCACTGCTAATCTCATTGAGAGTGCAGGGCGTGCCGTCTCGCTTACAAGTAGCTGCTGAAGGGCTGGAGTGCCTCGCTGCTGTTGGTTCCTCTAAACAGCCTGCAGGACTCTGGTAAACACGCACCAGTGTGTGGCTGCACCGGGCCCTACAGCAGCGCTTAACTGGAAGGGCACAGGGAATTACATCGATGTCTTGACATAGTTTGATTAAAAACAATATTACACAACCCAGCTGTTACATAAGACAGCTCATGATATGCTGGGTGGGAATTATTGGTGCTGGCACACAGACAGGAGGCGACGATGACGACAGGAATGGCGACTCGCAAGAACATCTTCACGTTCGCTGTAGTTTAACATCTCACAGTTTGAGGCCAACCCGCGGCGTTATGCGCGCCCCATCTTTTTAGTTTTGTGTAACAGAATCAGGAGCACAATATCCCTCTTCCTCCTCTGTCGCTACCTAATACCTCTTACACAAGCAGGAAGTGCAGGGCAACCGCGGGGCCATCAAGGCACCGCCTTTGATTGGCTCCTTGACAGTAAAAGACAGGCAGGGTTCCCTCCGTTATTACATCTTGAAACGATTCTCCCAGCGCCTCGAGTTGACAAAAAGTTGAAAACCAGTACGACGAGCAACACATAACAAGACAACAAATAGCATGGAGCGCAGATAGAAGACAGGTAGTTTGTGGCCAGATGGATAAGCCTTCGCAGGGCGTTGACAGAGAAAACATCTCCCGTATGTCACAGGTTTTAAGGCGCTAGAGGGACCAAGTGTCTCGGGGGGGGGGGGGGGGGGGGTTCTGTGTAATACCCCAGTCGTAGCAACATGTTTGTCTGTTCCACTCATCCAAGAGGCTCCCTTCCCAGAAATGAAATGATGTAAATCTTTGCACACAGAATACCTGGCAAACAATCATGTGGACATAAGCGTTGGTCTGATCGTGGTATTAGTCACTTTTGAAAAGATGCTATTAGTCACGCAGTACTAAAATGAAGCTACCATCCGGCCTCCAGGGATCGTGCTCACTACTTTGGCTGATACCACCTACGGGTCCTGATGATGTCAAAACAAATGTTTTAATACTATGGTTGGAAGACGTTCATCGTTTCAAATTACAAGGTTGAATTAAGTCAGAAGTGACCTCTTGAGGATATGGAGGAATGTTTGATGAACGAAGACTCTATAAACTGCTGCTTAAAAAGATATATATATATATATATATATTTACACACACATTTATGTATATACCAGAGCGTTGCTGGTTATTTACTCAGTATATTTTCAGAACAAAAGAATTCTAGCTGAGGCGCAGCTGGAAAGACTCTTTTTATTTCAGGGGAGGAAAAAAACTCCCAATAAAACTGCCCTCATAAAAACATTTTTAGCTGCATTTGGATTTAAATTGCATTTGAAAATTTAAAAATTAATTTGTACAGAATTTTTTTTTTTTTTAAATCCAGTTCCTTTCACATATAACGAGCTTTACAACCTGGAATAGTCTGTATTCATGGTTTATTTGAGTCTGTTTCGCTCCGCCGTCATGATATATTTCTGTCGTTCCATTCAAAAGGTTGTTTTTTGGGTGTTTTTTGTTCCGTGTATTTTTGAAACCCGTGGAAAAGGTCGATGTGTGCCGTGGCCTCAAAAGACTAATGGTTGCTTTTGTGTTTTATGCAGACGACATCTCCTACTCTGTCATGACAGATGGAAACATTATGGACCAGAATGACTGAAAATAGCTGTTGAGCACCGTTCTGCTCTCACCGCTGTGTGAACGGAGGCGCAAGGTTAACTTGACTCTGTACAAAATGGATCCTTTGGACATCTGGCTGCTGAAGAGAGCCTGTGAGGGGCATTGACACACACTCCACAAGTATCAGATGGGATTTTCTGACTTTAATTTGTCAGTGGAGAGCTGCATATTTCTAATAGACTATAGTAAGAACAGGGACAGCATGGCTCGGAGGTAGAGTGGCTGTTTAGCAACTGAAGAGTTGCTGGTTCGATCCTCACTTCCCCCGGTGACCATGTCAAAGTAGCCTTGAGCAAGATACTGAGCCCCTCATTGCTCCTGACGGCCCTGCAACAGACTGGCGACCCGTCCAGGGTGAACCCCGCCTCTCACCCAATGTCAGCTGGGATAGACTCCATTTTTTATTCTTAGTACATTTTTTACAAATAGAACAAATGAAAGCATGCTGGGGGGGTGGGTTGGAGTGAGTTACTATTTGACTGTGACAGCAGGAAACATGTTTATCTGCAATTGCAAAAAATTCCCTTAAATATTTACGCCAATATGACTTGACGGTATCTTGCACAGGTGATGGAATTGTTCCCCCTCAAATTATAATGTATGTTTGAACAAGCGCACGATGCGGAGTAACAACAGACGTTCCTTAATCTGATCTCAGTTTGTTCGACCAGCAGCCCTGCAGCTTCCAGGGCTCTGTCTGAATTGTTCTTTTGGCACAGAAATCCGTGTTTGGCTCCCGTAGGTCTGAACAGTCAGAGCTCCGGGCTGTAATTTGACTCTGTGCAGCATATCTGTGCTCTCGTCTGAATAATTGGTGATTGTCCCAGTTTGTGTCCGTATCCGACCTCAAGGTGACCTCTGACCTTAAACAGGCAGCAGATCCGTGCCAATGTCTGACATCCAGCTCCTGAGCTTTCCTGTTTGTTGGTGTCATCTTGGATGTTTTGTGTGGTGGCTCTTAAGTGGATAAGTAACAGCTTTACCTTACCTCACCTTACCTTACCTTACCTTGTTGTTGGTTTGCAGGATATCTTGAAAACCCAGAAACTGTCCCATCAGTCTCCAGTATATCCGATTCTGTCTCGTCTCTCATAAATAGTTGGAGGTGAATAAAACAGGAACAAAAAACATTCAGAACATTAAACTGCATCAGAGGGTTGAGGCGCTGCCGCATCGTCCAGAAAACTTCATATTGTTTTGGGGAGAGTAAGAGAGTCTTTCAGCTTTTTCATGTAGGAATAAATGCGTTAGGCTATATTTCTTGGAAAGAAAGAAAATCAGAATCTGGCTGAATTGAAATCAGCAAAGCCGAGTCAGAAATCGGAACCGGACAAATAAGTTCATTTCCAATGTCAAGCTTGGCATCCTCTGTATCCCTCATCTTAATTGAAATCCAGCAGTATCCAGAATTGCCGTCATGGGTGCCAAATTACCGTGTTATTATCCTACATCCATCCGTGTCAGATTGAAATCAAACGTCAAAGCACAATTAGGAAGAGAGAGGAAAAAATGGACGAGCGGGGGGGGGGGGGGGCAAAAACTTGCAGTTGTAATCTATGGAAGTGTGAGCTTCTGTTTGACTGGCAGAAACGGAGAGAAAAACCACCAAAGCCAGACGTCTTCTGTAACCTCAAAGGAAGAACAGGCCTTGCCATTAAGCACCCGGGGATCAGGTACGCTGCGACACAAACCTGCAGTCATCAAGAGTCCCTGAAACGGGATATACAGTCGCAGTGCCGGGGTGAAGAGAGGGCAGCGCTGGCCTTTTCTATCAGATAACCAGCTGCAATTGTGTCCATTGGACCTTCCAAAGCTTCGGTTGCATTTGTGAAAGAGCAGCTGGAAAGGTGGCCTGGTAAAGGTCACTTCTTTTTTTGTGATATCTGAACCTTTGTCCTCTGAGGTACTCTTGACTTATCACGCCAGAAGTCGTTGTTATGTCACTCTTGTTTAGCCTAAAGGAGAGAGACTGCAGTGAAAAGAGGAAAAAACTCCACACTCTGTCATATGAGCTTGAGCTCGAAGGAGTCCAACCAGGTTTGCCGTTGTTAACAACTCACTCTGCCTTGTGTTGTTTCATGTCTCAAATTAGTGCACATCAGTCCACATATGAATATATATCTAATATACTGACAGGCCGGGATCTTGACTATACGACACGCGGTCGGAATTCTCCAAATTCACTCATTTAGAGTGGTGGACGGACCCAGATCCTTGTCCTTGTCAGGCTCCACAGAAATCTGTTCTTGCTCTTTTCATGCCTTTGGTTGTCAGCGTCCTGTTGTATTTTCATGCTGACAACCAAACCGTTAATATTTTCCATGAATTATAGGGAAGCGGCCTTGACTTCCTGATCAACGATATAGACCTTTCATTCACAAAGCAGTTGGAACCACATTGGAAACATGCTTCCATGGTAACCACCGTGTCATTTGAGGATGGAGGGTGAAAAGGGACTGTCGTCTCAGGGGAAGATGTATACGTAGATGGACGTGCTCTTTGGATATGGCACACAGATATATGGCGCACGGACAAAAGCTGCTCTCTTAATCTCTGCAACACATGCGTGGACCACCAAATGAGCTGCTGGATAAAAAAAGACGTGACCCAATGACCTTTGAAGCCACGACAGCAAAGACAAGACACAAGTGTGAGCAGTAAAATGTGACATCAGTGTGTCCGGATGGTTGGACAGCTTTTGCCCCATCGATCTCTTGTGTTTTTGTTGGAAGGCACATTTCACGCTTTCGCTGGACGATACGACGTGGGCGTGTTCACACTTTCACGCTCGTTTCTTTTTTACTACTCGTGTGTAGATTTGTTTGCTCTGACACTCAGTACCCGTGTCTGAAATTGACCAGCATCTGCTGATACTGATGACGTGGCGATGTCATCGCCGCTGATTCCTGTTCTCCCCCCCCGCCCCCCAAAACACACCCACCCACACCACGTAAGAGTCTTTTTTTTATTTGTAGTGACGCATTTTGGTTCACTTACATTTTTCTCTCCATTTTTTTTAAGAGAAACAGAAACTCTTTAATTAATTGAACCAGAAAAAAAAGAACTACCTGTGTGATAATGGTATTATACAATAAATACTGGGGGCTTCGTAGGGAAACATTAAAAATTTCTCTTTCACAGCACAAGTGGTGGCAAACACACTGTAGGCAGTTCAAATCTGGGCCATTGTTCATTTTATTAGATATCCGAGGCACCGGTGAGGTGTAATGAAACGGGACTGATGTCCACGGCACTGCAGACTCTTGTTGGCCACCTTGGCTGCGTTTGCCTCTTGGCACACGATCGTGGATCCAGTCAGACACAACCAACCATGGCGGGCGCTTGAATGATGGCTCTGTGGTGGTAGCTAGCAGCGCTGTAAAGAGCAAGAGGGCCTACCAAGTCAACCCTGCTGCTCAAACGACCAGAGCAGCAGGTTGTGTTGATTAGAAAACCGATCGCCAAAGGGAGACTCTTGGAAAGGGTGCTCCTTCGCACCCCACTGCTTTTAATGGCATTAAGATAACTCCATCACACTAATTGGTTTCATGTCGCTGCATAAGCAAGCTGTTGTTTTGACTTTGGCTGATCCTTGTGAGGATATGAATATTTAAGAGGCCAGCCTTCTCTTTTTTTTTTTCCTTCTTTTTTTCCTTGCATCGCTACGGTGTGTAAATTCACACTGAGGCCGTTTGTTTCGTCAGCCTCCGGGGTCAAGTTAAACGGAGCCGAGCCCTTTATCCAAACGATAAGTGTCTGTAGCATCATGTGATGCCCATTGTGACAGGAGACAGCATGATTGAAACTACTAAAAATGACACCACGTTTACAGGGGCTGTCGACCAGGAAATTGCTTTCTATTTTCCTTCATGCATCCCAGGCTTTTGGCTCGCTCGACTCCTAGCTGACGTCTCCTTTAGTGGCGGTCTTAAATTAGTCAGGCGAAAACAACTGATTGGTCCGAGCAGAAAGAGCAATAGAAACTTATTGAAAAACCTGACATTTACATCTCTCACCTCATAAGTTTGCCTAATAAATTTCTGATCTCGCCTTATCTTTGAAGGATCGCGGCTAACCATGGGAACCAGTTACATGATTGATAGTTTTCTGATGGGTGAACCAAAATGAAACGCCATCACGGCGGTTATTAAGAAATGACGGAAGGATTCTACACCCCCACTCTTTCTGTCTTCAACCGACCTAATCATCCTTCTGGCAAACAATTATTCTTCCAAATGAGCTAATTTCCTGTACTAGTACGAAGCCGCTAGCACTGTGCACTTTACAGATTCTGCTTCTCACCGTCACCATATAACGGTGAGACACTCAGGAATTGGACCTCCGAGACGAACAGACACATCGACGCTTGCAGCTGCTAAATGAGTCTTATCATTCGACCCGACATCCCTCCAATTATTTTATCAGTGTCACTCTTACAACCTGCCAGCGACTTCATCAACAGCAGTACCGGCAGCGCTCAGATATTTGAATTAAGCCCGTCAGGTTTTATGTATTTTGCTGTGTTTGCAGTGCCATTTGTGTTTGTGGAGCGGTTGCTGTGCAGCTGTCGAGTCTAAAGCTGCCAGATTCAGTGAGCAGTGGATGGACTTCATGATCAGTCCGTATGTCAGAAGATCACAAATGACCTCCAACTCTTGCCTGGTTTAATAAAACATTATTTTATTGACTTTTTTTTAAACTGTCCTAATAGTTCAAGCTCTGTAAATGTACTGAACTGTTAAAGGGGAAAGTCTGAACCCCAACGATCGATAGTTGATGAGAGCTGCGTTTTGATCCACCGCTTGAGAAAATAGTCTTTTTTTTTTTTACAGCCTAAAAATTTTGTAGTTGTCATTATTTTTGACTGATATTGCAGTCGTTATTTGATTAGTCAATATTTGACATACATTCTGCAATCAGCAAAGGCTAAATTGTCATTTCAATAAGATTTCAGTTGATATGAATGATAATCTGAAATCTCCTGGTTGTTTGCTTCACTGTAGCTGTCATTACTGTTAAGGTGTTAAAGATCTGAGCGTCCCAGAAACCCTCGAAATGGCTCGTTTCACTCATGATGGCATCCGCTGGTTTTGGTAACGTTTGGAAAATCTAGAAGAGAGAATGCTAGCTGTTCAGGAGCTAACGTGAAGTAGCCGCCTTCGGCCAGAGGAACTCTCTCGTCTGGCGGCAAAGGAACGTCGCCACAGACTTATATTCCGTCTGCTGTGAGCGGCAGAGAGTTTCAGCTGGCGGTGTTGAGCTTGAAGGGCACCGTGTGAACATGTTTGGCGAGGACTACACGCAGATGTGATGTACTGTAGCCTTAAGATCTCCGTTGCATCCTAGAGAGCTGCCGTGTACTGTGCGGTGAGGATAATGCTCACGCATGGTAGATAAAGAGAGTCACATCTGTCTGTATATGCTGACACTGGCTTCAGTTCTCACAGACAGTCGTGGCTCGTGTCACCTTGTTGCAGCAGCTGACGTGAAACGCCGCCATCTTGGTTGCTGTGCGAGCATGTTTCCGTGTCCATGAGAGTACCGTGTTCCCAAACGCACCCTAACCTGTCCTGTCCACGAGACGTCACGGCTCAGCAGCTAATACTGACCTGCACTTCACCCCTGATTCTTTGTTTCTTACAAGCATGTTATTTGAACACGGGTGTCTTTGCTGTCCTCACAGTCTGAGCTCCGGAAGGTTACCTGCAGCATTACTGGAATCACGTGCCCAGACATCCAGGCTTACCTGGCTGCACAGTGTACTGCCACCATAGCCTGAACCTTCCCAACTTATCCTGAATGAAGTGAGTGTTATAGAACCTGCCCAAGCAGCAGCTGCTGTGTGTGGGTGTAGATGGGTGGAGCTGAGGAAGGTACAGTTACTCAAGGAACACAGGTGACAGATGGGACTGGAGGTGTTATCAACACCCTCGCGCCTTAATGATTTTCCCAAGTGCATCCACGTTTACAAAAGTGTGCACCCTATTTGATACCTACCCCGCACGCAGTTATGTGCAAGAGCACTGTGGCATGCTGATCATTAGCCTCCACCAGGACACCAATTACACCCTCTCACACCAAGTAATGACACAAGAGGTGATACTCTGGTGCCGAGACAAGTGCCCCCTCCTGAAAACTGACCAAGCGCCTGTCGGCACAGGTGACACCGGAACAGCCGAGCTTAGCTGAAGAGCTACTCTGACCTTGAATAACGAGAGATAGAGAGAAACTCTCCCCCGTCCACAGGATCTTTGGTTTGAAATGTGATCAGAACTCACACGTCACTGCAGCTGGCAGGTCTGCTCAGAAACACTGGAGGAGAAGCTGGAAGTTAACAGGATTACGGGGAGCAGCGTCGGCGGTCCCACGTGGTCGCCGCTCCCACGTGGTTGCCGCTCCCACGTGGTTGCCGCTCCCTGCTGCCGCTGGTCTTCCTCACAGCTGAAATTTGTTGAGCGGCTGGGGTTAATTTGCGAAGACGTGCTTTGTTTAGACGCCTGACTTCTGACAAATCGTGGTACATCGGCGCCAAACGTACCCACCACACACGCGGACCTCGAATCCTGTCTCCATACTGATTCGTTGACACTGAGCGAAAATGATTGAACTGCACATAAAACAGGTAAATAAAACGGATGAATTCTGTTTTATTCTACTGATTCCATTTGATTTAGTTTGTCTTCAGCTTCTTGTGGAGGGTGGGGTTACTGCCGACTACCCTTTTTTGCAAGATTTCGTTGACTTATGTTGACGATAATAGAAAAACTTCTTGATGAGCTATTAAATTAAGTAAATATATCAGGATATGGATGATTCATAGGACTGGCAACAGCTGCTCGCGTTAACTCTGCTGGGGGTGAAGGCAGGGGAACTGCTGTTCTCTACTTGATGTTTATCACAATGAAATAACGATTGATACAAATATTTTTTTTATTATTATTCTCGCTTAATGTTGTGATTTTACACTGCAGACACACCGTGATGTCCAAAACTACGCTAAAGAAAGCAAAACAAGTAGCTCTCCACATGCCCTCTGTTGACCCCCCCCCCCCATTTCCCCCTCCAGCTGATTGCAGGCTCTGTGTAAGCTCGCCACGTTCCCCGCCTTCATCTGCTGTCGTCAGTTTATGAAAAGTGAAGTCTCTCCTCTTGAATTTCAATCGAGAGGCTTCAAAGTAAGCGGCTCGGTGGTTGAGGGGGTCATCAAACAAGCCGGGTGCTCCAGCCTCGCAGGCCTGGGAGGACCCTCCAGGCCCGCTGCTCCCCGCTGCCCCGTGTTTTATCTAAAATAAACTGTGTTGTTCCCTTTATTGACTTTTCTATTAATTGCTTAGATTCAAGGCACTTCGAGGACATGTTGCACCGATCGTGTGGCTCAATTGAGCTGTGATGTCATGCTTTGCAGTTCCTGTCCATGGTTTATCCCCCAATTATCCCTTTGTGATTTATCGATGAGACTTTTTCAAACAGCACACTCGACAGCTTGGTTCCACTCTTAACAGCTCAGTCCCGAGCATAGAAAAAGCTGTTTGGAGCAGAAACAAGCAGCCTGCGTCTGCCTTTAATAATCTGGACAGCTGATGGTTCTCTCAGACGTCTCTAGACACCCGCGTTTCTGTTAGCTAGCTGTGACACCTGATGCTACAGCTGCGCAATGTTCCTTCAGACTTGCCCTTGTACTTTTCCTGCATAAACACAGAACATCTGGATGTTTCATATCCCCGTCCACCATTCTACCGCATCCCCGGAGGCTTAAGTTGTGACTAAATTATCTGGAGTTCTTTTGGGTCGAGAGCTCAGGCGCTCATTTGCTGAACTCTCAGCCGTGTCTGACCGGAGATGTCGCCTGCTCCGCTGTGGTTGACTAACGAGCTGCTCTGTCCTTCCTTTCATTGCCAGATGGTGGTTCTGATGGACCCCATGGAGGACCCAGACGACATCCTGCGTGCCAACCGCTCCAGGGAGAAGACTTACATGTTCGATGTGGCGTTTGACTACTCCGCCAGTCAGGTTAGTTCAAAGAATTTGCCGTCAACTGTTCGCTGTGGCCGTACGTGTGCTAAATTTCTTGCAGATGTAATCAGGGTTTACGGTCAGGACACCACAGTAGCCGGAGCTGAAGTTGTGGCTTTCAAGCCTTAGGTGTGCCTGTCACTGTGACCTTGACCTTTGACCACCAAAATCTTTTCAGGGCATCCTTGAGTCCCAGTAGGTGCTAAATTTGTAGAAACTTCTTCTGGACGTTCCCGACTTATGATGTTAACGAGAATGGGACAGTCAACCTAAAAGAAACCCATAAAACTAAAGAAAACTAATCAAATGTAGAACGGCAATGGTGGTCCCAAAGCAAGATTTCTTTCTTTTCCCGATGACCTAGAAGTTGACGTTGTCGTTCCTTTTCAGGAGGAGGTGTACCGAGCTACCACCAGAGGGCTGATTGAGGGCCTCATATCAGGCTACAATGCCACTGTGTTTGCCTACGGACCCACAGGTTGGTTTTACTGTGTGTGACAGTTGCACAAGTCGATAACTCTACATGAATTTTGAATGAACGGGTTGGTAGAACGCGACGTGGAAAGTACAGCGGAAATGGAAAATGCCTGGCTGCAATACTGTCGGATTGATCGATTTATTTGTGGGAGCCACGTGTCGATTCCCGTCTGCCGAGGAGCTGGTGTGGTCACCGGCGAGTGTCGTGTTTTAATGATGTCAACAAAAATGTTGAAAGAATTATTTTAAGAGTGATAAATCCCTCCAGTTAATGGTCCCTAGAGGATTAAATGTTCACTGAAACAGAACGTTTCAACTGCATGCTTTTGGGATGTTGAATGTTTGTTCCAATCAACCAACATTTTTAGGATTTTTTTTTTTTTTTTTTTTTGGTGACAATTTTCTCCTACCTTCAGGAAGTTGATTCAAGGAACAAATTCAAAGCTTTTACCAGAATATTACATGTGATCTTCTAATAAATTTCTCAGAATCAAAGCTAATCAAGTTCATTTTCTGCTTCCATGTCCCTTCCTATTCGATGTTAGGAAGATTAGCCATGACATCCCCTGCCTTTGTTTCCTTTTTATGATTCATAGCTTGATAACTGTTACATTGTCTCTGCTACCATCCCTTGTGTTATTGTTTCCATAGATATTGCAGTGTAAAATAAATCCTCCGTGCGTGAAACTGTGACAGAATAAGATGCTCGATGGGGTTCACAGGGTTCTCCGGTCGGCCTCAGTCAGCTCGCTCTCAGGAAAAGCGTGAGCCGCCTTATTTGCATTGGTTGTGATTTTCATTATCGTGCAGGTCTGATTAGAAAATGACTCATGCTCTACCTCCTACGTCTCTAGTTGGTAGGGACAGATTGTCAAAGCACGGTTCTCCGTGGAGGTGACCCAGCTGCCTCTTTGTCTTATTTGCCTCTTCGGCCTTCTGCCCGTCCATCTGTCTCAGACATTCACAGCTCATGGGCTATACAAATAAAATTGCCCTGCCTTGCCTTGCCCTTGCCTCTTTATCTCATGTGGGGAAGCAACATTCAGTCCCCCTGCATCTGGACACCAGGACTGGACTCAGAAATCTAAAAGGAGCATACAGGCAGGAGAGCGTATCGTCTGCCAGACAGACAACCAAATTCCAGGGCCGTGAAACCAAACAAAAAGCTCAGCATCACTGAAATGCACAGCCAGCGCAGACGGGTATAATTTTGCGTGGGCTTGTTGTTGAAAACGAGCCATTTCACTTGACATATTGGCATTTCTTAAATTGTTTATAACACGGACTCGTCGTGAGCTCCTTAATAGAGCTCGGATGAGTCAGTGAGAGCATAAATGCATCTAGTTGATGGAGAATTTTTTTTTTTTCTTTTCTATTTTCAGGTTGTGGGAAGACATACACCATGTTGGGGACGGACAAGGAGCCAGGCATCTACGTCCGTACCCTGAACGACCTGTTCCGTGCCATCGAGGAGACCAGTGACGACATGCTGTACAGCGTCTCCATGTCCTATCTGGAGGTCAGGATTTAAAGCACTTGTGTAGAGACATTTAATTCTCATTAGGAACACGGAGAATCATCGTGGTAATGGAGCATCTCGCCTGGGATGTGTGTGTGTGTGTGTGTGTGTGTGTGTGTGTGTGTGTGTGTGTGTGTGTGTGTGTGTGTGGGGCTCCATTAACACGATTGGTGCCTTGGTGTTGAGATTTCATCACATTTGAACTCCGCATCTACCTGATTCTTTCATCTTCAGCATTCGAACATCCCTCGTCATCTGTTTGCGCTGATAAAATCTGATGCAAATTGCAGACAGACACTCGGGGTGTTGCGTTACTGCGGCCTGCTATCAGTTCCACATCTGAACGGAGCTGAGCTGGCATCCTTACCTGCAGACACTTCAGGAACAAATTCCACACCATTCTAGGCATTCTGTCCTGTTCTTAATACCTTGTTTATTTTTTTACATTGTCATAATTAATGGATTACAAATTAATTTAGTCAATCCAGACGATATTCTGTGAGTAATCATGATTAATAGCAAGATTGAAATGTTTTTTGGGGGGGGTGGATGAAACAGATACCTGCGTGGTATTGGAAGGAAGAACGTTAACAGGTAGTGCTGCATGACTTCATACTACTTTTAGAAGAAATCAACATGATGCCCGATACTGAAATTTGTGAAATGTCAAAATTTGACATTTGAAATGCACAACATACAAGCTCCACCTCGCATTCAGAAATAAAAAGTCAGACAAAATTACTTAATTGAATAAATAGGAAAATTAAAACCATTCGTGCAACAGTTTTGCCGTATTGTAAAAAGGAAAGAAAAAAGATTTTGTGTTTGTGACATTGTACAAGCCGATGCTGTGACCCGATCAATCGCACGCTTGGAGAACGATGCAGCCAGCAGCGGAGCGACTAACTACCCAGGCTCACTTTGTGCATTAAGGCATTAATTTTGACATTTTTACCCTCTAGATCCTTTTCCTGCCTCATATAAAGCAGTTTAATAGGCCCTGTTGTTGTCCAGGGATGCTGCTCCAGCTCGCTTGGCCTCCTTTCCCTTAACCAGCAAGCTTTTCATCATTTACAAATGTCAGCCAGGCAATTTTGAAAATACACAGTCTTCTGTCTTCAGGGGAGGATTTTCTGTCTCTCAGAGTAGCAACAAGACATTGATGAGTGATTAATGGAGTTTTCACCTGAGGGCTTTTACCTCTGGCTGGCCCTGATTGATGGACGCTCACGCTGAAACGGGAACGAAACAAAGCGTGAAGTGCTGCGTCAAATCTATATTCTCAGTTTGTATCCTGAAATTCTTTTCTGAGAAGATGCGTTGGTAAGTCAGAAGGAAGTCATGCGATCGCCATAGTTTGTTCATTTCTCTTTCTTGTTAGCAGGATCACCCCAATCGATTCGATTCTGGAAGTGATCGGGATCTGATGCTGAAGCCCTCTGTTTTTTGGTTTGTTTTGTTTCTCACTGCTATTCTTGGGGACTCATTATCCCCCCCCCCCCCCTCATGCTAATTCAGCGTGTGCTTGTGTTCGCCAGTGATCCGCTGGCTACTGTTGTTGCACGGTGATTCAAGCTCGAGGTGAAGGAAGGCTGCTTGAGGTGATGTGAAGTGTTGAATCATGAAAGTAACTGAAGCCTGAAGAAACCATTGAGTTCAGCTCAGTTGTTAAAATGGAACGATGGCGACGGTGCACGTGCTGATTCAGATCCGCTTCTGTAGCTTGTGCCGAAGCAGGAATGGTAACTGAGTACTGTATTATGTAATCCCAAACACACTGAGTAATAGATTACCTGCTGAGTGCCGTTGGTCTGCCTGGATGATGTACTCCTGGCTCGTGACGCGGGTCTGTCTGCGTGCACCCCCCCGCCGACTCAGCTCCAAATACTTCATCGGTTGTCACTGACTCCCAGTGACCCGTGAAGTCATTGTTGCCTTTCCTTGACTTGGGAGGCTTGTTAGCGTCGCCCTTCAATGAGGCGTGTGTTCTCCTCAAATGATCCAAACACACTTGATGTCCCTCCTCGCTGCTTTTTTTTTTTTTTTTTTTCCCCTACAACAGCAGGGTTTGTGTCACACACACCCTGGAATGATTTAACTCGCTGAATGACTTTCTCTCATGATTGTAAAGTGAACAGTTTCTTTACCCAAAGACAACGTGGAGAAGATGGAAGCGTGAAGACGGAAGGGGAAAAAAATTTTTTTTTTTTTCTTTTTAAATGCATGAGTCAGATTTATTCAAAGGTCTAGTTTGATATGAAATAAGAGTGAGAGGAAAATAAAATAAAATGAGAGAGAAAGACAGTTGATGAATATGAACGCCATGAAAGAATATGAAAAGAACATTCAGCCTTCAACAGAAAATGATAAGCTCTGGGCTGCAAATTTATTCCTGTTGAGTGGCTGGTTTGCTTCAGACTTTGAAATTACATTTTGCGCTGCCAGTGAGAAACGCTATCATTACATTCAATGATTGACATTGTTATTGAAGCTCAGCACTCTGGGTGGGTGGAACTGAAAAACGTCCTATTAAAATGCCAATAATGGAGTGTGGATGTACTCTGACCTGTATTGAATGTTTCAGGATGGATCCTCACGTATGGCTGCGTGACATGTGTGTGTTTGCTGTTTCCAGGGAGCAATCTGTTGCCGCTACTGCCTCACTACAAAGACATTAAATGCCATTTTATAGCCTGACAGAGCAAGAAGGTATATCTGCTCCTATTCTTCTTCAAATCACATTCAACATGTGCAATCTCAAAAAAACACACACAGAAACACTGACAAATAAATACACCTGCAGTCATTCTGCACCGTTCACGTGTTAGCGGCACTGCCCCCCTGTTGTCTTGGTCTTTACGCTGTATTTCTTGCCTTCTGTTCCTGTTCTCTGCAGACTGTTGTTCAAGTAGAACCTTTTTAAGAGCTCCACTTTGGTCCAGGCTGAAACAAATCAATAGAGCGCCGCAGGGATGACACATTTTGCTGGCTAACCCGGTTAGCATCCCTATGGCTTCCCTCGACTAAAAGCTAACAGGCTTTTTTGGATTGGATTTCGGATTATTGCTGGAAATAAACTTTGTCAAATAGCCATGCACAAAATTTACACGATTTGTTTGTCAAGGTACAATTCACTAACAAACACAACTTTTATCTTGTTTGAGACAGAGTTGCAGTTGTTGACAAAGTGTAACATCCGGCTATACAGGTTTACAAGCTATGCGACCTCTTGTTTAGCTGCTTGCTGCAAAAACATTTTGTGGTATTTAGAGATGTATATTTTAGGCTACAGATCAAAACTCTCAACGTCTCGCGCTCATTTGAATTGTATCAACTTTTTAAAATCTCTGACTTTTCATTGGGGCATTTTCTGCTAGGCTGTACGGTGGTGCAGTGGTCAGCACTGTTGCCTCACAGCAAGAAGGTTCCGGGTTTGAGTCCCGGCTCGGGCACGGGATCTTTCTGTGTGGAGTCTGCATGTTCTCCCCGTGCCTGTGTGGGTTCTCTCTGGTACTCCAGCTTCCTCCACAGTCCAAAGACATCAAGAGGGGACGAGGCTGATTGATACTCTAAATTGACTGTAGGTGTGACTGTGAGTGTGAATGATTATTTGTCTCTGTATGTTGGCCCTGTGGTGGACTGGTGACCTGTCCAGGGTGAACCCTGCCTCTTGCCCGTTGACGCTGGGATAGGCTCCAGCCCCCCCCCCCCCCCCCGCGACCCTTACTAGGAATAAGTGGAAGACGATGGATGGATGGGTGGATGGATTTTCTGCTGGCTCAAATTAAAATGTACTTTGGTTACATTTGGTTTGGCCCATTAAATGTTGCATGAATGCTAAAATGCTAAGCGAAGATATTGAATAATTTAACGTGTACCAGCTTAACATCCAAATGGAAGCCTTTCTATTTTGAAAAACACAGAATTTTAGTCTTGTCTAAATCACCAGTGAGAGTAAAAGTGCTGCCTCTTGTGTGACTGGTATCTGCTTGACTCCTCAAAACTCCCAGCACTTTGCTCTGAGCTTCTGTGTCGCTTCCATGGCTGGTG
Source organism: Aulostomus chinensis (assembly GCF_037954235.1). NCBI lineage: Eukaryota > Metazoa > Chordata > Actinopteri > Syngnathiformes > Aulostomidae > Aulostomus > Aulostomus chinensis. The sequence continues at coordinate 18,026,687 of NC_141342.1, read as the reverse complement.
ATCAGAGTCAGTCTTTCTGAGATTGAAGTTCTGGAGCACTGTTGTCATCCAGGAGTGCAAAGATTCACCGGTGCATCCGGATCAGTCGGGCTTGAAGTGTTAAGATGCAGCGACACTGATTCAAACAGCCTAAACCAGTGGAAAAAAAGCTGGAAGTGACTCATGGAAAATCAATGCAGCGCTTTGCCTCTCTCAGTGTGATGAGCATCTGTTTGATTTCTGACATCATGAAACTGCTGTTGCCAGCATAAACTCCAATGTGCGGAATACATCTGAGTTTATAAGGAAGACGGAAGTACGGCAGGGAACCAGCCACAAATCTGCAGACCTACATCCCCAACGGAAGAGCAAATGAAACACCTGGAGCTTAAAATGTTGCATGGAATCGTTCTTCTATAAAACAGAGGCAAATCACCCTGCTGTCTAAATTCGCTGAGATCTTTGTTGTAGCTGACAATGTTGTGTGTCTGTCTGCTTCTTTTAGATTTACAATGAGATGATCCGGGACCTGCTGAACCCGTCGTCTGGGTTCCTGGATCTAAGAGAAGACGCTAAGGGAGTGATTCAGGTTGCCGGCATCACTGAGGTGTCTACCATCAACGCCCAGGAGGTCAGATAGATGTCCCTGATTTTGTCAGAGCATATCGATTTCCTGCACGCACCACGAAGAGCTCAACCTGTGTTTCACCAGATCATGGAATTGCTGGTGAAAGGGAATAAACAGCGCACCCAGGAGCCGACAGCTGCTAATAAGACGTCGTCCCGCTCCCACGCTGTGCTCCAGGTGGCCGTCAAGCAGCAGAGCCGCTGCCGAGACGTGCTGCAGGAGGTCCGCTTCGCACGCCTCTTCATGATCGACCTAGCTGGCTCTGAACGAGCAGCACAGGTGCGTTGATATAAATAGGCTGTAATTTGAACACAAGACTTTTTCGCTGGTTCCATTTTTTGCCAAACTCCCCTTCAGTAATTTGACTGTACCGTTTACACACACTTGTAAGTGTGTATATTACACACACACACACACACAGCCTCAAACACAAGGGTTTTGGGACCCTTAAACATCAGGAGACTTTAATAGAAGGCTTGTTTTATCTGAAATTATTCACCTCTGTGGTGCAGACACCTCCCTGACGCAGTCTCTTTACTTTGTTCATTTATTGCTTCTCTGTTTGTGGGGGTGTTAAAATTATTCAGCTTGTTGCTCAGTTTTCAACTTAATCCAGCTTCAGTCTGGTTGGCTGTTGTTGCCTCTGTCAGTGGTGCCATCTCCTGGCCAAAAGCTGAAATTGCTCTGAGCAAGGTGCAGGTTTAAAGGTTTGGGTGATTTGGTTTGCCATCTCTACACGATCAGCTCTGTAACAAACTCTCTTCATGGTCCAGACTCAGAATAGAGGTCAGCGGTTGAAGGAAGGGGCCCACATCAACCGCTCCCTCCTGGCTTTGGGCAACTGCATCAACGCCCTGAGTGACAAAAACGGCAACAAGTATGTCAACTACCGGGACAGCAAGTTAACTCGCCTCCTGAAGGTACGCGAAAGGTCTTTATGTTTCACAACTTGGTTTTATTCTGTGGGCTTTGATGCGAGTATTTGTTTTGTCCTCATTCTGATGTTGACAGGATTCGCTGGGCGGGAACAGTCGCACAGTCATGATAGCCCACATCAGTCCGGCCTCGGTGGCTTTTGAGGAGTCTCGAAACACACTGACGTACGCCGACCGTGCCAAAAGTATTCGAACGCGGGTGAGTTTAAAGGGTGTCCCAGCGTCTCTGCAGCTTTTGCGCATTTTTAAGAGATTGACACTCATTCTTATTTCATCATGTGTCTTGAAGTTCACGTAAGAGACAAATTCACCTGCTCGCAGTAGGAAGCCAACATTGAAGTATTTCATCAGATTCTCTCCGTCTTTCTCTGAACCATGTGCTTCAGGTAAAAAAGAACCTCATAAATGTGTCATACCACATCGCTCAGTACACCAACATCATCTCAGATCTGCGCTGCGAGATCCAGCGGCTCAAGAAGAAGATAGCGGACCAGGCGAGTCGCCAGCCCAACTCAGACAAGGCCGATATCCGTCACGTCCAGGGTAAAGCCTCTTCACACCTGTAGTACCAGAGAACCATCTACCGAATGAAGCTGTCGTCTGATATTAGTGTTGCATGTCCCTCCCTGGCAGCGGAGGTCCAGGCCCACTCCAGCCAGCAGGGTCGGGCAGAGATGGATCAGTTGAGGGAGCAGCTCCTGGATGCGTTCCGCCAGCAGATGGAGATCAGGAAGAGTCTGATGGAGCTGGAAAACAGCAACATGGAGCTCCAGATCGACACCTCCAAACAGCTGCTGACCATTGCAGAGTGAGTGATCGGGATTTCTGTCTCTGCTCACGTGTGTGTTACAGTCCATGCTGGTGCTCTGAGAAGTTTCCACAGCTCTGGCGAACAGGGTTGAATCTGAGTATGTAATCAGCTTTAAACTGCAGGTAACCATAGCAACTGTACTTCTGCTGTGGACTCCATTCACCAGACTCTCACGGATGAAGTGTCCTAATCATGTAACTTAACGTGACTCCACACAGTCTCTCATAACCTATGATAACTTGAACTTTGTGCGGCAGCAGAAAAAAGCTGGTCAGTCGGTTCAAGCTGAGAATTGCACCTGAAAGTTTTGTTGTTTTTATCTAGCTGGGAGCAGGAACGTAGGAGGCGAAGGAGAAAGTGGCGTGCTGAAAAGAGAAAAGAAAGCGTGAACAAGGACGAAAGTGAGAAGGACTCTGACTCCCCAGAGTCCCCCCCAGACAGCTCAGAGACCCAGGAGGTAGTACTGGCCAGAGAGAACCTGGTTGCACTCTTGGCTGAACAGAAAAAGATCCACAAACAGAAGGTGGACGCTAATTCTGCACGCACTCAAGATTTTAGCATGAATGCAACCATTTCTGATCCAGCTAACTGGTTCTTGATCCCGTTCTCATCCCCAAGGTCCTACTGGAGCGCAGGTTTCTGGAGTTCCGGGATCAGGCTCGGCATTTGGAAGAGCTCCTGCCTCGTCGGGTGAGCTCAGAAGAGCAGCGCGAGGTTCTGGGCCTCCTCTGTAAGGTCCATGAGCTGGAGATCGAGAACGCAGAGATGCAGTCCCACGCGCTGCTCAAAGACAACGTCATTCGACAGAAAAACTTTGTGGTGCAGCGCTTCGAGCAGCACAGACACCTGTGTGATGAGATCATACAGCAGCAGAGACAGTTCATAGACGGTGAGTTCAGAAATTCTCCGTTGAACAGCTGTTATTGGCTGTGTGGGTGCAAATATGTGGCTTTTGATTCTCCAGTCCACGAAGGGCCATGAGTCAATCAAAGCCCACATGAAATCATCCAGAACGGTCAAGTCAAGCCAGCAGGATCTGTAGATGACGCATCAGCTGCCAAGCTACCAGCAGATCCAATCTGTAAATCCTGGTTTTGGTTACGGTGTGAATGTCACTCAAAACTTGTGAATGTACCATTAAATATCTATCAGTACTGTCAACAAAATACCACCTGTGTATCAGTACTGTGCAGTACTTTAGTGTAATCCTGCTAACAGACAGACGGGTGAAGGAAGGTAACATCCATGGTGAAGTCATTGACATCTGATGTTCTGAACTGTTTGTGTTGGCACTCCAGACCACAGTCTACTAGTGCCCCCCCACCTCCAGGAGCTGTACGACATGTACATCATGGAACTGGATAAGAGGAAACTGGACAGAGCCATGGCCCTGGACAAGGTGACGAGCAGACAAACCATGAAGGTAGATTCTGCGTGACGAACCCAATTAAGAACACAAATTTAAAAAAATGAACGATGTGGTCTCGGTGAGTCAAACACTTCCTAATGGATGATTCGCACGTGTGACCTCCAGGAGGGCTCCCTTCCCAAGATCACCCTCCCCGGGCAGGCCCGCGACAACGTGCAGGACATGGACTCAGATCAGGAGAGCGTTCGGAACACGTGCTCTGATAACAGACGAGGCCAAGCCAAAGTCCGCAGGCACACGTTACCCCCCATCCTGCCTGAGCCTGAGCTGTGAGTAGGCTTCCTGTTCTATGAGCCCCTTTACCACTTATATACGTATAATAACCCAGTTTAACTGCGTGTTCAGTGAAAGTTCATTGGAGGTTTTGTTGGCTCTCTCTCCTGCGTGTCAGTGACAGTAACAGAGTTTTTAAGAGCAGCCCTCATGCCAGGCAGATGAAAAACGCCGCTGTAATGACGCCGCCTCCCATCCACATCAATGGGAAGGGCAGCAGAGAGGTGAGCGCGATTTCGATTGGTTCATTACCGCTCGACGACGTACCCAACTGCCTGTTCAGCTGTCGCTTTTCCCTTCAAGCATCAACAGCTCCCATTTGAATTTAACTCTCTAAATATTTCTCTCTGGTGGAAGGTTTTGTTTTCTTCTCAATGAGGTGACCTTTGACCACCAAAATCTCATCAGTGAATCCCTTGACGTTTGGGCCAAATTGGAATTAATTCCCTCCAAGATTGCTTGAGATGTTGCTTTGACCAGAATGCGAGGGCTGGACGGACTGACCAAACACACCTGTTTTTGGGGGTTCTGTGCCGCGGAAGTGGACACAAAAACATGTGTGTTGGCACATTTGGAGGGACAGACGTGATTCTGGCCCTGCACCTGAGTGCTGCCGTCTCTCCTGCAGCTGCAACCGCTGGCTCCGGTGAGCTCCCTGAGCTACAGCCACCTCAGCCACAGCCTGAGCAGCCACCTGGACTCCTCGCCTGAGAGCAGCGAGGCTGGGGCGGATATCCCTCTTTCACGGATCGGTGAGACGTCCCAACCAGTAGACAGAATGTTATCATTGTTCTCTCAGAATAAAGTAGTAGAACTAAGCTTTCATGGGATCTGCAGAGAGGCAGCAGATCCTGAAGGGAGTCCAGAACATCTCAGTGAAGGCAGCCCGTCGACGTTCCAAAGCGCTGGAAGTGGACACCTTGCGGATGCCCCCCCCTCCGTCTCCTCTGGACCCCAAGAAGCAGAAGAGCAGCCTTTCTTTAAATGAGGCGCCCCCTAGAGGCTTGCCGGTACGCCGCGGGAGACAGCCGAGCCCTGAGCTGAGACACGCCACCTCAGATGATAACCTGTCCAGCAGCACCGGCGAGGGTCCCAGCCTGCAGGTGACATGGACACGCCCACGCAACCACCTGGTCAACACCAAAAACCAAACACCCCGAGAAGTTGACTTTGAGGCTCGCCGCAAGAAGAGGCGTTCGCGCTCATTTGAGGTCACAGGCCAAGCGGTGAGTACGTCTGTTGCTACGCAGTATCATTTAAACTCTGATTAAACACGAGGATCTAACGTCCTAAATATTTCCGTCATGAGTCGCCAGGACGTCAAAAAAAAGATTAAACATAAAAAAGATCAGGTGATATCCTCTGTATTTCTACTGAATTAAACATTTCCCTTTCTTTCTTTTAAGTTATTTATACAATATTTATTGTAGAACAAAAGAAAACATCCCTAAACATGGCCCAGACGCTCCTCACCACCGCTGAAACAAAAGCCCACATGAACTCTGATGAAAATCCTTACTTCAGGGGGGAAATGGAGCAGAATCATCCGTGTCTTAGTGTCAAATACGGGGTCAACTAAAACCTGCCGTGCGTCCGTCTCTTGCAGCTGCCTCAAACCAAGTCAACCACAGCACAGAGGTTTCGTCCTCTGGACAGCACATCAGACCCCCACCTCCACATCAACGGCCAGCCCCAGGCCCCCATGCTACGCCCTCAGTACAGAGGGGTCCCTCCTCTTGCCAAAGCCAGGCCACCCTACAGCAACCAGCACACTGGTGAGTCGCTGCCTCCGTGGTAACTTTCCCCTCCAGCTCTCCACTCAGCTTGTCGTCTCTGGTCTTGTAGAATCCTCCACGGTGAGTCACCTGAAGCGAGTGCCCCAGCTGCGGCAGCCCCAGCCCCTCCTCTACATCAGCACCACTGGGAACGGTGGCCAGCGCATGCGGAGACACTGAGCTGCTCCCTGGATTTAATCTCCACACCAGCAGCAGATCCTGGAAGGGAAGACTCTCCTTACCCCCAGTCCAGGACAAGGATCTGGACCCTCACTGTGGCTGGAGACGGACCCTGATCTTTGTGATGGGGTCGACGGGCTCTGAGACCTCCAAGACTGCGAAGACTTTTGTAGTTTTTATCTTGTTCTGTTAAAATGTTTCCACTCTAGCTTGCTGTCGTCCTGAATTCCTGGTCCTGTCATTGGGTCTGGGTGGTGTCCCGCTCATGGAGAACGTTAATGTTTGTGCATTCTGAGTGTTTTTGACCTGTTCTCTTCTGAGGGCTGGATTAAGTTTTTGAGGCTCATCCTCAAACCACATTACACTGGCGGTCATGTTGTGTCTGTAGGAGGAGCCACGGCCTGTTTTTATTGTGAGAAATGAAAACAAAACTTGATTGTTGTGCACTTCTGAATTGAAATTCTCACATCGCCCAAGTCCATGCTTGTTTGTGTAGATGTAAAGTACCACCAGATGCTTTATATAGATTAGCCGGCTGGATATTTTATTGATTTTTGAACTGTTGCCTTTTCTTTTATGTCTTTATTGAGATAATTGCTACTTTCAATGCTTTATTTTGTACATTTTTTTATTGTTAACTAAATAAAAGTGGGATGTTGCTTAATGTCGGCTGCCTTTTATCGCAGCCAATCCGAGCAGCATGAAATGCATCTAAAACTCTTGACACTGCTTCTGCCTGCAACTGAAACTCCCCCGCTGGATGTGAGACACTTTTTTCCCCACTAAACAAGCATGTAATATCGCGATACGTCCACTAGATGGTGCACAACGGAGGCTTTTTGTTCGAATGCCCCAAGTGAAGAGACCTGATCAAACCTGCACGTAATAGCGGTTCATGCACACCTTCTGGTAAAGAAAAATTAATTTTATACCCCTCCGAGGACAATTTTCATGTCCATATTTTCTATTAATGTCTGCTTACATGTGAAAAACTAACAGAAATTAATGTAAAAAGGGTTTGACATACATGAAATAGTCAAGCCAAGATATGCTAGAACTGTAACGTATCAAAGTACATCAGTACCAAAAAAATTCTGAAATTAGCTACGTATACTTGTAGTATTGAGTCATTTTTCTGGCTTTACGTTACAAAGTGTGAGATTGACTGTGGGCACCGACAGTTGTGTGTTTAGCTCTCTGAAAAACCTCAGTGAAATAAACAATACGGGTAAGAAATCGTCAATATGCCGGTAATTACCAGCAAAACTGTTTAATCGTTATAAAGAAGGCTTTGAACAACCTTCTCCGAACCGACAAAAAAACAAAAACATTATAAAATTACAAGTTTTGGGATATTTTTCTACTCGAGTCGGAAATCCCGCCTTCTCCGCTCTACTGACAGCCGTCCCGCCCAATGGGAACTCGCTTCTCCTGTGATTGACGTGTCCGATGACCAATGAGCGCCGGGATTACGGTTCTCCGTGGGTAGCTTACCCGCGGCTGATTTGCAACCCGCCGAAGCAACAGCAAAGAAGAAGGAAAAATGTCGCTGGCTCCGACGCGGACCGTTCTAGGATCAGTGTCGTTACAGGGAGAAGTCACACGGCGTTTCGGTGAGTGGGACAGCCGTCACCAGTTGCATCTGAGGTTAGCGCGGCTATCCGGCGCGGTGGTTCGCGTCTGGAACTCGGCTCCAGCACTCCTATCGGCTGCTGTCGTGTTAGGCCTGCGGCACGGAGAAGCGGCGGGTAGCCATGATAAATGAGAAACCCACCGGTGTTGATAATGTTTGCTTCGGTAGTTGGCCGTGGGAGGGACGGGCTCAGTTGAAAACCACACACGTAAACAAACGGACAAGTGGAAAAAAACTCACCTTGTTTCTCCCCAAAGTTCGAGTTCACGTCGGAGCAGCAACCTTCCACACTGTTAATCACCGCGACGGGAGTTCTGACCGTCTACGGATCAGAAGTCTAATTTAACTGCAAGCAAAATTAGAATTAAAATATTCCCGTGTAAATCTACTAACTAACCTCCATGTGTAGAGGAACGTCTTTTTTCTTCTTAGCTGTCTTAAAAGTGCGAGTTTATCATATTTTACAGTCCAGCAGCAGTCACGGAGAGGTAAATGTATGCTTTGATGCCACAGGGTGTGATTTGTTATTTAGAGACTACAAAATAGAAATGTTAAGAAATTGTATGTTATGGTCGTGATTTAACCGACTGGACTGAACGAGTTCTGTCTTTTAATCTCAATTTTTTTTTTTTTTTAATTTTATTCATATTTTTTTGTCCTCTTCCACTAAACTAAATCTCTCTGACCAATCCAGGGCTCGGTAAATGTCTTTTTTTTTTGTTCAAAATAAAAGAAAGTAAATTAAATGACAGTTATATTATAACATTGTCATCATCATCAGTTGTCATTGTCATGACCAAAGGCTCCGTGGTTCTTGGGGTTATGCTTTTTTTTAGTCTACCTAAATTCCACACGGTCATAAAAAGTATTCTAAACACAGTTTTTTAAATATATATATATATTTCCCTTTGTTTGAGCTACAAAACCTAATAATTCATAAAAAAAACAGTCATAACTGTTGTCTTGTGCAAACACTTCATGTTAAAAATCGATGTCATTCACACAGTAAACCTACTTATTTGTGTTATTTAGAAGCAGGCGGATGTGTATTTCCAACTCATTAAAAAAAAAAAAGATAAAAAAGTCAGGACAGGAACATTCTACCCCTTGCAAAACCACCTGGTACCACACACACACGAGTCGCTGCTCCTCCAGTTTGTTTGATACATTCAGCCAAACTTTAGGTTCCCACACCTGAAGTCTTTCTTGAAACTCTTGGCACTCACATCGGTTGTCTTGTATTTGTCTTTCAGATTGAACTTGTGGCTGTTGTGTTGAAGCTTCACGAAATTGTTGGAAAAGGAAAAGTAACAGACCGGATGTGGCGAGTTCTTCCTTGACTACAGACGGAGAACTCAGTTAACACTGCATGATTCAGTAACTAAAGTCTCCCCACCCTCCCCCTCAGCTAGGAAGGTAGCCTTTCAGTCCAGCCATGGACCCGTCTACTCGGGTGGTGGGTCTGGATGCCCAGGGAAACATGGTCTTCACAGTGGTGAAGCCAGTAATGGGCATATTTCAGGTGTCGTCAGAGCAGGCCAGTGTAACCCAAGGGGGTATGGGGCTGCAGGGCCTACCTGAAAACACACTAGTCCTCCCTCAAACACAAGGCCAGGTTCCTCTAGACCAGAACCAGGTGGAGATGCAAACCATAGAACCTCATATGCAGCCCCAGATGCAGGTTTCTGGTCCAGTCCAGTCTGAGGAGGTGCCTCAGAATCAGGACCCTGCACCGAACTCAAGCTCACATTCAGAGTTTGTTACCCAGATGCCATTCGCAGAGGTTTCGTCGCTTCTGGACCCCAACATGAAAGGATCGAAGGCTCGTAAGTGGCAAATAAATTCATGTTTTCAGGTTAATAATAACAACATTTGGCACTCGAAACTGTTACGAGCTAAGTTTAGTAAATATTTTTAGGCTTGGACTCTGGATTCAGACTTGTTAAGCGAGCTTAATTCTTCACCCTCCCCGCATCTCGCTCCAATTCCAGGGAAGTATCTAATCTCATACGATGAGATCAAGCGGCGTCTGCAGGCACCGGAGAAGATGTCCCTGCGCTCTTTGGCAGCCTACACTCGGGTCAGCAGAGGCCCGGCTAGCAAGAAAACACTTCTGGAGTCACTGAACGTTCTCGGCCTCACGCCGAGCACGACTACCTCGGTTTCTTCCTCCTTCTCCAAACTCACCGAAGGTAACGTCTTTGTGTCTATGAACACCCGGGCAATTTCCCACCAGGAGAACTACCGGCCTGCCTTGTCAGCTCCGCCAGCGCCCCTGTCCCTGATCAGTCACATACTCATGAGTTGATGTGAGATCTTGCAGCGACTTGGACAGCAACGTAAATTCCTCCGTTTATATCCATGTTGTTTCAGCGCGCTCTGAGTTTACATCCTAGTTGAAGCTGCCGCGGAATCACCCGCCGGTTTTAGAGACTTTAAGAAATCTCCTTGCTGGGAACGGCATTGAAACAGGTCCTGGAAGAGCAGTGCCCAGCTTTACATCCGTATCAGTCAAGCCTCGGTTGATTTGAAAGCAGCAGTCGTACTTTGGTGTGTACCAAAACAACCGCCTGAGACGACCTCCCTACCAAGTATTCGGAGTCAGATTTCAAGCGAACTGTAATGGTTGCAGGATTCTGGGTTGTCTGTGGAGGTATTTGTTCAGATTTATGCCAAACCACAGGTAGCACGCCAGGGAGAGGATTGACTTTTTTGAAATCCGAAAGGGTTCACATTTTCTCCAGTGAGCACATTTCTGGCTCGACATCCGTCATCAAATGTATTTTTCCGAAATGGTCTTGTTGAATTTTGGAGTTATAAAAACGGAGCCAGAATACACAGAAAACGAGCCAAATGCATCTGTTCCAATTCAGTGCGGACACGTCCAAAGAACTAGGGTTGTGAAAGTGCCCTTAGGAGACGTCCCTGTGGTCAAAGTGCCAAAGTTCTTATGGTGGGAAACCACGGTTTGATTTCAGCAGCGCAGAAAAACCGTCAAAGACACTCAACAGAACTTTCATGTGTTGTCAGGGGACACCAGAGCCTTGTGTGATGACATGAAAGACTTTTCCCACGATTACATCGACTACGGCAACATGGCCAAACAGCTCATCCCCGACACCAACACAGTTCAACACTGGTCCAAAATTATAGAAACCAAGTACGTATGTGGTCTCCGAGTGTGTTTCACTGTCAGTGCAGCAGAGGTCAGGAAACCTTGGATCGTAACTGTGCAGGTGTACTCTTTCTTTTAGGAACCACCTTGAGGACATGAGGAAGTGTTTCAAGGACCCAGTAAACAGCGGTGCTTTTGACAACGTCACTCACGGCCTCGGCCTGGGAATGTTGGACGTTGCCCTGGACATGATCATTATGGTGATCGAACAGCAGATTCACATTCTGTCGGGCGCCGCAGCCTCAGACCCCGTTGAATCCAGTCTGCCGATGCGCCGCATCCGAAGGCGGCACCGCAAAACTTGCTCGGCTCATAACGACAGGCCTAACAAGGTGTCTGGAGGGGTCAAAGAGCAAGGGAAGGTCATTTCAAAGGGGAAGGGCCGAGGCAGAGTAAGGAAGAAGACGAATCAGGAAACCGGCGTTGTGGGTCCTGTGGAAACTCAAAGCGAGCAGTGCAAGCCAGATGATGTGGAGAGTAACGTGCTTACCCTGGTTTCTGTCGGATATGAGACGGTGTCCAGTGGTCTCAGTGCAGCCGGACCTGTTTGACATCTGACACAAGTATGTGACATGTAGAACTTGCTCAGGAATGGCTCGACAGATTTAGTTTTGTAAGAGAGCCAAAACAACAAAAGGACGCTTAATGACGTCAGACGGACTCTGCACATGTAGAAACAGGCTTTTCAGCATCAGTGTACAATGTCAAAGCTTTCGCTCTGGACCTCCAGGGAATCCTGTCTCCTTTGTAGCAATTTTCATTCATATTTTGCTGTCTACCCGGACCAATTATGTCTACGTTATCTTGTGTTCCCAACAAAGTACTGTATGTTGAAGAAACACATCACGCTTTTCTGGGAAAATGCTGTCATTCGCCATCTCCCCCCCCACAGCAACACAAGAAGATATATCTCATTTTCTGTGCATGCAGTCGGGAGCTGCTGCCGCTACTTAGCTTAGCCTGATGCATGGTTGTGGGTGGGCATGTTTGCAACTTGCCATTTCTCCAATCCTGTAGGGTTTTTTTTTTTTTTGTGTGTGTTCCAGTTCAAAAAGACCAAGTTCAGGGTCTTGGTTTGTACACATTTGTTCTTCTTGTTGTCAATAAATGTTTTGTTGGCAAGAGTTTAGGATTTGCTAAATGACAAATATTTTTTCTGGGAGATTGTGCGTACGAGACAGCACGTTAATCTTTCCCACACGTTGCCAAAGTCACTCCGCCTTGGAAAAGTGGTTTCAACAGTATGTCTACATTCTAAAACTCAACTGGTTGTGTTCGTGCAGGAAAAGATCTTTTGGAAAAACATGTATTTTGGTATGTGTGACATTAGAATGCTAACACTTCCCATCCACGACCAATTATTGTGCTAAGCTAACTAGCAGTTACATGGTCTCTGATTAATGCACAGAGGAGAGAAGGGTATCCAACCTCTTGTCTGGCTCTAAGGAGAAAGGCAATTAGGTGTATTTCCCAAAAAGTTGTTTTTCTTTAATACCAAACATGTTTGAAGCTGATCAAACCTGTCCAAGCACCTAAGAACAAATCCTATTAGAGTCCTGTAACCATCTGTACTGTGTACCTCGTCTCCCAGTTGTAATTTTTGTGAATAGATTTGCAGTTGAAGACCTGATGCTCTGTATTAGATACTGAAAACCATCTTTATAAGCACTTGAGTTAAATATAAAGACTTAATTTTAATATGTACTTCGATTTGTTATTTTTGCAAAATGTGTTGGTAGAAAGTGAGTGAGAGTGGCTCTGACGTTGGAGCCAGACCTCCTGAGATGTTTCCCAGAAGGATTACAGACACAAGGTTGAAAACTGACCAAAAGAGGGTGATGCATTCTGGGAAAATGCCATCTGATGTATGTAAACAAAGGCCAGATGCTGGCCTGTTGGTGATGTTTTGTCTCTAGAAGCTCAAAGGCATTGTGGGAGATTTTAGGGAGGTAGAAAAACCCTCAGCAGAATCAGCCAAGTGCTAATACCTTAACTGTGCACGTACACTCAGGGAGGGGCCAGAGAGGAGCTTTAGTGAGGATTAACCATGTATTAACCCTGGGAGGGGACGGACAGCTAGCTGGAGACCAGGGTGGACCAGACAGACGTGTGCAAGATGGTCGCTACATTTTTAGTCTCTGCAAGAAAAAAGAAAGACATCGAGGGAAAGAGCAGAAGTGAGATGAAGCAAAAGAGAAATCTTGCGAGCAAAAGGACATCAGAAATCAAACTGTTGTGCACATGAAGAAGCTGAGAAGGTTTCCCCGGCAGCAGCTGTCCGAAGACAGTAGGACGGCTCACAATGGGACACCCTAATATGCCGCTCACGTATACTTACACATGTTCCCACAGGGACAAGCGCGGTTCTAGGCAGCTGCAAGCCTCCACACCACACGGTGAGTGGATCAGAGCAGTGACATTTTGAGAAGGAAGTTGACATTTTGAGAACAAACGTAAAAGTCTGAGATGAAAGTCAGCCTTAAGTGCGTACGCGTAACAGCGTACATGAATGCCTCTACAGTGGACGAGGTGGTGAAGTTGTACCTCAGGACTGGCTTTCGTAACAAAGAAACTCTTTCTGTTTTAGCCCACAAGCAACAGTCGGTTGCTCTGCTCCTCACAGTTCTCCCTGCGTGGACAGGAGCTGACTGCTCTCTCCACATTTGGACTTTATTCTTGACATTTTCACTTTTTTCTCCTCCTCCTGTTTGTCCTCCTCTTGCCTGGCACTAATACTCCATCGTGCAATCTGGAGCCGGGCTTTGAGCTCCTCCTGGGGAGTCCCGCCTCCTGTGTGTAGCCTTTAAAGATTTATCGCTGCTTTAAAACATTTATTGATTGACACATTCTGATCCCGTGATTTTTGTCAACTACTGAGACGTTTGTCGATCCTCTGAGGTCAGGCGCCACCTGCTCATGGCCTTAAGTTACCTCCGTATCCCGCATTTCCTGTGGTTCAGGATACGGCCGCTGGTGTGGAATCGTCCCTTTTCTCTGGAGGACAGAGACATTTCGCCCTGTTATTTATGACTCTAATTTGGCTCCATCTTCCACGTGTCTCCACAGAGAACCTGAACAATGCGTTAGGTGCCATCAGAGTTCTTGGTTTGGAGCTGATTGAAGATGAACTCAAACCCCATTTGAACACAGTGCTGATCAACATTAAGGAAAGGAGTGAGTTTGTGTGCTTGTGTGTGTAGACTGTGATGTACTGTGTCGAAGTTCTTGTTCCTTCAACCCTGAGCTGTAGCACGGGGCAACATTGAGGAGGTCATGGTTCAATGAGGGCGTTGAGGGTCAGAGGATGTGAGCAGTATGGAAGCAGCTCTCCTGCTGAGCCGGTCGCACAGTCGCATCAGCACGACACAGCCGTTAGCGGTGTTGGATGCTCCGACCAGTTTTGCAGCCATGGTTCCTTTGACTTTATTCATGCTAGGTTTTGATACCTTTACAAAAAAAAGTACACGACCGCAGTGTTTTGTTTTGTTCTTTTGTTTGTTTTGAGGGCAGGACCATGAACTGTGTGATGTCACAAAATATCAAAAGGCATGCAATCATACCTTGATGATGTCAGACTCAAAAAAAAAAAAAAACACAAGAAAACTTTTGACCTAAAATGAGAAACGCTCATGTAAATGTCCTCAAACTTGGCGCTGCCCCTCCCTGCGATGCCAGCAAGTTTGATGTTGACTGGATGATGGGTTGTTGGGGAAACGGAGCAAGAGTCGTATGTATTCAGTATGAATGGACGCGTACAGTTTGAAGTTAGAAACGTTGAGCTGTTATGTATCAGACAGTTCAGAGATTTGTTCCAAAATTATTTGGTCCGTTCGTTTTTTTTCCCTAAGACAACATAGGTCCTCATGGCTGGAGGCGTTCAGCTGTGTTTACGTCTCTCAGAGAGCGACGAGCTAACAGAAGAGTTAACCTCCAGTGAGACCCTGACAATCAGGACGTGGCGGTTTCATACGCCACGTCACTGTCGCGGCTAAGTCACGTGTGCACGCGTGTTCAAGGTCATGCTGTTGATATTGGCTTCCATGTGTAATCTCACATCTGTTCAGACAAAGGTGCCGCTGAGCAGGTTGTGATCAGTGGGATCCTTCCAATTCTGGCTTTGTCCCTGAGGACCAGAGGGCCTCTCACACTGCTGACGGCGAAACTCGTGGCTGAACTCGCCAAAGAATGTAAGTTATCTACGCAAACATTGGCGCGTCGATGTATTTCTTCGCTCGTTTGTTCTGGATTGACTGAGGGAGTTTCTCTGCTTCCTTGTCAGCTGTGGTCCGTAAAGGTTTTGGCGATGCCGGCTTGGTTACGGCTCTGTTAGCAGTGCTGACCAGTACGGACCGAGAGCTCCTGCTTCACGCCGCGCGGGCCGTCTCACGCATGTCTTACGACAGCTGTAAGTGGAAGAGCAAAAGACACCTGGACTAGTTTTAGAGATACACTCGCTGTCTTGGTAAACGTGGTCATTGTCAGATCATTTCCATCTGCACAAACCAAAGTCAGGACTTATGATATTTATTTGTTATATTGTACTTCTGCCATTGTTCAGGACTGTGCAGAAATAACTTTGCTGGAGCTCAGCGGTGTCAGACCTGTTCAACAAAGAGGCACCTGAAAGGATTTGGAGCTCATTTTAGTTGAGTTCAGCTGTTATTACTTCCCTTACGAGTTTCTATGTGGATAGCAGAGACTTAAATGGCATCTAGAGCTACAGAAGTTGATCCATCATCAATCTGTCAATCAAAAGAGAAACTATCCCTAACTATTAAGACAACTGGTTAATTGTTTCAGTCTTTCTTCAAGCAAAAGATGTCAAATATTTGCTGGTTCCAGACTCTTTAATATCCAGATTTGCTGCTTTGCCCTTATTATTTTCTCCTTTTACCTCATATTTTTCTTTTCCTTTCTTCATCCCTAATTAACTCGTGGTTTCACCTTCGCAACCCCTCCCCCACCCTCGTTTACCTGATCATGTTCACCCTTATTTAAGCGTCGCATGCCTTCTCGCTGGTTTCCCCGTCACACGAAGCAACAGTTCTGGTGCCGCAACCTGTGTGTTGTCTTTGCTGTTGAGTGTCAAAATCACAATCCTTGGCTTGAACGCTGGCCATCTCCAACCACTTATCTGAAATGTTGTCATGGTTACGGCAGGGCACCCTAAACTTCCTTTCCCCTGGCCACATCCACCAGCTCTGAGCGGGGGATCCTGAGGTGCCCCCAGGCCAGCCTGGAGGTGTAAGACAATCCCTCCCCCTGCTCCTGGCTTTGCCCCGTGGCCTCCTCCCTCCGTGACTCATATTTCATGACCACAGGTGACTGAGCGGAAGATCAAGAGTTTTACCTCTGGACCAGAGTCGCAGACGCCATCTTAACATTCTGAACCTTCTTTTGCACAAATAAATTTTTTAAAAACTGCCACATTTTCTGGCCACAATGTAGAGAAGAGTGCCAGAGAAAGGATTAGTTGATGTTTAATTTGATTCATATTTATTGGACTTCACCTGATTGTTTTCTTCTGCTTCTCTGTTGCGTCATTCAGCAAAGCATCAGGAAATGTTACTCCGTCGAGGTGCAGTTCCTCGCCTGGTCGCCATCCTGCTCCGTGTCCTGGACGAGGAGGCCCTGGAGGAGGCGTGTCTTCAGGCCCTCTGTAACCTCAGTGGCATGTGCGTGGCAGAGGAGCCAGGGATGGTCTGGGAGAGGGGTGTGTCCTTGCGGCCGGGGGAGTGTGTTTTTCATGGCGTCTCTCCCCGGGCCTGTGGGTTCACTTCCTCTGTGACTGTGGTACACGTGTGTCAGTGGACACCGTGTCAGTACGCCGTCAACATCGAGGTTGTCCAGCGCTGCCCCTCCGCTTTCTGGAACTTTCACAGGAACAAACGGACTGCACGCTGGTTCACGTTCTCCAGTTTGAGAAGCTGCTCAAATCTGTACAAGGTCATCAGGTTCTCCACAAAGAGTGTTCCTCGAACCAAAAGTCTGAAGACCCTGGTGTTCCACACTTTCCTCTAAATACTACAAACATGGTGGCTGAACATCACTGGACTTCTTTACTCTTCCTGATGCTTTCTGCTAAGACTGCTAACACTTCCCATTCACTACTATTCATTGTGCTAAGCTAACTAGCTGGCCTGTGTGTGGTCTCGTCTTCCTGCCTCTTGTTATACTCTAGGGAGGAACGAAAACAGAGGAATTGCTCCAAAAGTTGTTTGAAGAACTTACATGCAAAAATATCAGAGGAAATAGAAATTCTTGCTACGCACGTTGTCTGATCCAACACACGCTCTATTATTGTATAAAGGGATGCATTTTAAGGTATCGGTGACAGTTATATTCTCGAATTTCCATTCAACAATGGGGAGCACCATGTTGAAACAAATCTCCGAGGATGACAAGCCATAAATGATGCTTCCTGGAACCTGCTGATCTGTTCTGGGCTCAGTAATCTGAATCAAATGGGTTTTTGACTGCAGGGGAAATGACTATGGATGTTGCATGAATAAAAGTTGAAGGCTAGCCAGCTGGGAAACTGCTCCTCAGCTTTATTGCACCAAATTAGATTTTCCTCAGATGGCAGTAGTGTGTGTGTGTGTGTGTGTGTGTGTGTGTGTGTGTGTGTGTGTGTGTGTGTGTGTGTGAGAGAGAGAGCCAGGACGTGTCCGGTCGAAGCATCTGAGAACGTGGACAAGAACACGTCATGAATTGTCTGAACATTCATCTCTCACGCTCTCCAGGCGCGAGGGAATGTGATCACCAGCAGATGGCGCACACGTGCTTCCTTTAACCAGCAGCTTTTGTTGCCTCCGCTCACTCCTTCACACGTCGTCGCAGCTGCATCCCTCTGTTGTAACTCTGATATTTACACACATTTGAATTCCCTCCACGCAGTCTGAGTGAACACTCACCTGTCTGTTAAATACAAATACCAACAGAGTGATTGACACAAAAGCATCCCGGTCTCACTCTTCCTCCCGTTCCTCTTCCTCTAATTACCTCTCTTATTGGTTCCCTCTGGCTCCAGGCCTCACAACGCAGGGGCACGTCCTCTAATCAATCCTAACTTTATTACTCTGGGAGCCACTTAAATATTTAATGCGAGAGAGATGAGAGGCTTCAGAATTATTTACAGGTAGACAAGAGGTGCACACATTTATCCCTGACTGATGCGATCGTCCTTCTCTGTGCGCTCGGTAAAACAAACACTCATTTACTCAAATTACATCAGGAAATATCAGTTGGCCCGTCCTTTTACATGCATCTAAAGAACAACAGACTTGTGCGTTCGCAGCGGTTTGATCCTGGATCAAGAGGTGAGAAGCCCAAAGCTTTAAAACGGGACAAAAACACCAGGTGAGAGACGATTTTACCAACTGCCAGCAGCAGCGACGTCACCACTGGGCAGCAGAGTTCAGTCTCCCGACGTTCAAAGCGTTTTCACTTCTAGCGCCGTACAGATGAATAAATGATAGACACGTATAGAGAAGGGAAGGAAGGCTCTCATACCTCCGCCAACGCAAACGCAGTCAAACCTGATGTAGAAGAAAAAAAACTGCACTTTCACTTTGGATCAAAATATCCTGCGAAGAAAGCGATTCAACAAACCCCCCAAAAACATGACCCTTGAAAGCCAGAGGAGGATGTGGAAAACCACATAATATGAGCTTATGATTAAGACTTGCCAATTTCCCCACTGAGGGACGAATAAAGGTTGATATTATCTTATTCTTTGATCTGCTGTGGAGGAAGTGTTTTACCCTGCAGAACTATGGGCTGGATCTCTACCAAACATGGCGGCGTGGCGTCGCGAGGAAAAGAGAAGAACCAAATACGTTTTGTGGCTGAGTCGTCAGAGGCAATGACGTTTGGTTTGGTTTCCACCTGGATGCAGTCGTCTGGTAGGTTCGCCAGATCCGTCTCACATTTGATCAGAAACGCCTGAAAACTGAGTGTTTCACTGAACAGCTTGAGTTTGGCGAGCCGGCCCAATGTTGAGGTTTCACCCTCGACCAGAAAACCGCCGTTCGGATCTTCTCCAGCATCTCCATGCGAAGACACGAAGTGAGCCTGATGGAACAAACATCGTTTGATTTACATAAAAATGACACCGCATTGACGTCTTGTGACGCACAGCAACATCATCTGTAGTCAGAAGTTGTATCAGGTCAGGCTGTGGCTCAGGGTCTCGTCGCTGAAGGGTTGCCGGTTCGATTCCTGTCCACAGTCCGCATGATGATGTTGGAACTTAGGATTCAGTTTTATCGACACTGAAGGTCCGCAAAGACGTGTGACCACGTGAACCATCAGCCCCTTCACTTCTACCTGCTCCGTTACTGCTGGTTTCCCTGCTTGTGTCAAACCCAGATCTCCTTTAGATCTCAGATACACACTTGTGCGCACACTGTCCTGACACTGTCGCACTAACAGAAACACCTGGGAAAGTGGCTGCTCCCTGCTTCAGCAGGTGTCTGTAGAGCCTCATGTTGACGTGAACACACACACACACACTCAGAGAAAACAGTACAACTGTTCCAGCTGGTCATAATGGATTTTCTCCTTCTGGCCCAACTGGTGGCTGCAGCGTCTGATGTTGTGCCAGTGGTCATTTCACAGACTGCCAATACCCAAAGTGCTTGTTAAAACCATCTTGCAGAGCAGCTTAAATGCGCATGTGTGACTTTATCACATGTACTGTGAGATTATCTGGGACCAGACCTCACAACCAATGAGCACGCCAACAGTTTTACACAGTGCGCCTTCATTAAAGCAATATCCAAATACACGAACGCCAGTATAATTGATTCCTCAAAAGATTTAAGGTTGAAGGAGTTAATGATCAACGGAGCAACAGGAGGAAACGAGAGTTTTAATTATTTAATGAGGGAACACCAGAATGACCGCACAAAACTGTTTTTTTTTTGTGTCCACATTATTGAGGAAATAGGTTATTCTTGGTTGTTTCCTTTGTACAAACACACGAAGCAGCAGACACATGAAGCGTTGAATCAATTACTTCAGTCCTTTTCTGCAACAGAGGATACAGGAAGTATGAATATATAACTTTTAATATAAGAGCTATGAATAATTCATGATGAACTTTGCATCACATACCCTCAAACCTCGCTAGCTTGGCTGAAGACTCTTTTATTACTTGTCTTTGCAAATGAGTCATTTAAGCTTTAATCCTCTTGTTGTCTCCTGCAGAAACAACTCCATATAATTGCATTAAGGATTTCATGGCGCTCTGATTCTAATCGTCGGTTTTTCTAATTTCTCTTTCATGGCTTAAGTTATTCTTAGCATGTAGCATCCAGGAATAGATAGCTATCACTCCCCGTTGTTGCGTCACCGCACACAGGAACGTTTCCATTTACTACGCTGGCAAATTTACAGACATGGAAATTATATAACACCAACTGTAAAACCACAGTACACACACACACACACACAAGCTCACACACTTGAGAACACACACGACGGGGTTTCATTACCAACATGACAGTGAAAGCAATCACAGTGATAGATCCTTCCTCAGGGCTTTGCTTCTTGTCTTTAAATATCACCGATCTGACAGGCGGGAAGATACGATGATGGGCATCTGCTCCTCTGACGCTCTGCCGCCAACCAAATTCTCACATCGGGACCTTTGTGACGGGTCAACGGCAACATTCACCAGCAGAGATTAGCCTTAACCACTGCTGTCAGATCCGGGGGGTGAGGGCAGGTAGACACATCTGTATTGGGTGAAACTCAAGTTATTGGTGGCCTCCAGAGAAGAGGATCTCAGAATATTGGAGGCCACGTTCGTCTGGCTCACCGCTTTGTTGAAGAGGATTGAGTCCTGGCACTGGAGCCTCAGCTGGTCCTGCTTTTGGAACTTGTGCCCCTTTTGCCTTCTTCAGCATGTTTTTAATTGATCTGATTGTTCATGTGGAGGGCGGCACGGTGGTGCAGTGGTCAGCACTGTCGCCTCACAGCAAGAAGGTTCTGGGTTCGAGCCCCGGCTGGAGCACAGGATCTTTCTGGGTGGAGTCTCCATGTTCTCCCTGTTCCTGTGTGGGTTCTCTCTGGTACTCCAGCTTCCTCCACAGTCCAAAGACATCAAGAGGGGACCAGGTTAATCCAGACTCTAAATTGACCGTAGGTGTGGCTGTGAGAGCCAATGGTTGTCTGTCTCTATGTGTTGGCCCTGCGATGAACTGGTGACCTGTCCAGGGTGAACCCCGCCTCTCACCTGAAGGCTGCTGGGATAGGCTTGCTGAAACCACGTAGAACTGGTCTGAGTTGAGGCACCGTCGTGGAACCGGCTCGTTGAATGTGGACCAATTCTTCTTTTTTTTTTTTTTTAGTAAATGTGCGGATGAAGTAACGTTTAATCCTTTTTCGAACCATTTAAAATGTTTTACTTCTTCTGGTTTCAGTATTTTTACTACATATACATGCAAATGTGTGTACATTTATACATCCAACTGCGTTATTTAACACTCATCATTTCTGATTAACTCTGGAGTTTTAGTCTGTTCACATTTGATCTTCGTTCTGTTCCTTTTCTTGCTGTGATTGTTTTAAAAACTAATCTTATTTCATTTCACAGGGAAAAAGTCGTCTCAGTCTGCGTGGAAATATAAGACCTGTTTATGAATTTACTTCTTTTTGCTGCTCCTGGTTGATTAACGCAGAAGGATTTTTTTATTACTCAAACCCATGTGAACTGCAACATGTTATCGTAAAAGGCTCCCCAACGGCTGGCTTCAGTTGTAGCGTGGATTCATCCTTTTACTCGATCACAAGACGTCTCTATAATTCCTTCATGTCCCTAAGAAGATGATACTGAGATCATTAGTCAAGAGGCGGTTGGACGCTGCATCACGTCCCAGCTCCCACACCTGTCTTCACTCCGTCACAGTTCCACGCTGTATACCACTTTATGGCAGGCAGATGTTAAAGTCAACAGCAAAGAGCCCACCATGTCCCAGACAGCTTATTTTTACCCAGGGATGTCAGCGAGCTGAACGGTCCGTTCAAACGCCGACTTCTTCGTCTTCACGTCTATTTTTGTACAGACATCACAAGCCAACGTGGCACAGATGTAGCTCTCTCCTGCTGCTCTGAGCGACAGAATAAGGCTACTACTGGAACAGGCAACAACAACCACGGCGAAACACACCCAGCCTGTGCTCCAGGCGTGTGTGTGTGTGTGTGTGTGTGTGTGTGTGTAGTGCTGGGTTGGTGGGAGGGGAGGCCATCTGTCTTGGCCTATTAAGTCCATCACAGGAGGGCATTTACACACACAAACACACACACACACATTTTCCTATCTTTGCAAGGACCTCCATTCATTGACACGATGCCTTCTCGTACCCTAAAAACCAAATCTTGACCTTCAAGCAGCATTTCAGGGGACTGGCAAAAATGTCCTCACAGTGCAGTGATTTGTCAAGTGTTGGTTCGCGTCGTGACAGAAAACACATGTGAACACACGAGGTGTGACTATCTCAGTGGTCACTCACTGACGGTCATTTACGTACGTTCCCTGACTTCAACCTCGGCCCTTTAACCGAGTCTGAGCCTTTTCACCAGCCAGCGTTTTGACCCCACAAATATCATTCAACAAGGTCACACTGATGACGACGACGTGGCGCACTGACGGTGTCGCGAACACCAGAACTAATTGAGAACCTTCTCCCTTCCGCGCACGTCGCCTTGTTTAATGACTAGTTTGAGGGAATATTGCACCTTGACATCATCAGCGGGTGGGAGGGACAAGAACATGGTGAAGGGACAGAGGGAAGGGTGGAACGGTGGCGCACAGAGATGACATGGCAGATGGTTGATTGGAGATTATCTCTGTGTGAGGAAACACCAGGAGGCCAATTAGGGGAGGGAACAGTGAATCACAGATGGTGGGACGACCAATCAGAATCCTTCATACTTAGCTGCCGACTTGAACTCTTGGGGTTTGAGGAGACGAACACTCGAGATGATCATTAGTGAAAGTCTTGTATGTTGCGGTCAGCCTGCAGCGCTACAGCACAGAGTGGCTTACCCCCATTCAGCTGAACAAAAACAGAGTTAATGGCTCTCACATTCTTGCAGAATGACTCAGACAGAACCCCTAGAAGGACCCTATTCCTCAGCTGCTAAAATGTGCCTTCATGATTATGTGATTTACTTTGATTTAAACGGATGTAGTTCATGCACATTCACTGTGAACGCACTGGAAAGAAAAGAAAGGTGACACCAGATTAGCGACTGGCGACTGCCCTCCTGGGCTGAGATGTTCTCTTTGGTAGCCGTCGTGAGAGCAAGACGGAGGGCTCTGGTGCTGTTTCTGTGCTTGCTGTTTTATTTATTTATTTGCTCAAGCTTGTTTTTCAAACTCAAGGTGGTTAAAGCTGTGCCGGTGCTTGAGAGCGAATGGGTTGAATTGGACGCTGAGATGACAAAGTTACCGGTGGAGGCAACAAGCTTCCACTGCCTCCGTGTTTAACCTTGGGAGAGGTTCCCTGGGCACTTGTGGGGTGCTGGAAGCGGAACGCAAACGATTGTTTTCACCAGGTTTCGATTGAGCCAATTAGAGCTGGAGGCGATTAAACACTTGATTACAATTCAATCTTTTCCCTTTACGGGCAAAGCCAGACGTTCGCTGGTGTTAGCGTTACTGGTCAGTGGGTGTTTGGGCCTTTTTGGGATAAATTGCAGACCAAGACTTTTTTTTTGTTGTTTGTTTTTTTTAGCTGTGAATGGTAAATGCTAAATTGTCTTTGTTAATTCGTGTTTTTCCACCGCTTATTCACGCAGTGATGGCGGATTCGGCTTTGCAAGGTGCCGACCAGCTCAAGGACACTTTGATGCTGTTTCTGGGGGAAGCGGGGAACGAGCCAGCGATCCTTCTTCCTCCTCCACTTCTAAAAGAACTCAGATTCAGTTTGTTTGACACGAGAAGGAGACATATCCCCACAATGGAGTAGAAATATGCACTAGCACTGAACGCAGGACCTTCTTCCTGCTCATGAACGCCGGAGTTTCTCGTGCTCTTCTTCTTTTGGGTTTATTTGCAATTGGCAAACCAGCTCCTAGAAGTAAGACCACCGCCAAACGTGATTTATATTCGTGATTTTCTTCTTGGGTTCGCTCAAATTTCTCCATCAAAAGGGGAAATCATCAATAGATTTAGACGGTTTCATTTCAGAATCCCCAGATAAGATGATGTTAACTCCATATGCTGCCATGTACAGTCTGCCTGGGTAGCACCGTCCTCGGTGGAACAACCTTGAGAACCACCAGGATGTAATAGAGTTGCAAATTTGGGAGAAAACAAAAGATCCGGCAGCTCCGTTCTGAACAAGCCAATTAATTTCAAGAAGGAGGATGCAGGACTTTTCAGTAAATGTGTGAGAAGGGCAGACGAAGAGAGGCTTTTTATGCTAATGCGTCTCTCAGCGCTGCTCCTTGTGCTAGATGTGTTCGGCCTGGAGGAGGCAAACCCGGGGCTGGAAACCACATGTGACCCCCGGAGGAGCACTTTGCCTGACACTGGGATGATTGACTGCAGCTAAGAATATGCACATTTATTTAACATTTTCATAGTCCAAGGTTCATATATACTCAGGACAAAATTGGCAATTAGTGGAGTAAAATGGTTAATCTCATGCGTGACATAGAACGGGGATCCCAAAGTGTGGGCCGTGGCCCCCTGGCAGGCCCTGAAGGCACTGCAGGAAGGGTGCCGGGGGCCAGCTACAATCTTTAATTGTTCTTAATTACTTTTCAAATGACTATCAAATATTTATGATCAAATATATAAAAATGAAACCCCTATAACAAAGCCTTGGTTGTTATTGATCATTCTTTTGGTCCAGAATATATTTTCCACTTCTGTAACCAGTGCAGGAGAAAGATTCAGGCTGTTCATGCTGGGGAAAAACGTGTCCTTTTTCATTTGGAGATGGATGGCATAGAACGTTGGTGGGGATGTAATTAATTAAAACACTGAGCACAAATGAATAAATCAGTATTTTTCCAGTTAAACACGCGTCTTTAAACTGACATTAAATGTTTAATAACACTTTTGGTTTCGTCTTTAGAGCTTCAGACGGAAAAAAATACAATATCAATTCTGCAGCAGCGTCAAATAATTAATTTTTTAAGATTTGATTGGTCTTGGAGTGCAACACACTGGTGGGGAATCCAGTTATGGGACTGGGCCTGGATGACACACCATTTATCAATCGCCTTCTGGCCTCCTGGTGGATGCACTTTGCCCCATCTGATACACACAAGCCACCAATAATGGCGTTTTATTGGACTGTAACATTTAAACTGTACGGGGCGATGCTAGCAGATACATTTGATTTATAGATAACAGTCGTAACAAATAATTAACAATGTGCCTCATTCATGAAATGTTACATTCCACCAATGTGTTCTTACTTTAGGACTGTTGAGGCCTAAATTTAGCCTGGAAGTAGAGCCTGATGACTTCTGGTAACTCTGTCTTCCAAATAACCATCGGGCTTTGCTTCCTGTCTGTAAGGCTAAATTGAGGGCAAAGAAAAAGTCAAATTACTGCATCAGAACTTTTCATGAATGAGGCCGGGTGCCAATGAAAACCCCCTCGGGCCTTTAATCAAAAGGTACAATACAGTTTTGCTGCTCGGAGTCGAAATGTGACCATGTGTTTAAAGGCAGGTGGAGCACTGCTCTTCAACAGCCCTCCCAAGCCTAATTAAGATCCTTGGCTGATTACAGACGCGTCTGATTAGGCCCTTAATTATGTCTGCCCATGGTGAGATCTTCACACTGGCTGCCGACGATCTTTGATGACACCGGATGGATACAAGCTTAATGGAGCTTAATGGAGCACATTTTCAGTCTTTGATCCCCCTTTAAAAACATCATCGAGTACAAGTGCTTCCTGATCATCAAGTACAAGCATCACAGCCTGCAGGGTTTGTGTTTTTCTTTTTTCCACCTGTCCCCACCTCCCACATTTCCCCAGATGGAAAGACAACGCTGCCAGGCTTCCCTCCCCGTCTTTCATCGCTGTCCTCCTCTCCTCTTAACTCTTCTTGTCTTGCCTGATCTGTCAGCGAGTGTCTCCCAGCCATCACTCTGCCTGACAGACAGACTTTCTCTGAGTCATGAATCACGCCGCGGCCTCTATGTAGCCGTCATCTCCAGCCAGCAGGGACATCCCCTGCAACACGGTCACAAAGGAAATTGAGGCCCCTTGTCTGTTGAAGCAGGGAAAGGATGAAAATAATGTTTTCTTCTGATGAGGAAGCCTCCCCTCCGCTGTTAGTGGTCGTAAAGGGGTTTGTTATAGAGTTTGGCCCTGCTTTTCTCAGGTTGAATGCATTTTTAGGGTCGTTTTTTTTTTTTTTCTTGACTCCCGAGTTGTCGCATCATAAAGAGAATTTCAGCAGCAGCGACGCAGAGCCGTGGAATAAATGAAGAAGTAGTTGCAGCGAATGAGCAAAAGGAAAATAGAACACTTGTGTGTAGAAAAGATCTTTAGGGAAAAGTTGATGGTTTGAAGAACCGCAGATGAAAGTTTGGCGCACTCGTCACAAAGCAGCTCCGTTTGGAATCTCAAACAATTTGACGTCAGCTACAGAGGGCAGGTCAGAGGCAGATGTGCCTGTTCCCAAATATAATTTGATCATTTTCAGAGGGCGTTAACTCACTGCCACTGCTGAAATTTAAACAGTTTTTTTTAAATGAGCAACCATGATTTCCCTGTCAAACAACGCAGAGCCATTTTACAATGTCTTACTTCTTGTTATTTTATTTTATTTATTTATTTGCTCTTATTGAAATATTCTGTATGCAGAATTTTGATCAAGAATCATCTGGCAGTTGGTTGGCATACGTTTCCGGGCTTCCACATATTTTCTCAAAAGGAGAAAATGAAGGGGAAATACACTTCTGTATCTGGAGCCGTTCAAAAATCATCCCTGTTGAGCTTGATAGTGAAAACCTAATTTGGATGAAATTGTTTTTCCTTGTGTGTCCGTGTGTATAAAGTGTCATAACCTACAAAGACATAAGGAAAAACACAGCAGCATCAGTGACATGTGCATGTGAGTGTACAGTATTAGGGTGGGTGTGTGCGTGTGGGTGTGTGTTTATGAAAACTGGCAATCTTAATCTAGGTATTCCCACCAGAACCTTCATGGTTAATAATGTGTCAGTGATGATTGATGATTAGCTAAAGAGACGAGCGGACCGCGTGCGTGTGTGTGCGTGTGTTTGTGTTCTTCAGCTACTTTGTGAGCGAGCATATGTTTACTTCTGCATACCATATGGTTGTGTTTATCCTAATTTCCTTTTTTGCCCTCTCTCTCCCACCTCCCCTCAACTTAAGCTCCCCTCGCCCACCTACTCCAACTGTATGTACTGTATATACTTCATGTCTGCCTACGCACTTGGTGCCTGGAGATGAAAAGAAATTAATAATAAGGGAGATGGAGTACATACACAGAGTGCTAATCATAGTAAAGTGTAATATCTCACTGCATTCACTTCCACATGGATGTTATAGACAGTAAAGAAGTCATTTCCTGTGCCGTAATTTGAAGCTCACGTTCAGGGATGCTCGCAGCGTCGATGCTAACCTTTCCAGGAGATACCATGGTTGTTTTGAATGAACAGTCTGGCTTTGTCAAACCGAACAAAATTAACATCCAACGAAGTTGATCGGCCAAAACCATGGTGGAAGCTGGTAATTTATCTTGTTACCTTGCAAAAAGAAAACATTTTCTTGAAATTAACTCTTAAACTAATAACTAACTAAAAAAAAACAACAACTATTAACTCTGAAACACATTGCTTGGTATAACCCATGTCCCTTTTGCCCAGGCACATATTCAGCAACCTAGCAACACTTTAATTTGAGCTAAAGACAAACTAACAACAACACAGTAGTGCCAAGCACAGCCAGCTAGCGCTAGCCTGCGCTACCTCAAGACTGTGTTAAAGTTGGTATTCAGGTCAAATGAAAGTGTTTTTGGATTGTTAACGCTTGACTGGATAAATTAGATGATCATTGTTCCAGGTGATTTGCCTAAGAGTTTGTAAATGTATGTTTTATGGAAGTTTTGCTGATGTTATTTTGCCGTAGCAGTCGTTAGCCCTAAACTGCCATTAGCGTCAAGCTAACCTTGCTGACTCTTTCTTCATTTCATCGATTCCCAAAGTAACACAAGAGGGGGGCATTTACGTGAGCTCCAGACACCCATTTGTGAGTATTTGAGAGGCAAAATATACCTCTTGGGGGAGATTTTGCTGTAATTTATGTTGTTTCCTCAAGTTACCTAGAGACAAGGCATCAAGTTACTTGTTATACAGATAAATAGAAAAGTAGCATCAAACTGTTTTGTTCTTTTAAATCATGCTCGCTATTCTCTTTCCTAAAATACTGTGCACAGTATCCTCAAGCAAACAACAACGTGCACTTTTTGCCAGTTTGCCCTGAGCAAATAAAAGCGCTCTTCTGACAACAAGTGACTGAGTGAATAAGAATACTACAAATACGGATAACAGTCGTTTGGTTTGGCACAGTGCTTGGAGTGGTATCATCAAGTGCAGTTTCCAGTGCAAACATTCAATTCTCACACTGGCAAAGTGACCTTGGACTGTCTGTGTATTTGTGGATGGCAGCGTTTGTGTATGAGTAGTTAATTTGTATTCCGTGTATTTCCTAGGAGGAGGGCGGGGGATAATGAGAGGTGACGTACTGTTGATCTAATATGTGCGTGTGCGGCCAACGTTACTGGCTACACTTACATGTAAATAATGTCTCATTACATTGCAGTGTGTGAAAGCATTACTGCCACCAGAGATGAGAATAATATTTTCTCAAACTAATAAGGTTCTGTGAGAACAATTACAGCTCCGCAACATGTAGAACCGTGAGATGAATCCCGCAATAAGCCACATGCTTCACGTCCGGCCTCATTAAAACACTGCGCTCGCGTTCGATGCATCACATGCTGCCGTACTACTGTTTCTGATTTGAATACATTCTCTTTGCTGTTGTGTTAAATTTCACACTGAATAAAGTTATTGATCTTCCATGAACATTCCAATCATGCTACCTGCATTCTCATGCAATCTAACGAGCTAGCAGGGCTGTAAGAAGTTACTTCCTTGGCTCCTGGCCATCAACAAAGTGAGCACTTCCAAACCTGTCGGGGCAGCAGAACCCAGCCAACCTGGCTGGAAACCCCGATAGAAACTAAGACGTGCGGAACACACGGAGTCTGCACCGACATTTTCAGACTCTGCCGGGGTTCCTCTTTGATGCTCTGTTGTTTTTAGGCAGGAACCTGAACAATACTGGATGACATGCGTGAGTCTAGTGGGGAGTCAGGCGTGGTACCACGGATCAGTGTTAGCGCTGGGTGGGCCGCCCCTTCTCACAGCACCAGTTCTTTCAGGTCAATACACGCAAAGGGATTGAACCTTTCGGACCTTACAAACTATGTGACTTTTTCTAGTCTGATGTCAGTTTCTCTAATCATGACCAAATACAAATTCTAACACGGTGAATCTGCATCCCACTTTTATGAGGGTATGAAGTTCAATATCTTACAAAGAGGGGCCGTGCGGTGATGCAGTGGTTAGCACTGCCGCCTCACAGCAAGAAGGTTCTGGGTTCGAGCCCCGCCTCTCGCCCAAAGGCAATTGGCTCCAGCCCCCCCCCCCCCCCCGCGATCCTCAACAGGATAAGCAGCAGCAGAAAATGGATGGATCTTATAGAGAAATGTGACTGACGACAAAGAGTTGCTGTTGTTTTTGAGGTCCTGGTTTGAAAGAGAACTCTGCTCATGAGGGTTCAGAGTAGCCCACTTATCATGCATCCATCCTGGTTGTAGCCACACCAGACAGCTCTCTATAGCCTTACGGGGGGGTTTACAATTGGCCGTGAGGGCTCCAGCAGGTTTGATTTGAGAGGTTTTGTTTTCGGTTTGTTTTGTTGTTGTTTTTTTCTTTGACTGAAGCAAAGAAACTTTCAAGGCTGTGGCTTTGCAAGTTTATCCAAAAAGCATGAGACAAGAACCTGCATCAGAAACACAACCCCGGGTGAAACAATGAGGGTTTAGGTCGTGAAATTCTGAAATTCTGAGACGGAGGGCCTGACACAGCCAAAGCCTGGAGTCGGGCGCCCCCCTTACCCCTCTTACATCATTTAGAGTTATGATTTTGGACGCTTTTGTCATTCAGAGCAAACCAAATACATGACAGCAGCCTCCCCTGAGTCTTTTATTAGTTTCTGACTCTTGGAAAGCTGGAAAAAACTGTAAAATTCTGCCAGGATTACAGTTTCTGTTAAAAGTATCCTGAACCAAATAACATCCAGGATGTTGTGATTCTTTCACATCGATTCACTCCAAGTCCACTGCAAATTTTGGAAATTGGCTGGTTTAATCTTAGTCTTACAACTGTTGCCGCTTCAGCATCTTCAAAACTGCAATTTACAAACTTGTGTACAACCCGCAGAAGTGGTTTCTGAACAAATACGTCTCCGTGTCTCTTTCTTACTTCGTTTACGTTGATGTGAAGGTGTCACAACCAACAGGCGTCATTTATGAGCACGTATTTCTTTGTTTTATTCCTCTGAACCAGCGCCGACATTGAGGGCCAGCTGTTGCCTCATGTGATCAGGACCAAAGGTGGGGGGTGGGGGTGGGGGTGGGGGTGGGGGTTCTGAGACGCTGTTTCCTTGGCATAGAAATTATGAGGGGAGAAAAGATGGCTGTCGGTTCTCACCGGGCCAACACAATAGCTTAATCATGTCACACCTATTCATTCCATCCTCCCCTCCCAGATGCCCGCTGCAGCCGGCCAAAGTCTAAAGACCATTTTTTATCTTCCGGCTTTTTCTCTCTCTTCTTGTCCTCTTTCTCCACCTGTGTCGTTCTTTGTCCTTCACTCTCCTTCTACCTTGTTGTCCTTTCTGTTTACTACTTTATTGAACACCTCTCTGTCACTCCGTCCATCCGCTTCCGTCTTTCTTTTTCCCCTCTTGTCTGTCTAAACATGGTTTCCACCGAGACAAATGTAACCCCAAGGATGTGTGATATCTATTCTCCAGCCAAAATCAATCCTCCACCATGTAACAAAGATAGATCCTCTTTCAAATGAGAAGAGAGCTGGAGGGAGTCAACAAGGGGGGAGGAAGGGGAGGAGGAGGGGTGGCTGTTTCCCCACAAAATAAAACATCATTAATATTCTCTTCACAGTCATTGATTCAACTGATTCGTGATCCCTCATGTGACCATGAGCAAGAGAATTCCTGCTGAAAATTTGTCTCCTTTCCGTAGATTTTGCCATTTTTCCTGCTCTCAGTGTTACTGAAACATGTTTCCCTGAGTAAGAATCAACCAGTACATAAAAATTGCTACTTAAAAAGTTCAAAACGTCAGTATCGGACATATCACTGAAATATATACAGATAGTTTCAATTTTTTTTGTGATAAACTTGAGAAAAACCTTTGGAGTGGCGGGATAAACCGTGAGCGGAAAAACAGTTTCCACTTTGAAAAGATGATTGTCGTTCCAATGAACTGATTCATTCCACATTCATGCGACGGCTGAACAGTGATGGTAAATAAACTAATTTTATAAACTGGTGATTAATCCTGAAAATAACCGGCATGCTTATCCATGTTGAAAACGATTTGGAGGCACGGCTGATTAAATACGGAGCAATTTCAGTTCAAAGTTTTATTTTTTTGTGAAAGGGCAGAATTTCAGCTCCTGAGGCATGCTGGGTAATACGGACTTAAGATGGCGGGGGTGTTTCGGTCTTTGCTTGTGTGATGAGGAGACTTTCACGTTCTTCCCACAGCTTCATCAGCTCGTCCTCTTTTCCGGTTGCCGGAAACCTCACCGCAAAACCTCTTCCGCTCTGTCCTCCTCCTCCTCCTTTGTGTCAGAGCCAAAGAAAAAAGACCTCACTTAGTCATATAGTCGCCGATGTTTTTGTTTTTAGAGTATTTATGGCCTGAATTCTGTAAGCCCCCACCTACACTAGGGGATCATTTGGGAGGATAATCTGTTCACATCAGCCTCAAACTCATATCGGCAACGTCCCAGCAAACCACCGATTAGTTGCGTGTAGCTGCCAATAAAGCAAAGGTGCGCTGGGGATGGTTCCACTGTCACGCAGTCACTTCATTGCATCAGTCAAATGAACACAGTGTAGCCTGCATTCAATAAACATGAATGTCAAAGTGGTGGAGTGAGAACAGAGAGTTCAACTGAGTGTGTGTGTGTGTGTGTGTGTGTGTGTGTGTGTGTGTGTGTGTGTGTGTGTGTGTGTGTGTGTGTGTGTCTGTGTGTGTGTGTGTGTGTGTCTGTGTGCAATTCTCTCTGCTGTGACAGTAATTCTGAGTGATTGTATTGATTGAACCTGATGGAGGATGAGATATCAACCAGAAGGACACTTGTCTCTCTCTGTCTTTGGCCTCCTCTCTCTCTCTCTCTCTCTCTCACACACACACACACACACACACACACACACACACACACTCAGAAATATGAGTTGAGGGGCCGCATCACTGGACAGAAATAGAAAGTAATCACACAGTTAAGTGATTAGATGACAATTTTCAGTCTTCAGTCTATGAACCTTTTTAACGCGTCCTTGTAAAGTCTGCAGCATTTTCACGAGTGTAAAGGGAATTGAGTGGTGGCTCACTCCATCACGGCCCGCCACGGCATCATCGCTCCTCATTCCCCGGATTCTGCTCCGCAGCGAATGCGGTCCGTTTTACGTCAAAATGGCATCGTTTGGAAACCTTTCCGTCAAGGATGATCTTCAGATACGCATGGTTTATGGTTTGAGGAGGGAATAAAAATGAACTAGAAAGCAGTCAGAGATCAGATACCTCTGCTGAAGTGAACGTTCAGCCCACAGCAACGCCTCTGATGTGCAGATCGCTTCCTGTGTCTGAGGGAGGTTGTTTGCTGTTTGTCACATGAAGACAACGCACTGGAATATGTGCGTCTCCAACAACTGGTTTGGAGCAAATAAGCTCGGCTGTGCGGTTTCTATTTTACTCCAAGAGGACTACAGCAGTAGGAGTACCAGTGAAAGGGGCCGTGTTTGGCATCCGCAACTATGTACCAGCGAAAAACAAGTAAGGTGTCCAGGAATCACAAGCTGAAATTGTTCTTTGGTGCCAGCGAGTGTCTGCCACGTTGTGTTCTGTCTGGGAGATGAAGGCAAAGTTGGGAAATAACCTGAAAGATGCCAGCAGCAAAAACAGCTGGTGTGAATGTTTGCAAGCAGCTGCCGTCGACAGTCTGAGGTCACATCTGATCATGCAGGAGTTCCTGAAATATCTGCTTTTAAAACTGGTGAATAAAAAAAAAAAAAAAAGCGTGTGTAGGCCGGTGCGTTAGTGTTTCTGGATTCAAGTGTTCAGAATCTGTTAACCTCCAGTGTTTGCAGTGAAGCATGATGTCTGAACAAGTCGCTGTCCAGTAAAACCACATTCCTGGAGTGCTGTGAGATCGGCTCAGGCTGGCTCAGACCACACAGGTACAATCCTCTCATTATTCTCTAATGGCTCTTTAATTGGTCTTTTAATAGAACCCCCCCCCCCTTTTTTTTGAGCATCTAATTGGTGTTTCTCAGCATAGCCAGCGGTCCCATCCGCCTGCCAGGGAAAGCAGGGGTCCTCAGGGCGCTCTCAGGTGTCTGAGCTGATTGCCTGCCTGCTTGTTTGCTCTCAATCTGTCAGTGCTGCAGCCATGCTGGCGAAAAAAGACGTGAAATTGCAGGCGGGTGTTTATGTGTGTGTTCCTGGTGAAGGCATCAGCATGGAAAGCCATTCTTCAGGCGGCGCCACGACAGGAGCCATCTGCCATCCAAAGCAGGGAATGGTGGGAGCAACTCAGACTGGCACAAACAAAGCTCAGCTCAACTCTTCACCTTCCCTTAATAAGCTTTTCCTTCGCTTAGTCATCCTCCTCTGCATTCATCCAGTTCTTACTCTCCAGTGCTACCCTGAACCCCCCCCCCCCCACACACACACACACACACACACACATCCAACACCCTCAATTCTCATTTCCATGTTCCTGTCAGAAAGGCAAACGATCTGGTTCTCTTGTCCTCACTGCAATCTACCCACCTTTTATCTATCTCACTTTTAACTGAGATCTATTTTTGAGTCATGAAATTATTCAAGTTATATTCTTACTTTGCATTAAATCCCCCCTTATATCCGTCAGTTACTCCCTTTATCCCACCCACTCCCTCTCCGAAGCAGATGGAGGATTAACAGTATTCCTATTGATTTACCTCACTGCAGTGGGTTTTGTGGAACTGCAAACCCACCTACTATTATATTACACCTGCAGATATTAACTGAATTCACTGGATCTTCCACCTCGGCGGGGAATTTGGCGCAAATTAACGGAGACTGAAGGGTCAAATGTCAGACAAGAGGGTGACAGCAGAATTTTGAAAAGCTCTCTGAAAGGTGAGCTGCAGCCAAAGTGTGTTAAAGGGTAATTTGTGCGTGTTGCTCCATTGATATGCCCCAGTTGGCCAGAAAGCAAATGGAAAAACTCCATAAAAATGACACAAGAAGAAACAGGTGGGAGAACATGAGAAACTGTAGATGATTAACAAACAAGACGCAGGTGATTCACCTGAAAAGATTCCAATACAGGAAGAACAGCATACACTGGAAAGGGATTTACAAAACAAAACAAAAAAAATCACAATAAATTAAAAGAAATAAAAAAGGATCTGGGGAAAGAATCCAAGAAAGAAACTATACACATCAAAGAGAAAAAAAGAGCACTGCAGAGATCAAAGAGCTGTCCGAAACTGGAAGTTTTGGACACCAACTCAACAACGTCCCTTTAAATAAAGAACCAAGAGAAAAACAAATTTCCTGATTGAGCAATGCATGTCAATGGGCAGGACAAGGAAGAGACTGTTTATTCAAAACAACAATGGCAACTTCTGAAGAGGTTAGCTTAGATGCTACTAGCATCCTGTAGGTATTAGCTGAGCTGGAGAGAGTGTTCCTCTGTCTCTGCCTTGCTCTTCTTCCGACTGGCTTCAGCTTCTATGTCCTTTCTTGGATCCAATTGGTTGAAGTTGACTTGTGGTAGTGAAGGTCCAAAGAGTTACTGTGGGGGACTTATAGGATGGTTAACTGCCAGTTTATCACTTTGGGAAAATACTCTTATAATGTGCCGACACTGTTCAGGCCTGTTTAAGTTGAAGCAAAAAAACCAAAAACATTTAGTTGGGTTCGGTCTGTCAGGAGGGCTGCTATTTTACCGAGATTTAAGGTGAAACAACATATTTTGACAGCAGCACAGAGGCTGATGGAGAGAGCGAGCGGGAGGGAGAGGCGCTATTGACACAACTGGAGCGAGGAGCGGGCGCTGGGCGCCACTGTTTACAGACCGCTTGCTATCTCTCATCAGTGCGGATGCTGGTATCGGTGTCTTTCTTGGTGCGGACGCTGGTTTATCCCAGCCTGCTTTGTCTATGCTCACCCATGCTGATAACAAATGTTTTTCCATGAGCTTAGTTTGTTGCAAGTGAGCTGGTTCAACCTTTACAGAACCTGCTGACAGCAGCCGCAGGGGCCAAAGTACACATGATAGACACACCGTGTTGCTTTTAGAGGGACTCTCCACCTGGGAACCCTGCAGGGAGTTTTCCCTGACTCCACTTGCTTTATTTAGCAGCTGTGACATTAGGAATGTGCCGTCGAACGCTGTCGGGTCTGGTTTTAGGAAAGCGGGGAAGCTGTCCAGTAATTACGAAGCTGTTGTAGGAGCCGGGTGTGGAACGGGGGCTGCCGGCATGATGCTGCAAAATGAAGGGGAACAGTTTTTAAAACGGAGTGTCAGTGTTGGCAGAGAAATACCTGGCATTCCACAATATTCACCACAAAGGAAATTTGTTGAGATACTGGCACAAAATGACAAACAAATGAATAGCTTAAGCATTTTGTTTGTCCCTCAAAGAAAAGATTTTCGCCAACGTCATTGCTAACATGCATTTCTGGGAGGTTTTGGTGGTCAAAGGTCAAGGTCGCCGTTACAGGCAGAGACGTGCAGTAGTTCATGTTTGAAATTAGTGACAGATCTTCGCTGTGCACAGTAGAAGAGGTCAAAGAAGTAATCTCAGTGGTCAAAAGTGACCGCAACAAATGCATTCTGAACCATCAGTCTGGACTTCACTTGATGAGAAACATGCCAGTGCCACTAAAGCTCCATAGCAAGAAATGATGAAGGCGAACGACATGGCGTCTCCGAAGGGTCAAAGGTCAACCTCAGTCAGACATCACTGTGTTTCTCCTGTCTATATTTCTCTGTTTCTCTGGTGATCTCTCAAAGTCTGAGCTACACACAGTTTATTATGAGTCTACATGAATGTAAGCTGCTGCTGGACTGATTGGTGCAGACGCGGCGACGCATTAATTCCGGCGTTACTCCAACTGTGGGTATCAGAGAGGGTAAATCACGACAAGGCTCCACCCTCAGCGCCAGCACTCTCCATTGTTATGCCATTACTGTTGGGAGTGCTGATGATACGGGGGAATTAAAGGGTGTCTTGTCTATCAGGAAGGTAAAAGCTGCTTCACTGGAGATTCAGGCATTAGCCATTCTGTAATTGTCATGAGCATCATTATGCCCCTTCCTTCCCTCTCCTCACCCTCCCCGCTCTTCCTCTCTCCCATTGGCCAAGTGTAATCTTCGGCGTGATCAATCATGCTACGCTGCCCGAGGCTCCGAACGGTAATACCTGCAATGACGGAAATGATTAATATCCTCGGCTTGCTCATTATATCAACACAGATGCATCGCACAGGCTCAAACGTTTGTTCCATCACAAAAATTGATTTCGATTTGATATTCAAAGACTTATTTCTGTGTCAAAGTCGACGGTGCAAAATAAAACATCGGCATGATTACTGCAATAAATCACGGCAGTTTGATACTATACATTAATACTCCGAGTATTATCTTCTGTCTGAGGAGGATCCTGCTCCGTAAATAAAGACATTCTTCAAATATTCAAAAAATCATTTAGAATGTAGAGGCTTACAGATAATTTGTTGTCTTCTGTCTTCAGTTCATGTTTAGTTATTTTTAGGGTTTTAAAAAAAAAAAAAAAAGAGTGATGTGCCACAGAGGGAAAAAAGGTATCAAAGAAAAGTGTGAACTTCAAAATAACTTTGAGGTTTTGTGGCGTGAAAGTGCTGTCTAACATCAGGAACAATGGGAATGTTTAAAAAAAAAAAAAAACCCCAACAACCTTTCAACAGAAGACGAACCCAAAGAGCTCATCTGAGACACGTTCAAATCTCTAAAAACAGCAAATAATTCATGGAAAGTGAGATCATTTTCCTTTCTTAAGCATATGCTGCCTGCATAATATTCATGTCCGTACGGAGAGTTTCATGCCCTCGGGTGGAGTAAAGGCCACACGCAGGATCCTGGAAGATGTCGAGTGGGCACAGTGGCAGCTTGTGAGCATCAACAGACTCCAGCGGTGGCGGTGGCGGCGGCGGCGGCTCCAGTGCGATTGTTCAATTGTCCCTTCACAACTCTGCAAAAAAACAAAAAAAGCTGCCCCGCTGCACTGGGAGGGGACAACGTAAAATGTATCTGGAGGTGGAAAAAGTATTCAGAATATAAAGGACAAGAAAGCAGCTCAACCTTTCTAGGGCTCATTTAAAAAAAACAAACAAATTATATATTGGCTCATTTATTTGAATCACTCCATTTCTAGTCTAATAAACCAGTCGAAATGTAACATTGGGGGTTCTTTGAGGTCGGAACTTACAATTGATTATTTTAGTAAGATCTGAACATGTACTTTCCATCATATTTTCATATCAACACTCGACTACAAGTATTTCCCCTGGCAAAATCTCAACAATGTAGGGCGCCAGCAGGACACCCAAGGGCCATGGATACCCGTAGGCCTCGGGGCAGGAGTGGAGCCCATCCACCCATCCATTTTTTTATACCTCTTATCCGTTAAGGTCACGGTGGGGGTGGGGGGTGGTAGAACCTATCCCAGCTGACATTAGGTGGAGGGGTTCACCCTGGACATGTCCCCAGTCCATCACAGGGCCATCAGGAGCAGGTAGGGGTTCAGTATCTTGCTCAAGGACACCTGGACATGGTCACCTGGGGAAGTGAGGATCGAACAAGCAACCCTCCGGTTGCTAGACGCCACACTACCTCCGAGCCATGCCGCCATCTAGTGGAGAAGTCTGATTTAGTTTTCTGTCTGCCAGGAGCAAAAATGTCAAGATGGATGCTGTCGTCTGGTTTTGATGGACAAACTGTAACTATAATTGCAATCCTCTTGACTTTGTTTGTTCTGAGCCAAAGTGTTAAAAAAAAAAAAGAATAGAAAAAAAACCCTCTCCTGAAGGCCCCCGGTGCGTACGCCACTACCCCACAACCTTACTCTACTTAGCTCTGTCACTTTGATCAACACCTCATCTCACGCTGTCAAACTCCGACCTTCAGCGCGCGTCTGATGAGGCCGTTCGGCTGATTGATGTTTGGGAAACATCTGTATGGTTGAGGGGCTGTGTAATGGAGGCAGCAGAGGGGCTGGAGTTAACAGGCTGGAGACTTATTTCTTCTTCACCCCTATTAGGGCGCTGACAGCCGCAGGTCATCAATGTGAGTAAATGTGTGCGCACACAGAAAAAGATGCAGACACACTTACAGACACAGAAAAAAAAACTTCTTTAGAAGTAAACGTTAGGTTTTTCATGTTCGTCTCAGCGTCACATGCAAGGGAAGCACCCACGTATTTGTGCTATGTTTAAAAAAACAAATCCCTTCAGCCTAAATTGGCGATAAGCATTTGCCTTTTGGACAAACTGTCATCGACCTGCTTCACCGTGTTGATGGAAACATCAGGAATCAATAACAACTCCCTAATTTTTGCAAATGTTGGTGGGGTTTTTGTTTTTCTTTTCTTTTCTGCCGAAAAAAGCGAACGCACGTCATGGGAAATTGGAAAACGACTGTTCTTTCAGGTAAGCGCCGACGTCGCGAAACCTTTAGCGAAACCGATCAGTTGTTCGTCATCCTCAAAAATATTTCCAAATTTTATCCTCACGTCCGGGAAGCGTGCAATTTGGCCGAGACAACCTCGCATAAAAGTACAACTCCCGGTCCCTGATCAGTATGGCCCAGGACCTCTACCTCCTCTTCTCTGTCTCCCAGGCACATGTCTATACCAACCATCTTTTGACCAAAAAAAACAAAACAAAACACATTGCGCAGCCCATTTTATTCCCTAAAATCAGTTGATGGAAGTCTGCCTCATTTACATTTCAGTTTTGCTGAGCAACGTTTGCGAAAAATGTGCTGGGAAATAAAAATAGAAACACCTCAAGTGCCACTTTTTTGGGCCAATCAGAGTGAAGGCAAGGCCAATCATCGTATCCTACATGTGCTACGGGACGAGCTCTCTGACAAACCCATGGCACTCGCCTAGAAAATGTCAGCCCGTACTTCATCCAGAGCGGGCGCTCTGCTGCCGTATGGGCCGATATTATTACTTCAGCGGATTTCCCTGCAAGCACATTGTGCCTCTCCGCGCTCTCATGCACTAAAAGCGAGGCGTTTTCAGAAGAACGTCTTGCCCTGTGGGACTAAGTCATCCAAAGAAAGGCCAAGTGGAGGGCAGCTGGATTTAGATCCTTGAAAGGGCTTCACCTCTCATCCCAGAGCTTTCTGGGTAAGATACACGGAAATAGCGGCCGGCATTTTGTCTCCATATACATCTTCACATCTAGATGGTTGCAGTCAGCCATCAATCAACTAGATGGTCAGCATGACAGGGCGCATGATGAAGGGAGGAGGACGTAATATATGTTCCATCATTCCACCTCCTCCCATCAAGGCCCTTATACTGTCCCACTGACCCTTACACCGTCCAACAAGGTCCCGATGAGCTCACTCACCTCCCATCGCTGTCCAAATGATCACAACCCTCACCGCCCGCAAACCACGTCCCAAAGATAAACGCGAGAAGCTACAAAAGACTCTCCTGAAAGTCTCGCGTTTTGATTTCCTCCAACATCCTGGAGATCGACAGCAACAAACTGTTTTTCAAGCATCACCAGACTCTTCCTGCTCAACGTAGTTTTCAGAAGCAGCAGGCGGCTCGGCTCTGCAAACAAGCGCTGATAAGCCGCCTGCAGAGCACAATAAAGATGGCAAAGTTCTAGCAGCTACACGTTTGGCAAGTTGAAAGCAGAATAAATGAATGAAAGTGCAGCGCCTTTTCTAGATGTTTTAAGTGGTTTGCATGCATTTGTCTTTGCTTCAGCTCTCTCAGAGGGGTGCTGCGTTTCTCTCCCTATCAGGCCCGCAGAGCAGGGGGCCAGAGGCATGGGGTTTTTGGGTTGTCGGTTCCACCCGGTTCTTGTTAACAGGATATTTCAGGAACGCTTTGATGGAAAGTGTTCAGCTGAATCTTCCACTGGGACTCTCGGATGAAGGGGAAACATTTTGGTGGCGAAAGGTCAAGGTGGTATCACACGAAAGAGATAACTTAGGAGTGCCTTGAGGGGATTTCTTTGAGTGGGGTGCAAATATTCCCCTGGACTTAAGATGAAGGGATTTGATTTTGGTGGTCAAAGGTCAATATGACCGCACGAAACAGAAACAGTTCCTGGCCGTACGTTCACGTATGTAGCATGGCATGAAATGATGAGAGTTTATATTCAGAACTTTGATGTGACAACACGCTCAGAAAAACAAACATGGTTTTCTATATTTATAGAGAACTATTTCTCCTTTCCGTCAGCTTCACATGCAGTATTTAAAGCATCTTTAAACTGCAGCTGGGCTCACGAGCACAGCTAAACGACAGCAAGGTGCTAATTCTAGTGTAATATTATCCAGAAGACACGAGAAACGAGATAATTTCTTTGTCCCAGATGCCCATATAAGCAGTACAGCAACAACCACATGATCAACCTTGAACCTGTGAACCAGAAATAGATGCGACCGAGTGACGTGAGATAGTGAGAGTGCCTCCAACGGGAGGGAAAACCACGTCAGTAAGGCTGTATTTCATAGTTTTATCCTTGTGGTTCTGTCCTCCAGGATGCAGCAGCGTTGCTCTGAAACAGACTCCGCTTGCTGTGGTTTGTCCCATGTGTCTCCTACATTTATGATCATTTTCACCAGACATGTTGGGTTTGTTTTTTTGTCTTTTTTTTGCAGCACGTGTGTATGTGTGTGTGAGTGTTACATTCTGTTGTACCGGCATGTTTAGAGGCGGCGTGTGATCTTGAGGTTCGACGCTGACGTGCCAAAGGACGAGTAGTGATTTGCTGCACGTCTCCGTCCGTGTTCCACCCAGGACACAGGATCTTTGAGCACGTTTTGACTTCGGTGCTTCGGAGTCACACAGTGGTGCAGGAATGGAGTGATTTAGAAAAATGAGAGGATGTAGAGAATGAAAAGAAGTGTCTGCAAAGATGGAAAAGCGCGCAATATTAGCTACACTGGTGGACAGTCCTCCACTTTTGGACAAAAACCAAAATATCGTAACAACTGTTAATGAATCGCCATGAAATTGTGTGCAGATATTTGCAGACTTTGATCACCTCCAGACTTTTATTTCAGTCCCACCAGCAGATAAAGACTCTCTTTCGTATATATCAACTACTTTTTTTGCCAAAATGAAGTGGTTTACGAAGGCATAAAGCAGGAGACGACCTCACAAATAGCGGAGAATTAAAAGGAGGCTTTTGTTTTGTTTCTTAAAAAAAGGGATTTATGAGGGATGATCTCAGTGAGGTCACTCCAGAGCCCATCGAGCCCCGACTCCACAACGTCGATCCGTGGTTTTTAACCTTGATCCAGGAATTCTAATAGAATAAACTGGAGGGCTCGTTCCCCCGCCAAGGTAATAAGACGTCATCTCACCCAGATTAATTCAAAATTGAACCTTCTGACCCTCAACAACAAACCTCGACGAGTTCTATCATCCAGTGAACAACTTTGTGGATTCGCCTGCTGACGGACGGGAATCACAGCAACACTCTTGTCTTGTTTATTGTGTCCTCTTTTTTTTTTGGCAAATGAGAAGTTTGAATGTATATCAGCTTGAGTCTGTCGTCAGTCCCTCTTATCTTGGCATCACTTCCCTCTTGTGTCTTATTTCGCTCCACTTCCTGTCTCTGTGTGTTTCCCTCCGTTCGTCCGTCGCCGCCTGTCCCTTCTGTTCATCAGCACGTCTGCTCCCCGATCACCTCCTGCCCTCCTGTGTTACTTCCTGTTGTTCATCGTCCCAGCTTTGATTGCGTCTTCTCATCAGTAGAAACACTGAAAATTTGAATAAATACTAATACAAATAAAAAGGAGTCTTGGGGGGAGGTAGAAAGTGTTTGAATAATTGCAATCAAAATGCTACATTTGGATCGGAAGCTGATTGGTATTTTTGCAAATCTCGGTCGCTCTGTCCAGTTGGTCCGTTTTGTTTTGTGAGTTTTACATTGTGGTTTGTTTTCAATCCACCCAAGTTACTGAAAATCTGCAACACCAGCATGTAATACTTCTATGTTGGAGTGGGAATCAGATACTCACCGGAGTATTTATAGTATATTTGTGTATAAATTATTAGTTATATTAAGGAATATATTATATTCAGGAATGGAAAATCACCATTTATGGCCTTTTAAAAAGCTCCCATCAGTTGTCTGGCCTGTGGTGGGCACCAGGTTGGAGGTCATGTATCAGGACAGGAGTGTGTGTGTGTCTGTGTGTGTTGGGGGGGGGGGGGGGGGTGTGCTGCTACTGGAAATAAAAACAAAATGCTTATGTTTTCCCATCTGTTGAACAATGGGATAATATTAATGCGTCCTCAAATCTGTAAACATAATCTGCTCTGGGCCATAGTCTGCTAATTCTGTACAACAACCGGTCCCATGATACAGGAAACACTGGGGCCTGTAATCTGACTAAGAACGGGGACCAACTGCGGGTGAATTATCATAATTGACATTAGAATAAGGATTAATTGGTTCAAAACACCAGTGACTTTCTTAATGAAACGTTAGAATAGACGCTGAACAAGGTGGAACATCGCTCGGTGAATCATCAAGAACCGGAGGAATCTTATTTTCACTCCTCATTCAGTCCCCATCAAAAATGAAATTTTTTTTTCCGAATTTTTAACCCCTTAAACACGACAACCTACGGGCCCTCAGTCTTCACCTTACCTACCGAGAACAAGATACATTTTCTTTCCAAATTGAAGAAATTCAACATTTCAACAATTAAAAACAAGAAT
This sequence comes from Aulostomus chinensis, assembly GCF_037954235.1. NCBI lineage: Eukaryota > Metazoa > Chordata > Actinopteri > Syngnathiformes > Aulostomidae > Aulostomus > Aulostomus chinensis. The sequence continues at coordinate 17,983,528 of NC_141342.1, read as the reverse complement.
AAAAGGTCCCGCTGTGGTTTTTTTAAACTGAGGTTTCGCTCAAAGAAACGACTGTCTTTGAGTATAAAGTTGTAGATTTAAACGTAACAGTTGTTTGGAGAATAGCAAGGGAGGCCGAGAGGGTGCGGAGGAAGTTCGCGACGGGGATGGATGGTGTTTTATTCAGGCGGCGGGGGACAAAGTCCTCATCTGTTGACAGCCAGCAAACAGGACTGACACTCCATCGCCCCGCGTGACGCCGTGGTGGGAAGACAAGAGGAGAAAATGTGTGTGTGTGTGTGTGTCCTCCGGTGTTGCCTCAGAGCTGTTCTCTCTGGGCTCAGTCATTTTGTGTTTTGGAGGGAGGAATGAAGCAGGTTAACGCTGGAGCAGGAACGTATCGCTACGGTTACCTGGCGTCCACAGGTCCTCGAGACAAACCTGCTATTTTTTGGTTTGGCTTTTGTCTGTTCTACGTCAAATATGTCAGTTCAAATAAATAATCTTCCATCACCTGGCGAACACTCGCAAAACAACCTCAAAATGATGATAATCGTACGAGTGAGACCGTTGTCTTTCTGAGACGATACTTCTTCTGTGTAATGGTACTTTCTAAATTAGGAGTTAGAAAAGTTACGCAGTTTTTTTTTTGCAGTGTAAGGAGTGAAATTTTCGCTCACACTTCCTCATCAGGAGTGATCAGTTGCACCTGTGACCCTCAGCTGGTGTCAATCATGCAGGGTGGGAGGTTTTATAGGGAGGCGGTCCTTCCTCAGATGGGTTTGGGCCCCCGGGGGTGGGGGTCCACGCCTTCAGTTGGCCCGCTGGGTTTCCGCGTAGTTGTGCATCAGCTGCTTTTATCAGCCAGTGTCTTTCCAACTTCAGTCCCTTCTCCCTCAGGGACACTGAAATCCCTTTTCTTTGTGTGCGCCCAATACTTTAATTAATTCTTAAGTCAATTAGTTTGCTGGTTACATGGCGTTAAACCTTCTTTTTGATGTCGCTCTTCTAAGAACGCAAACGGCCCCGTGTCAGGCTTTTGTCTGCCTCTGTCCTGTACTCTCATTATTAGCTTCGGGGCCCTTTTTAAACAACGATTTAATTGCTCGCAGGTGTAATTAATAAAATTAATTACGGCCCTGTTCCATTTAGAAGAGACTCCAAATAATTTGATCACCTCCCTTTGTTTACCTGCGATGATGAGCCGCCAGGGCCTGTTTTACTCCGCTGCAATAAATATTGTGCAGGTGGGAGGTTTCGTAAAGCGTAACGGACTCGGAACAAACTTTCTTCCTCTTCTAATTCAGGTTAGTTGATTAAACTGCGTGTTCTCACACAGTGGAACATGTTGCATGCAAAACGCAAGAGATTTAAAAAAAAAAATTATGAATTTTGAAGCATACAATTCTCCTCTTGACTCGTTTGATTAAATTACGTTCAACGGCGGTTTCAGTCGTCCGTACGGCGTCGTAGCGCTGATGCGGTTCATTCCTTCAGGTGTGTTCAGAAATGCTTTAAAATGAGAGCAACCAGAAAAATCTGACTGAGCGGCTCGACTTCAAGTAGTGGTGTAATATTTACTGTATTTAGTACTTTACTGATATGTAGTTGTACCTCATCCTACACCGCCATTCTGTGACGACAAATCTCTGCTTGTTGAGCCGGTAGTTGAATGAATTACACCAAAGGCCTTGGTTTGTCTGTTTTTTTGCAACCCATTTTATTTCATTTATACCAAAGAGCACTGGGTTGTTTCCACTCCAGTAAAATGATCGTTTCCTAGTTTGCGGTGACTGCTTTGGTCACGTTCGTTTGACTGTGAAAGTACTTTTGAATCGCTGTTCGTCGCAGGATCGTGACGCATCTCCAAATTGATTCTTTTCCCGCTCCTGGTCCCTGCAGCGCCGCTCTGCTGCAGCTCATCCACACATCGCAAATGTGTTTGACCCTCCGCAGCATCCAACCTCCCGTGCTGCTCATCCACTCACTGCGAAAGCTTTTTTGTTTCCCCACTTTAGGTTCCATAAAAACTTACAGATGACTATTATTTTATGACGTGGTGGCATGATATTTACAGAAAAGAAGATCTTCAAATTTTATCTAGCATGTGATAGTCGAGTGAGCATGCATATCTCCTCAGGAATTAAAAAAAAAAGTTAATTCAGTTTCCTTTCATGCCTTTTTTTTTTTCATTATCAGTTTTTATGCTGCCAGTAACACTTCAAAAGAACTCTAACAAGGCATTTAAGAATGTGGGTTTTACACTCAATTATGAATAGATTTGGAGTGTTGAAAGCAGAATGTGCACCAAGTCAGTCTTGAAAGCAAGGAAGATCAGTGATGAGGAAACTTGTTGTTAAATTGAAGTGAAATTTGTGCAAATTGCGCTGCTAAAAATAAAATCGGGTGACTGGCAATAATCTTTTCTTAATATGCAAATTTACGCGTTCATTTGTTCATCACCAAGTAGTTCTTTGACAGCAACGGTGATAATTTAATAAGTCTGGTACAGCTGCTACAACCAGAGCAGGAGCAAGAGTAGCTCAAGTAAGCTGGGCGACACAGTGGGAGTAGAATTTCACCACTGACTGTAAAAAGGTCCATTTTTAGTGCCACATTAAGCTCCTTAAATGTTCCTCTCCCGTGTGTCTCGACACCCAAATTCAATAAAGCAGCCAAGGTCAGTTCTGTCCTCTCTGTGCTGAACTGTCACGCCACTGCAACACGTAGTCGCAACACATGCTCCCTCCGAACCTCTCACATTCGCCACACGCTCCACAGATGACACCAGTGAACACCGAACAAGGGCGAACTGCCCTTCCACTGGCAGAAAGAGATGTAACATTGAGTACAAACACGCTTTCGTCTTCATTAACATGGAAAAGTGGTGGTTGCAGCTCTCCCCTAAAGGTGTTGATTCCCACTCTCACAATCATTGTGCCACCTCTTAAATTTCACCCATCCATCCATCCATCCATTTTCTTCCTCTTATCCTGTTGTGGGTCGCAGGGGTGGAGCCTATCCCAGCAGCCTTCAGGCAAGAGGCGAGGTTCACCTGTCCATCGCAGGGCCAACACATTTAGACAGACAACCATTCACACTCACAGTCACGCCTACGGTCAGTTCAGAGTCTGGATTAACCTGGTCCCTCTTGATGTCTTTGGACTGTGGGAGGAAGCTGGAGTACCAGAGAGAACCCAGCAGGAACAGGGAGAACATGGAGACTCACCCAGAAAGACCCCATGCTCCAGCTGGGGCTCGAACCCGGAACCTTCTTAATGTGAGGGGACAGTGCTGACCACCATGGCAAAGGGAAACATAGAGGTTAAATACAGTGGGGAAACGAGACACAGGTGGCGCAATCAACACAGGTGAGACACATGAGGCAATCACAAGAAGGAGCACAGGAAGACAGGACACTACAAAATAAGACAGGAAGACAAGACATGGAACATGAGGCAGGGATCGAGACGATCACATTTTTTACCAAAAGGGTATTTAATTCATTCACCTCCAACTCATTCTCCCTCCATGACGAATCATTACACTTTTTCTTTCTTTTTCATTGTACACAAACAAAAACAGCTGCTAGCTTGCATGTTGACTCCGCTAGCTCAGTCTCTCAAATGTTCTTGGGTGTGTGTGTGTGTGTGTGTGTGTTATATTGCTTGAGTTGGAGTGTCAGGGCATGTCACTCCTAATCAAGCGCAAGTGTTAAATGTGTGACCCTCAGTCAAAATTTAAAAAAAACAAAAATCTACTGAGGCCAGACGCTAAGAGTTAGCTTATTCCCAGTTGTTTCACAACAGGTCAAGATTGTGAAAGTTGTCACGTGTATTTGGAGTTTAGAATCTTCTCATACACTGAGAACCAGGATTATCTCAGGAAATACACAAAGGGAACGCCATCTCTTGACACCCCGCTGCAAAGTGTTGGCACTGTAACGTGCTGGAATCTCTTGAAGGCAACACAGAAACTACAATAAACGTGATTCAACAACATCTTGCAGCCTGAAGCTTACATCAGTCCACATTTACAGGCAGCTTGGGGTGACTGTTGTTACCGACAAGCATCAGACTTTGCAACAGTTCTGTTTTTATAGAGCAGCATATCATAAGTTTTGCTAAACTTAAAATTTGTGCCTAAAATATAGACCCGGACCCAAACCGAGTCTGTATTGACAGAATTTCATTTTCAAAACATCCTTTTTTTGTTTTGTTTTGTTTTGTTTTGGCAGTGCATTTCATTTCAAGAAACAGTTGTCAGTGAATAACGCTAAAGTACAGTTTTCTACTGTTAAATAATTCACGTCTGAGGTCTCCTGCATTTTAAAAATCAGACGGTTTGAACTTAAATCAAGCCTTGATATTCCTGGGAGGTTTCACACCCAGTGACAGGCAGAATTGCACAGGGACAGCGAGGCTTCTGCCATCATGCTGTCATTACTCTACAGCCAGTCAATCGCGCAATCAACTGGCAAAAAAGAAAAAAAAAATCTCCAAGTGCCACTTGTAACTAGGTTGATTCAACAATGCAGGCATCCCTTCTCCTTCCTCGTTAACCTCTTTTCAGCACCACCACCCCCCCTCCCCGTCCCAGCGACGCGAGAGAATGTGAGCAGAGGAGGAGAGATGGGCGAGTGATGTTCCCATTACTGCTCCGTTCTTTTGAACCCTGGAGGGAACAAAAAAATACAGCGAGGGGAAGTGGTAATAAAGCACTATACATTTCTGGACCTATGAGAGGAGTCTATTAGTCTGGATCTGCCTAGAAGACATTAGAAAGAACGGGAACGGAACATTGCGACTCACAAACATTTTGTATTTAAGTACGACTGTGCATTGGATTTTTCATTTTTAGTGAATCTATTAGCATCGGTATGATCTCTCTCGCTCTCTCTTTCTCTCTCCTGCAGGTGAAACATTTATTGCCTTTTTCTCACATCTCTGATTTTGCATTCAGACATGAGCAAGACAGATGAAAGGCGACTTGAAGGACGGCGACATGAGAGGAACTGTCAAATCCTCTGACTGGCTTGACACTGATTGTCTCTTTAGGGGCCACATATACCGGTGTTAACTGAGCATGGATTGCCTTTCATGAAACAGGATATGGAGGGAAGGTACATTATGTCAGTCAGTCAGAGAGGGAGACGGCGCTTTTAAATCAGGAGTCAGCAGGAGGGGTCGAATGGCTTCAAACAATCGCTTATTTTTAGATTTAATTATGCAGATATGTTCATCCCAGATTATAGTGAGCGGATCTGTTGAATGATTGACTTTCATGATCTTGTCAAAGCATGAATTAAAAAATAAAACCGACATAAAGATGTGCTAAAAGGAGAGCAGAGGCTAACCATTAGAAATAGTAGAAAATGCGAAGAAAATATCAAGATGTGACGTGGGATGCAGAAACTGAATTATCCTCAAAGAACTGCATCCTGCTCACCAGGACCGAGGTGGTGCAGCGCTCTATGGCACTGGCTAACACGGGGGCTGCTGGTTCAGTTACCCGTGTTGCTACTGGCTCGATTTGGCGTCCATTGACAGGGAAGAGAACCAGGCTACGGCTACATCCCCCAAGTGAGATTCCTCCCACCAGGTGAAAAAATACAGCTGACGTCGCTCCCCAGAGCTGCAGAGGAGCTGAAGCAAAGGGCTACACTGAATAGATCCTCCCCCCAAAAATACAAGGCCTTTCGCTTGGTCAACACTGCCAAGTTCTGGGGTTTTTGGCCTTATAATTTTTGCATTATCCTGTTGACAGAAGTGGTGAACAAAAATGAAAACCTGCCAGAGCTCTAAAAAAAAAAAGAAGTTTGGTTTGTGTGGCGGTCTACTGCCTACCAACAAGATACAGCTGACAGCTGCACAAGTGATGGAGGAAGTGTGTTGTTCTACGGAACTCCTAGATTTGCAAAGGCGTGCAAGGACCAGAACGGCTTTAAAAAAACGAGATATAATTCATAAGAAATGGCAAAATAGAAGTAGAGAATGGCACAAAGTGGAAAGAATCGACTACGGTGTGTGTATAGGTGCCTCGAGTCCGACAGTGCATGGAGTTTCTCGAATTTCTCATTAAAATTGAAAAATTATAGCCAATGATGGACAAATCTCAATAGCATTAAGTTTAGGTGGAGATAAAAAATGGCCCGTCGCCTTGCTACCCATCATGCACGGCATGGCTGGGTCTCCTGCTGCTCAGGTAAAAAATCGAATGACAATCTGCAAACATGTTTTGGTGTCTCCAGCTCCCAGGAACTCAAATGACACACTGATACTTTCCTGTGGGACCTAAAGGCGCTCCCAGACCAGATGAGCTCCATAATCCCTTCAGTGTGTTGCGGGGACCTCGCACCAGTTGGCCGTGTGCGGAACTCCCAAATGGAAGGAACCGGGAAGCATCCAACCAGATGTCTGAACCACCTCAGTTGACTCCTTTCTTTTTTTTTTCTCTCTCTTTTTAACCTCCGGTTCGGTGAGAATATACGAATTTTACAAAAATAAATTCCTTTAAAACAAAATCCCTTTGGTTCCTCGCGGTAAAAAAAATGAATTATAGAAACAAAATGGGAACAGAAAGTTCAGCTAAAAGGACGGGGGGGGGGGGGTCTCACGATGACTTCAGAATGCATGAGAGAACACACTTGCAAGACCCCAATTATTAACCTTACAAGGACAGGAAGTGCTTTGCATCATCCTAAATCCGGCCCCAATTAAAAAAATATGGCCAAAGACACTTTTGTCCAAATTACAAGACGGTGCCAATCACCCTGGCTCCCACACAGCAACGCCGACATCCACGTATATCATAGGAGAGCTCCCATGGGCAGGGTTTAATTTGACTTTCATTTTCAAGCGGATGCACAGTCTCATTTTTTTGTTCCTGGGGTTGCAGGGCACAAGAGATGGGGAGGGATGTAGAGCGTGAAGCCATTTTAAGTGGGTTTGAGTCGCACAGTTTACAGAACCTTAGAGATATTCATTACCTCTCATATGCCCGTCAAGAAAACCCTGTCCTGGTGCCTGTGCCGGCATGCGCCTACAGATTCTTCAGTTGAACCAACACAGCATTTTTATGTGAACCAGCCTTGAAGACGCCGTCGACGCAACAGTTTTGTGTAATGTGATTCCAGTGAATTAAAGAGTATTAAATGCTGTGCAGCGATTACTCCCTTACTGTGTGAGTGTTTATCATGGATGAATACGTCAGACTTTAATTAAACGCAGCAGAGCAAGTGGCACGTACAGTACAAATAAGCAAGCAGAGACCAGCCCGGCCTCGAGGTGTTGAGGAGCGCCGGCTTGCAGGGCGTTAATCAATGGCAGCGGTTCCCATCATCGACCAGGGTTTTGTTTAACTGGAGAACGGCGGGAGATGATCTTTTGCTAATCCTGCTTCAATTTGTTCTCCACCTGCCATCATTCTGGTTCTCTCTCCAGCCGATTCACTTCCATACGGGTACAAACGCAACTTCCTTTTTTGTTGCGTATCAACTGCACGCGACTTGGACGAGCCAGTCAGACGTCCCTGAAGAGTGGACGACAAAAAGCAACGCCAGATCTGGCGAGGTCTCATTTGGAACTGTCACTGTCATTGTTTTGGTTTCCCCATATTGATGCCAAATAAGGAATTACTGTTAAAAAAAAATGCACCATCACTGATGTTTACGGTTTTCACCGACTTGCTGGGCATCGTTGTTTAGCCAGGAAGACTCTGGTAATACCGTATTTATACATTCTACAGGCTCTGCGTGTAGATGTGACCTGGATGGAAGTGCGCTTGATGTTGCACTTCCTCGTCATTTCAACCGTCATCCATATTATTTACACTGTCAAAGTGGATTTAAAGTGGATTTTTGATTCTTTTGGTCAAACAAAATCTGAAAAATTTAAATGAGCAGCAAGATGAAATCATCTCATCCTCATTCACGTTGACTGAGGGCTAAAGCGGAGATTAGCGGGCTAAACTGGCCTGACCAGTCGAAGTCACCCTGGAGCAACAAGGTTTGCCTCATACCTGGAAGCTGACATTTTCGGCTTCAAGCTACATGGAGCAAGTTTTCCAGGAATAGATGAGCCCCTGCCTCTGATGCTGTATCCAGTTCTCACATCCACGACTACACGCGGCACGGCGTGGTTATGCTCACACTACAGGCTAACCAGAGAGCGTAGAAAGTGACATCAGGAGGAAGACTGGGGTGGTGGTTGCTACATTTCCTCTCCAGACATCATGAATGACTGGCATGTCACACACTGACTGTGGCGAATGCGCTTCACGTAAACTGAAAGTGTGAAGTCACTATTTGTAAGCAGACAGAGATTAAGTTGCTCCCTTAGTTGCTGCCCTTCAATCACTGTTTTTCCTCTCTTGCTTTGTTTGACACTTCAGTGGGTCTCATCGTCCTTTCACACCCTCTGTCTCGTTGTTGTTCTTCAGATTAGTGGCCAATAGCGTGAGGTGACAGGAGACAGGTGGAGATGAATGGACTTCTGGCTCGGCTGGCTGGGACGCCGTCTCACACACCGCTCGCTGGTGGTTCTAATTCAGGCATGAGTGGATTCAAAAGCGCACAAAGAACGTAATGAAGCATGGCTGATTGGACAGAGCTGACTGAGCCCAAACTCAGAGACACACACACACACACATCAGTGATACCAGCAGAGATACACACCCATTAAAGGCTGGCTGGGTGTGTGTATGTTGCTGTTCTGACTGGACAACCGACGAAGTGTGAACATCTGCCTCCTCCTTTCTTTCCTTACCCTGTATTCCCTTTGTTGTCTTGTATCTTTTCATTCCTTTCCCTTCCCATTTCATTTCTTTTCCCAATATGTACCTTTTCCTTTACTGCCTTCCCCACTTTCCCCCATCTCCTCCTTGTTCTTCCAGTGGTTCTTGTATTTTTTTTTTTCCTTTTTCTCTTTTCTCATTACAACCAGACCAGAGTCTGGTTTGATCTCTGCCTGATGGTGATCTCTGACAGCGCTGACAGGTACGATGGGCCTCACATCCTCCGCCCGGCACCCGACGACTCAGGGAACGTGATCTGAAACTCTGATGTTCTGCCTCGCAAATGAAGACGCTCCGATATTTGTAGAGCGGAAACGAAGCGAGCAAGTGAAAGCGGGCGAAGACGTGGAGTGCAGAGTGAAGATACAGATGGATTAAAGCTCAACCAGCAGAGACAAACAGACAAAATTACTTCAGCTGATGTCTCTGTCAGTGAGTTAGAGGTAATTGAGTTACAACCTGCAGAATGCAGTACATTTGTTTTCAAATATCAGGACCTGTCTTGCTTGTTGTGCCTGAGTAAATTATCTGTACCTCAACAAAGTCAAACACACGAGCGTCTATCAGCAGCTCCAATTTGAAAGTCCAGCATTTTGTTTTGGCTTTCAATCTTAGTGAAGCCGAAAGATATCACTGAGTTCAAATCCACAGCTGCCTCCTTTTCATTTTTCCTTCCCTGGTAATATTGCAAAAAGGGGGTAATGTGCAAAAACTACAAAACCCCATGATTGCACATACATGTCTGAAATGGTCATTTTCAGTAGCGTTAAAACGAGAGAGCCTGATATCTGAAACCCCATCCTGGTTTAACTGCTGCAGGGTAATGAAACACCTTTCAACGGGCTGCATTATCCAAACTGTATGAAAATTGTACAAAATTCATGTTACAAAGTCTAACAAAGACTCTTCAGGGTGTTTTTTTTTTTTTTTTAAGTTCTCCCATTTTCCAAAAGTACCAGACAAATACCTGCGGGGCACGTCTCCAACGTGTTGACCCAAAGCTCGAATCGACCCTGTTTCCTCAAGTCATCAGCTCCTCGCGCAGACACTTGAACACTTAACCCTTCAGGAACTGAGTCCAAAGTTGCTACTGATGCTTTCAAAAAACAAAAAAAAAAACAAAACCCCACCAACTTCCTGTCCCACCCGACAGTCAAGAACCGATCACAACAGGTGGTCAGTTTTCATTTGGTCGACAACTTGTCAAGCTACAAAAACAGAGCTGATGGACATTGGAGGGTAAAATAATAGGATTTGTTGTTCAATCCCAACAGAAAGTGTTGAACGCCGGTCAAAAACAGTGCTGTGACAACACAAAGGAGACATGGCCGTGTTTACAAGATGGAGAATCCCAGGAAGGAGCGGGTTATCATCTCGTCCCTGATCAGGTTTTTGACTGTGATGCAATGTTTGCTTGCAGGAGAGACCTGAAGGTTTTCTCTCCTTAGACGTACTTAAAACCTCCAGGACTGGTCGGTCTCCGCCCGACCCGGAGCAGCAGGTATGGGGGAGTAAAGCGAGGAGCAGAGATGTTCAGAGTCTTTATCACGAGGCTGAAAACTGACTCGGGGAAAAATTGCTCTTGTCTCTAAAAGCGAGGATATTATCTTCCGGGTCACACAAACACAGGTAGAGAACTATCTGTGTTGTCAGAGGTGATTTGTGCTGACTCAGATAAGGTACACGGTGCGTTTTTATCCAAGCTGTCCACATTCGTTGGCTCCACTCAGCTCTGATCTCTCTCTCTCTCTCTCTCACGCTCACGCACACACACATACTCTCAACCCTCTGCAAGCTTTTACTCACCATGTCATACTGATAGTTCTCATCTCTGACATCACTTCACACTGCCAGCAGCAGCAGCAGCAGCAGCACTCTGACTGCTCAGTAAATAACAACACTGGCTGAGAAAGTGGAAATCAGTCAGTGAGAGGGTGTAAGAGGAAGGTCAGTTTTTTGCGGCAGCGCGTATGTCCTCCCTCCCTCTCACTTCGATTTTCCGAATCGTCTTCATTCATGTGGTTTGAACCCTGTGCTGAACCGCTGGTGATTCAATTAACACTGATATGTTGTATTTAAAGATGTCAAGAGCAGGGAAAAGGAATCCAGCTGAGGAGTGCAAGACGTATCCTGTAAAGGAAAAAATCAATTGTCAAACCCAGAGGCATTTGTTTCCCAAATGTTATTTTAATTTCACCTGCGAAACAATCTCATAGATTTCTTGTGCCATTTATTGATTGATGCCTCAAAACAGATTCTATCGGGAATACAGATGAGTGGGGGTTGCGCTCGCAGGAGCATTCTGATGAATGTCGCTGTGTCCCTGTACCCACTGGCTCGGAATCATTGTTCCAGATTTCTAATAGTCGCTGTGTCCTCGCTGATTTCCTCAGGGGTACAAAGTGAAATGGACTTTGCTCAACTCAAGATGCATCATATGTCTCTTCTCTTGCTGGTCAAACTCTTCCGTATGTTTTTGGTGTCTGCGGATACTGGTGTTCATTCATTTACGGTGCTTTAAAATACCGACCCTCACCTGTTGTCCCGTGATCAGGGGACACAAATTAAGCAAAGGGGTGTGTGGTTTCAGGGTGGCACAGAGGTGCAGTGGTCAGCACTGTCGCCTCACTGCCAGATGGTTCCGGGTTTGAATCCCGGCTCCAGCACAGGATCTTTCTGTGTGGAGTCTCCATGTTCTCCCTGTTCCTGCGTGGGTTCTCTCTGGTACTCCAGCTTCCTCCCACAGTCCAAAGACATCAAGAGGGGACCAGGTTAATCCAGACTCTAAACTGACCGTAGGTGTGACTGTGAGTGTGAATGGTTGTCTGTCTCTATGTGTTGGCCCTGTGATGGACTGGTGACCTGTCCAGGGGGAACCCCGCCTCTCACCTGAAGGCTGCTGGGATAGGCTCCACCCCCCCGCGACCCTTAACAGGATAAGCGGAAGAAAATGGATGGATGGACGGAGAATCCAAGTGCAAAGGGAAAGTACTCCTGCAAATTCAAGAAAGAAGTTGGAAGATAAATACAACCTTCAAACAAGTTCTTAAGGATTCATTAGAAATGCCACTGAAGACAGAAGGTGAATTACACCTGTTTCCATTGAGTGGTGTGAGGCTCATGGACCAGGTAGGTAGCGCTTATTTCCATCAGGAGATGGTTGTTTTGGCACAGCTACGATGGCCATAACAGGTAGTTCAACAGGCAGTCGGTAGAGGTAGAAAAATGAACAGGAAGACAACAGGTTGGCCCGTTTTTCTGACCATCGGTAGCAGTGAACCAGTGAAAAGGAGGAACTACAGTCTTGGACAAGTTGTGATTGTAGTATTGGACATGCAGCTGAGTCTCTGGATACGAAGGAAAAGTTTCTCACTAAGGGGGAAGACGGCTGCGTCAAAAAAGGGAAAGAATTCTATCTCCCATTTTGTGGCTGAACCCCATTTTAGAAGACCAGGAAGCGACTTGGCGTGAGAGATCTGGGGGATTATGGCTGCTCTTGGCCACCAGGTCACGAGGGTGGGACTGGTTAATTAGAAGGCCATGTTCTTTCTTCTGTAGTCTGGCATGTGTGCATTACTGTGTGTGTGTGTGTGTGTGTGTGTGTGTGTGTGTGTGTGTGTGTGTGCGTGTGTGCGCGTGTGTGTCTCGTTGGCAGAGCTGATGTCTGTGAAGACATGGTGTGTGTGTGTCTGTGCCCTGGATCCTTGGCTGTGCTTTGGCCGGCTCATGGTGGGGTTTTTGTTAATTTGTTGAAGAAACTGTTGCCAAAACACCCCAGGAGCTGTCACCTTGGAAGGACGAGAGGAAAAGCGACAGTGTGTTCATTATAGCGTCGTTCGCGGGATGTTGGCGGCGCAACACGTGCTAATCACAGCGGCCGCTTCCATCTGATGACCCTACGGCTTATTTTCACAAGCAATCTTCCAAACAGCTGATTTATTTTTCCGAGGTGAACTCAGAAGAGTTGCTGTTCCTTGGTGTTTCTGGGTGCGGCAGCTCCGGCGGATGATATATAGGCTGCGTACACGCCGCCGGATGGAAAGCCAGACCTGGATGTGCCACACTGAAATTGCTCCCCGAAAACTCATTGGCAAAGTGGTGCACCTGAAGATTGGAGCCTGTGGTCTAATAGAGATCGCTGACAGTTTGGAGGGGATGAAAAATCAGGCTGATCAATGTGAAGCTGATGAAAATGCCACATGAGGAGCGGCGTAAGACGTAGAAACACATAATCATCCTTCTGTCATTTACATTTCTGACAGAAAAATGAAACAGCTGCCTGATTTATGAAGCGATACGACAGAGCGTTCACCAAGACGCTGCCAATCTATTCTTGTTTGTCTCAAAAAATGTCCTTTTTAATTTGTTCATTAAGATCTCATGAAATGACTTTCCTTAAAATTCCCTGACAACCAGAATTCTAAACTTCAAAGGCTCGTCCCAGCCGTTCTGGAACCTAGCAAGGAAATGTCATATCTAAGAGAAAGAGAAAGGTGTGGGGGGGGGGGGGGTCCATGGCATCCATCTGTATTGTTCTGCATGTTTTGATTTGCATCTTCCTCTGAAAAACTGGTGTGAATCGGGAGCCGCGATCTGGATGCTTCCTGAAAGGCTGAGCTCATTCCCACCTCATAGATGGGAGCGATTGTAGGGAGTGAGCCTGAAGATTGTTGAAGTAATTAACGTTCCCGCTGGCTGGCAGATCCAATCGTCCCAGATACGAGAGGAGCCGCTGCGTACATACACACTCACACTCTCTCTCTCTCTCTCTCGCACTCACTCACTCACTCACTCACTGAATTTTAGAATCCGTTGTGTGGGATTACAAGTTTAATTGGTATACGGTAAGCACAATAAAAGGGTCTCCTCACACGCACAGACAGCTGTCACACCCGGAAACGCCGCGGCCGCTTTGATGATTTTAGTTAATGTGGTGAAGTCAAAACAACCAGAGAGGCTGTCATGGACGTCACGTCCCTGCATGTTCTTCCCTGAAAGCGTAACAATGGGTGGTTGTTTGTTTTCCTTCAGGTGACCCTTGAACGTTCTCAGTCAGCAAAGAAAGCCCTGCTGGATATTTCTTATTTCTTCTCCCCCCTCAGGAGATCTCCCAGTCTCCCTCTCACACGCACAAACACACGCACAGATATACATCCCTCCATCCCTCTTCATGCTCTCCTGCTCCCTTCCCACCTGTTACTGTATCAGCTGTCCTAATATATCTTTCCATTTTAATCTCTTGCTTTCCTCTACCCTCAAAGCGACCTCATCCCCTCCTCTCCTCTTACTTTCTCTCTCTTCTGACAGCCATCTTCCCCTCACATCTCAGCTCCCTCCTCTGCTATTGTCCCAAATATTTCTCAATTTTCCCCTCATTTCTTCCCACCCCCCTCTTCTTTTTGTTTTTATCAGTCTCTTTCGCTTCCCACTCAACCCGTCAGCGAGGGCAGGCCAGCCTTTTCTCTCAAGGTGACTCAGAGCATCTGGAGCGATTGCTACGATGTGCGAAGCAATTTATTCGCAGGCGGGAGGTGTGAGGCGACCAGACACCGGCCCTCTGGTGACTCCAGCCGCTGTGGTCACAACCCTGTCAAGGTTGATGCTTGTTGTTTAAAAGCATATGAAGAGCGTGGGTGCACTTTACAGTCCTGAGTTTATATTTTCTTGACATTAAATCAAATTTTAGAAAGAAAAATAGTGTTAAAAAACAACCAGATGCTTGTGGTGGATTAAAAAGTGCGATGTCCCAGGTGGAAAATTATGAAGCGGCTTGGGTCAAGAATGAATAAATGAAAATGTTTCAGCTTGGAGGTGGGTCCCCATAGGCACCTGTTTCCTCCTGACATGAATATTAATTCACCACGGTGGTAAAGGTGGTTCTGTCTTCTTCACAGCATTTCATTCCTCCTCCTTCAGCCCTTCGTGGATTTCAGCGAGTAAATTAACAAATATATATTTTTAAAACTTATAGCGCAGAGTGCTGGCTCTCTAAGTCTTTGCACATCTCATAACATGAGTTTTTTTTTTTTTTGCTGCTTGGTGTGAACACAGAGTGTGTGTGTGTGTGTGTGTGTGAGAGGGAGAGAGAGAGAGAGAGACATCTGCATACTTCAAGTGCTCAATTGATGTTTTCATATGCAAGTCTCACATCTTTTAATCATTTTTGCAAGATAAATCTCATCAATCCTGAAGACAAACACACACACACACACACACACACACACACACACACACACACACACACACACACACAGCCAGGACACTCCTACATAAAATTTAATTCGCACACACGCTGCGATTTGTTCAAGCATCCAGGCAATGGTGACTGGAAGGAACCCTCATCACTGTGTTTTTATGAAAGAAGTGAAATATTAATATTCATCACGCCAGCACCAAGTCGTGTTTATGCTAGGTTTTATTGTACAGGTGAGATGCTACATGTAACTATTTTAGCCTCATTCTGACTTCTTTTACGCGGCTACTGAGCCCTAGCTTAGCGAAAACACTGAAAACATGGAATCAAGTTGTTGTAAAAGGCAAAAACAAAATCCTCCAACCGCCATCTCCGAAAAATGGTCGGTTTCACCATGTCCGTGCCCTGGCAGTTGGATACAAACCGTCTGACATTCGGTGAAAAATTGTAATTGCACTGAGAAGCCTATTCCTGAAATATCCAAATTACACGAATGTAAGAAGGATATATCCATATTTTTTCCCCCAAACAATTACAAGAGGTGGAATATGTACAGAATTATACTTACTAGCTGTTGCGCTCAGTTCAGTCAGGACCACTTTAGTCTAGAAAATTGTTATTGCAGTAAGTCTTGTTCACCAGCATGGCGCTGTTCTGGGAACACTTTGCTTTTCCATGTGTAAAGGAAAAGGTTTGGAGAGCAGCAGCTAAGGCAGTCCGCGATAATGACTCGCCTCAATGCTTATACATCAGTAAGGATACCGACTGTTTTAAGGGACACAGTTCCTAACAGAATCAGCACCCAAGTTCCATAAGTAGTTAAAGGTTCTTTTTCCTCCTCAAATCAAATAGACAGTATTTAGTGATGTAGATGTTTAAATACAGACTATTAAATATGAAACAAAATGAAGTTTAGAGCAAAATAAGATTCAATACCTACTACATTTCCCCTTGAAGTTGTTTTAAGCCACTTTCCTTTTACTCCAATACCTGCATTTTGTTGTTCGCTGTTTGTCTTTTCTATAAATAACATTTAGAGCTGTTTTATCAAACTAAGTTGAAGTGTTCCTTAAAGCAGAAAATATCAATGATGACCCAAATAAGAGAATAAAAATAACATGGAAGGTTTACTGGGAAGGCTGTCTGCTCTTGCTATCAGATATGCGGTCAAAAAAAAAGATCAAATAAACCTGAACCATCTGCACAAATCCGGGTTTTATATGAGATCAATAAGCGAGTCCTAATTACATAATTAAGATGGTATGCTGAGCTCTTTTTTTGTTTTTCAGGGATGATGATAAATCCAAGAATATGAGATTGGTAGCTGAGCAAAGGATTAAATCAATATTATGGTCCAATCTAAGATGATGCTCCATTTACAAAGCTGAGTGTAATAGAAAATTCAACATATTCAATGTTAGGGCCTTCCAACATTACTCATCTGGCCTTGTGAATGGAGTCCTGCGTCCTCATAATAGCCGCATAGAAAGAGGGAGTAATTGCCATAGCAACAGGTCACCTTGAGTTGAAGTAGCATTCTTTGACCTAAACTTGCCTTGGGCAAGAGCAGCTGAAAACGTTAGCACAGTCACGAGTGCCCTGCTGTTAGGTCCAGACCTCACATCAGCCTCGCTGAAAGGTTTTCCAGTTCACTCCACTGTTGGCGTAAATAAAAGGAAGACCAAAACAACGGTGGCATATGGAAGGTACAGGAAAAGGTCCTGAGATCAGTAATGATTCTGAGACGAGGGAACCGGAATCTTCAACAACGCTTTTGGGTTGTTCTTGTTTTTTCTTTTTCAAAAGACTTTGCAGTTACAAGCTTGTGTTTGTTGCAGACCAATGATCTTGAATATTTTGTGTTCTACGGCATCAAATATCTTTGAAATTACTGGATTTGGAGAATACAAACAAGCTAACAACAGTGGTTGTTAGCTAAACGCTGCTTGTCAGCAAACAATGTTTTTAAGATGCGCAAATGAGTCTGCAGAGGTTGTTGTGGACATTCCCCCCCAAAATAGCTTTTGGTGACTTCATAGTTGTGCATATCCGCAGTTCATTCATTCATAGCATAACGTTAGCTCTGTTCTTCCAACGATTGCATTCACGCTTCAATGAGCGGTTATTTGTGCAGAATGTCAGTCTCGGGTCTCAAACTCTGATTTACTCATTGCTTATTTTCTGCGATGATCGAAATTAAATGTAAAAAGTGGCTTTGAGTCATGGGGGACAATGATCATGCTAACTTGCAGCTTGGCATACACCAATCCCTGCGGAACTCATTCATCCAGAAGGCTGCAAAGACTGAAGATGTCGAAGAGACACTTTTCCACCTGTAAAAAAAACCTGTTGCTTTTGTAAGGTTCGTAAAAAGCCTTCATGTATGTGGGTGTGTGCGTGATGGGAGGTGGAGGAACATCGATGCCTGTCAAAATGAGGCGAAAAAAGCAACTCTGTTGTAAATTTAGTCCCATTTTTCTGTTAAGTGATTTACTTGATTCGTCCAGCTCTTGTGTGGCTCATGTAAGTTTAGCTTTCTGGCTAATGTTACGTTAGCCTCCGGGCCAGATAAATAACATTACTGACTGTCAATACTGACAGAAATCAGTTGAAATATTGACCTTCTGAGCTTCACATGTCCTTGGTGAGGTTTGCCACATTTCTGTATTCTGGCGGCAGATCGAGCAGATTTTGTGGGGGCAACCATGTTGCCTGTTTTGTTGTCGTGGTGTAAGCGCTCTTTCCTGGGAGGTGTGACGTTTCCAAATGGGAATTTTCCCACTTCCCAGCTGCACTATAACCTTCGCATGACAAGATAGTGCACACAGCATATTTCTCCATCACCTTTAACAAAAAAAAAAAAAAACACAAAAAAAAAGAGGAATAGCTTTTGGGAAGTTTTATTTGCTAGCATTTTCATGTTGGTATGGTAACTATGACGAAACACTGGGGAGTTGAGAAGTATTTTGCCAGCACATAAAAACATGCTGAATCCCAATTAAAGTAGCACCAAGGAACTGGTCCACGCATACCGTTTTTACTCTGCAATCGTTCTGCAAAATGTCAACCCATCGTTATTCCATTAAGACGAACAACGATCCATTATAACCGGTTTCTCCTCAAAGAAAGTATGGACAGAAACAAAGGCTCTTCAGAAAAGAAGCACACATTCATGGTCATCCAAAAAGGCTCTTTAATTGGTCTAAGTGGTTACAGGGTGAGGGAGCCAGGTAATATAGATACTAGAATAGCTTTCAAATACCTCATTTAAATTTGACCATTAAGCAGTTTGAGGAGATGGGGGGGAGAAAAAAAACAGGGATGACGAGGGATTATAAAAGAGTGGAAATGAGAAAGTGATGAAATTCTTAATATAGGCAAACTGAGAGTTAATATAGTCAGAACAAATATGCCAGCAACAGCTTTACACAAAGAAGAGAAAAAAAAACAAGTGCCAGAAATGTGATTAGAAAATGTTAAGAGACAATAAATTCCTATCATATGTAGAATACATGAATATGACACTCAAATAACACGTTTCTTTATATTGATGTAGTATCTAGAATACATATTCTATTTATCGTGAGGCCCTGTGTGATGTTGTGCTGTACTGTAGCCTCACAACGAGACCCAGTGAGGAACAAGAGTCCATGGTTTAAGACACCTCGTGCTGGTCAAAGCTGTCCAGGTACCTTCATCCCTTCGCAGATTGTGTTCATGTGGACTGCTTTCACAAAGTCTCTGTCCTCAGATTCATCTCTGAACGAAGACATGGTGGGTTTCGGTCAACCCTCTTTTAACCTGCCTTTACTGGTATTTCAGGGTTGGGGTTTTTTGTTGTTGTTTTTGTTTGGTCCCTCAGGAAAAGTGGACACTGGACACCATTTGTGAACACAATACTGACGTATAATCAATTTTTAAAGGTCCAGTGTGTAGAATTTAGGATGAATTATTCATCATTAAGAAATGTAGTAATATTTATTTATAGGGTTAAATGTTGTATAGTCACCTGACACCACAAACTGTTTTCATTATCTTAGCCCTTTATATTGCCATAAGGAGTGGGGTCTTATTCCGTGGAGTCTCCAATGTTGCATGTAATGTAACTAAAATATGACAAGAACGGCTTGTCCTCGAGTTTCTTTCATCACACTTTTTTTTTTTTTTTTCACAATTATAGTTATCAACAAACTAGAATTAGTTCTGCTCTGTTTTTCTTTGTAATGCTACTTTTGACATTCAGCTACATTTATCGCTGGATGCCTTTGCACAGCAACTCCACGTTTGCATTGTTTAAGCTGGACATCACGTCGACCACAACAATGGGTATATCCAAAAAAGTAATGAAGACAGACAATGAAGACTACTGAGTATCTTCAATATTTCAATATAAATATACATATGTAGATGTATAATAGATAATTTTTATGTACTATTATATTCACAGAGATATCGCGTCAGGAAGATTCTCTGAACTCCAGTGCTTTCCTCATGGTCTCTGGGGACATTAACCATTTTAAAGCTGAATATACCGGGCAGATACATGATGCAGCTATCCAGATTACTTCCATTATCAGTTGGAGATGCTACACTGACCACCAGAGGCACAGTCCTGTGAAAACAGACTTTTTTGCCCCTGCACAGGACTCCTGTGTTTGTTGGGCCCCATCTTAAGCGCGGTGCTTGCCGGCGCTCAGTCAAGCACCGGCGTCGTTTCAAGCTGACGTTTTTTACACAGCCTCACATTTGAACTAGCAATGAACTTGTGCTGGCAGGTGCTTAGATATGTTAATGAGGTATGGTCTGGCCCAACCAGGGCACATTACTATTTTGGGACACCAGAAAATGCAAATGCTTGCAACAGAGGGCATAAAGAGGCTGGTTTCTGGTCAATGGCGCTATGTGTTAGTGCTATTTAAAGGGGGCATCAATCAGATGAGCAGATGCGCGGCATTGCAATGTGGTTCTATCGATCCCCGAAAACATGGAAACTGGCTGCCACCTCCTCCCAGGCTTGCTTCACCTCCGCTAGATTCATCAGATGCCTGCTGCTCCCTCATATAAACATCAGACGTGATCTTGTGCCTTCACCTTGAGTACGAGGGGATCGGTTTCTCCAGATGAGAAGCGCTAGCCTCTCCTGAGTTGAAATGCGTGGGCCACAGAAAAAATAGCATGCAAAGTCTTGACACAACTTGAGCTTAAAAAGGGAATGATGAGTGGCACTCTAATTGGTTTGATGTCTTGCCTGAAACATACCTCTGAATAATTAGGTGCCTAATGACTACCTCTACCCACACATAGCCCCATGCGCCAATCACTTAAATAGGGCCCAGTGTGTATGAATATGATAACACTGAATATGAGGCAATGTGAGACTGCTAAGCTGGTTATACGTGGTTTTTAACCCATTCAAATAGATGAATCGAGTCTATGTGGGTCCATGATCCTGATCAATATATTTAGTACATGCAGAAATGCTGACAGTCTGTGGAATGCTGTTGAAATACTGGCAATGTAAACAGGACGAAAACACTGATCCTGAAAGCGACACTTCACCCAGGAAGTGTAATTTGCATTTACTCACAAATGGTGTAAAACACAAGTGTCTTCCCTCTTGCAATACTTCTTAGTGAAAACTGCAGAAAAAAAAAACCTCAGCTACATATATTTAGCTCAAAGCTTTTGCCGACGCAGTTCTAGCAGTAAACTGTCAAACCTCACACCGTTTTTGTGGGTATTTCAAAAGCAAAATGCCCTTTTTTTTTTTTAGCCAAGTATCATTTCAAACTCTTCAGATGTCCCTGATGTATTTAAATTATTTCCCTTGCTTGTTTTGTGCATTATTAGACTATAAGTAGGGGTCAAGTTTCAGATGCCAAATTTTGATAAATGTGGGATCATTGTCCTGCAGGCCAGTGCAGTTACAGAATTATAAAGGAAAAGCTGAGGTGATGGGTTGCAACCAAACAACTTTAGATGTCACTAAATCCCACACACTGGTCCTGTGAATTAATGTAACATTTGTTCGCAAACAGTTGCGTATTTACACATCCAGCATTTAAGTAGGAACATTAATTTGGAGTTTGTTTGTGTCCACCTGGCGAGTGTCAGTTCAGTAGTTGCTCTCTTGCTAGCTCCGTTAGCTCTTTTGGTCTTCATCAACCCCTGAGGGAAATATCTGCCCCTTTAGCTGCTAAATGCTCCATTGTATTCACTAGCTAAGTCCTTAAATTTGTTGGTTTTCCATTTGGTGCTGAGCAGTTGGCGAACAGTGTGTCTTGGAGCTTTTCCTTTGCTGCCACCTGCGCCCGTAAATGACACCATGAGTGGTAACTGATAACCAATGAGCTGTAACCATACTTGGAATCGTGGTGATTCTGTGTGGATACATCACTGCGAGTGATTACAATTAACAACGTACATCAACTTGATACATTGCTATTATAAAAAACACTGATTATAGCCGCTTTAAAGAAGTTACCTGAAATTCATTAACAGATGTCTCAAAATGATCGTTTCATCGTAGAAAACTGTTGCTCGCTTGTGTCTGGTGTCAAAATGTTGTTTGTAACGAAACTCTTGCATCGTGAATCTTGCTACAGCAGCTGCTTTTCTATGGTGACATTTTTGTTTTTTAAAGAGACAATCCCTTATTCTTCCACTATTCTCAGTTGTAAACAGTTTATCTACTCAACAACACCCAAGAGTAAATTCCATCCACAGAAAAATATATACAACGCACGCACGCACGCACACACACACACACGCACGCACACACACACACACACAGCATCTCTGGTTATAGTTTAACCATGCGCCAACACTGTGGACTTTTGTAAATCTTAGTGCACGTTGAAGTACATAAAACACACAAGCGTTGTCGTAAGAAAGCAGCAAGTGAATAAAACCTGCCAACTCAAGATTCCACAGCTTTCTCGAGGATAAACTGGTAACAGTGTAGTCTTATCATCTTTTGTAATGTAAATCAAATCAGTCCTAAATGTCTGCCAAATTTGCAGATCCAAAATTCTACCTTTACCACACAAAGTCACATAGAAAATGGACAGTTACTTTGACTCATGAATTCTCCTTGAACGATAATCAAACCACCCAACAGACTCCACAGTGGTCATTTTTAAGAGTCTTTAACTCTAAAGATTTCCTAAGAGGTCCTTTTTGGTTTCCCTTTAGACCTCAGACTCCAGACTGGATACCCGTCTCCAGGGACGAAGCACACAAGGGCTCCCTGCAGGCTGTCCATGTATTCCCTGACTTGCCTGGGCCTCTGATCCAGTCTGGGACCCTTGATAAACGCCATAAGCCCCATACACACTGTCTTGGTAAAGCAGGGCCCTTTGACCCCCACATCGTCCACCACCACAAGCCAGCAGCTGACACACTGGGCTGGGGCTCGGCTGGCCACTGGAGGTCTGGCTGTGGTGCTGTAAGTCAAAGGGAGAGTGATAGAAGGGTAGTCCAGGATAGGAGTTCAGGTAGTGGGTGTATTGTCTGCTGAGCAGGCTGGTAGCTCTACGCACCATCCCACGTCCTAACCCAGCACCATGTCGCACTGCTTCTCCGTATGTAGGGAGATGGGCAGAGTGGGAGTATCTCAGCCTTTGGCCTTTACGCCCATTGGGCTTCCTGTGGTCCTCCCTTATGTGGAGGTAGGCCTGGTTCCGTGGGAGGCACAGGTTGTTTCGAATTGTGGCAGGGTTGTAGGCCTTTGCCGGTGTGGTTGGTGTAAGAATGCATGGGAACAGGTCTGGCAAAGTGGAAGGTGACTGACTGGAAAGCGATGACTGGGATTCGTCAAGCTGATGTATCTGCTCACTGCCCCAAGTGGCTTTGAGGAAAGAGGGGCGGCGGTGCCTGCGTCTTCCTCTCAGCATGAGATCTTCTGGTGGCCAGGAGCTGTAGTTCTCTACCGGAGGACACATCACTTCCCCTGGGTAGAGGCTGTCAACACTTGGGGCAGAGATGTGGTTGCCTTGGAGGTGGTTGGCTTTGAGCTCACTCAGACAGCTGGGACTTTTGTCACTCTTGTCCTGATCCTTGAATTTTCTCCTCTCCAACTCCCCATCATCGCACTGGAAACTCTTGGACCTCCTTTTCCGCTGGGCAAAGCCTGTGTCAATGTGCTGATTTTGGGGCAAAGAGATGGGATGCGAGGTGTAGATGTCAGGCAGTTGGAGATCAGAGTAAGACATGAACTGTGAGTGAGCTTGAGTGTCTACATAGAGTCTCCCCGTGGTCTGGTAGTGATGAGGGTGCTGATGAGGGAGAGGCTCACTAACTGCCAAGTGGGGGCTGCTGAGGCTGGAGACAGGAAGTGGGCGGTCATACAGACAGGAAGAAGAGCGAGTTGGGAGCGTGTAGCGTAGCGGCGTGGGCCTGGTCACACTCCTCTGCTGCTTTAGAGAGGCGACAGCAGTTAAAGGTGGGCTGAGAGAGAGCTGGGGGAGGGAGGAGTGATTCTCCATAATATAAGCGAATCCTCCAGGTACGGTCTCCATGGGAACTTGCGGAACACGAACAGGCAAGCTGCTGCCGTGGCGACTCAACTGCTCTATGGTTTTGGTGGCGTTGTCAAGAGAGCTCTCAACATTGGCAGTAGAGACCAGGTCTTTGGCAGTGCGAAGCATCTTTAGCATGTTTGCTTGCGCATAGTTGGAGGTCAGGTCCGGTTTAGCCAAGCCAGATGAACGTCCCAGATCTTCCACTCCATTGAAACAACTGTAAATGCCCTGAGACGTGGGAGAGAGGCATAGAGTATGAAAAAAGATGGGGAGGAAAAATGTTAGCCAAAAAGAAAAGATGTAAATAAGAGTAATTTGTAAATGAATCAACTTCTCTGTTTAACCTTGAATCAACCCAGTGGTCTCAGGGGGACAATTTCACAGATGAGATTTCAACCAATTTGTGCCTCTCAAAACGACAATTCACCTCCTAACTATTAAAAACACTACTGGCAGTAAAAATAAAAAAAAAAGAGATTTCATTAATATCTCTTTTTATCACTGAGGCAAGACTTAGTCACAAATTTATTATGCATTCTCCCAGGACTCAAAGAAAAACTGTTTAAGCTGAGAGGATTGCTTCAATAGACTCACACGCCTAAAGTCCCCTGCAGAACAAACCGTCTCTAAGTGCATGGACAAACACAGAGCCAAATCCCATAGCTGCTCTCTGCTTACAGTTGGTTGAGAGATCCTGAAAGAGCCAAATTTAATTTGGCCCTTGGGGCCGCCCCACACGGATTAATGATCAGATAGTCATTTAGCCGTTAATCTGATAAAACCCAGATCCGGGCACAATGGTGTAATTACACAGTAGAGGAGCACAGAAGCGGTTCCCTGGTCCCAGCTTTTCAGCTCAATAATCACATTCCCAAACATCAACAAAAATGGGTACTGATTTGGGCTAATTGCCAATGAACCTAAAGCAGCCGAAGTTAAATGGTGAGTAAACATGAGAATTAGTGCTTCTGTTTTTCAGTCTCCCTTCTCTTTCTTAATCACACTACAGCTAATATTTTTAACAAGGCTCTTTAATGTCACCATGTGATTACATGCAAATATCCACTTGCACTGATTTATCAATCCCCCTAAAAGCCATTTCATGTAAAACAGCACATTAAATGAGGAAAAAGCAATCAAGAAACCACTTAAAGTCAAAATAATCAAATAGCCAATCTTTCAATCCCCCAGCCAAGTGGTTACTCAACTAATCCATTTACATCCATCCAATCAGTCACTGAACTAAATAATCAATGTAAAAATCGACAGAGCAATTTCTCAACCCCTGTTTCCATAACCAAACGATCAGGAATCAAACAAAGCAGTGATCCATAAATAACAAGCATTCCTGGTTTTGCATGAGAACAGCTAATCCATCAAATGACTGTACTGCTTGCTAATCTCACCCTGCTGATGGCCAACAGGAAGTCAAGCTTGTGCGACTTGCGGAGGGAGTGTCGCAGTTTCCAGTAGAGCAGGTGCTCCCAAGCAAAGACCAGCAGGCTGAGACCCATGGCCACCAGCAGCATGTAGAAGACCCCCGCCATGTTGTCGATGTCCAGCTTGCTGCTCATCACCTCATTCTTCTCGTTCTGGCAGATACCCGATAACCACACGGTCTCCAAACGTTGGGTGTCTCCTGGAAGGACGAGGGGTACAAAAGAGGGAAGAAAAGGAAGAGTCAGGAAAGAGCAGTCACAGAAAGGGATTCTATATTCTACAATCTCCTGAAGATCTTTATGTTCATGCATTTGATTGACAGTGCTGTCGTCAGGAGGTCTCGTATGAAAACACGGACATCACGGAAATGTACAGCTTGGTTATCACTTACATTTCTTATCATGCATTTTTAAATTCTCCTTGTTATGGTTTTACATTTAACATTTATATTCAAGAAGAAGCACCTTCCTGCGGGACACCAACGTTTACAGAACTTCAGCTGTAAAAATGTTCACCTTTTAGATGTTTTACCTGAACACTAACTCTCTCTGCAACTCAGTGTACCTGCACCGAATTATGTATTACTATGCTGAGTCGGTTGCAATCACTGCCTGATGCCTATCGGTCCTACATGCTGGTCCTTTGGCGCCAAAGTCAGCATTGGCAGATGTCCCTGCTGATGCTGAGCCAGGCCCCGGTAGAAAAAAATGGTTACGATGCCACGATGGCCTGCAGACATCAATCTAGGCAATTACATTGCTATTTAAAGGCTAACGTGTTACATGTACTTTAACCATGCACAGTCAATGCTGCAGTCATACACTTGTCTGAAGTTGTTAGATGATGTGAATGTTTGCAGATAAGGAACATGGGAAAAGGCCACGTCCACAATCATTCACTTAATACGGCTGCAAATTAAAGCCCCCCGCCCCCCGATTAAACACTACCGAGCAGCCAAAGAGTCAGTCAGCAATCCGTTTAAACACGAGTGTGTTCCAGCTTGTATTCATTTGTTTTACAACCCCGTGAAACATTAGTCACAGTGCTCTTTGTTGTCTCATGTTTACACTGGCTCCTTCTGCTTAGCTCTCTGCAAACGACTGTGCATAGACGATGACAATGCGTTTCCCTTCAAACTGTGAGAACATTACGGAAGTCCTTTCGCAGGGATTGCGTAACGCTAAACAATGTTTTGTGGGCCATAGATTCTTTTGGGGCGACAATGCATCAAGTCATGATAGGAGGAGGGACGTACGAAAAATTCAAGATTTTTCATTGGATTGAGGACACGCCACCTCGTGCAAGATGAGTCAGGAAATACTTGATTTTTTTGTTATTTTTAAAGGAAGTGAAAAGACAGGGGCTTTTAGAGTGTATCAAGCGATAAATGAACAATTAACACAGGGATTAAATCCAGGAAAATAGTTTAACTTAATTGGAACTCTAAACCAGTGCTGACATCATTAAAATTATTTTTCACTGAAACACACTCAAACATGAATTTATTGTCTCCGTGTTATGGCGGTTTGAATGTATTCAACATGCTGATAGAGCACGGTTTGAATGAGAAGGACGTACAGTTCTTAAACACACACCTCCATAAGCTTTGGTTACCACAGAAGCTGCTCCTCCAAGACTCCTGAACAGGTGGCCACCTCTTGAGCTGAGTTCTACCCAATGGGCTCCAGGGAGGATGGCCTGTTTTATCAACCAGTTGCCGTATGGTGACTGCGCCACACTATTTGTTATATCATCTGAGAGCTCCGAGTGTATGTGTGTGGGGTGCCCCTAAGCTCTCAGAGGAGGGAGGATATTAACTACCCACCGGTGGCCATCATGGTGCGTGTATGTGTGTGTGTGTGTGTGGAAGAGACATAATCATGTCTCTCACACTTCCTGCTGTTCTGCAGGATATTAACTCTTCCCTGTAAGCCCACATCCCTGCTGATACAGCACACACTGAACTGGATTGTCGCCAGTTCCTTGGTCCTCATCAGTTGGCCAGTGAGACAGAAATAAGCGCGTACAACAGGAAAGCGAGAATAATGTAAGGTTTGAATCGTTGCCAACCGTCTCCGAGGAACTGCAGCAGCGCTAGGTCGATAAGCCGTTTCCAGCGGGAGTCCTTCTGCAGAGCGATGCCGTATCCTGTGGTGGCAAACACTTTCCCGCTGCCGATGGTCACCAGCTTGCAGCCTTCATCTTTGCCAGCCATGTAGTTCAAAACAGCAGCATCGTAGATGAAGGCGTCCAGCTTTCTGTATGCAAATAAATCATCTTTGAAAGAATGTTTGGCTCCATGCATTTTATCACAACTTTTATAATTCCCTTGTACAGAAAAATATATCTTGATGAGGACGTCTCGTTCCCGACTCATAAATGTGGGTGATCTACAAATTGTTAAATTGGTGAAAGTGTGATGATTGAATGACAGCCTGAATCTCGTTTAAGATTTGTGATCCACCACCACAAGTGTTTGTCTTGAAGGTTCAGACGTCCTATAAAATGCAGGCAGAGGCCCACTGGTACAGCAACAAAACCCAACTCTGACCAGCTTGTTGTGCTCTGAGGAACAAACCTGTACTGGAGTTTCTCTTTGAATGCAGAAGTATTTCCCTGCCGTGGCAACTTTAAAGGGATAGTTTTCTCCAAAATTCAGTCCAAGATAGCTACATGCTACACTGACACTAAAGACATGGAGTCAGGGACGTTTTTCGAAACAACTTGGTTAATTTAGACTCTGATTATTTGGGTTCAGCAGTATGGAAGCATTTTGTGATTTTGTATTATGTCGTTTTTGAAGGTTTGAAAGTCGGTCCCCATTCACTTCAATTGTCTGTGAGAATTCTGCAACACCTTTTCCTAGGAAACTCCAGCAATGTTTGAGGGGACCGCAAAACTTTCAACTCCTTCCATTGGCATGACGGTGGGATGATCATGACTGAATTTTCTTTTGTGGGTGAACTATCCCTTCAAGTAGCTGATAGCATTCCAGCAAGATTTTGATACGCCCGAATGTATTTAGCAGATGAAAATAGTTTACTGAGATTAAACCAAAATGATGAACACTGAAGTCTCCATCCATCCATCCACTTTCTACTGCTTATCCTGTTAAGGGTTGTGTGTGTGTGTGTGTGTGGGGGGGGGGGGTTGGAGCCGATCCACCTATCCAGCAGCGTTCAGGTGGATGGTCACCAGTCCATCACAGGACCAAAACAGACAACCATTGGCTCTCACAGCCATGCCTACGGTCAGTTTAGAGTCTGGATTAACCTCCTCCCCTCTGGATGTCTTTGCACTGTGGGAGGAAGCTGGAGTACCAGAGAGAACCCACGCAGGTACAGGGAGAACATGGAGACTCACACAGAAAGACCCCGTGCCCAAGCCGGGGCTCCAACCCAGAACCTTCCTGCTGGGGAGGCGACAGCGCTGACCACTGTACCACCGCGCCGCCCACTGAAGTCTCCATTGCGACAAAAAAGGAATCCTTTTAGAATCCTTGAGTGACAGAGGGTAAGGTAACAGCAAGTGCGCACTTCAGGAGGCTCAAGGTGCAAATCACAGGTGTGGTATTTGGTGTTAGGGGATGAGCTGGTACTTTGTGAGGCTGCCACTCAAGAGCACTTTTAAGTACAAATTCAGTGAGACTAGATGTGATTTTCTTTCTCATCTAAAAATACTCCTCATGCCCTAATTCACAAATAGGTGCTACAACACAACAAATCTCTGCTGCATCATTCAAAGCTGTGATCATTTTTAAGTGGCAATAAGACGGATAAACAAAAAAACAACTCATACATTTGTGAAATACGTTTGAAATGTAGGAAAAACGATACCCGGTTTTGAGGCTTTCTAGCGCTTCATCCACCCCCTTCTGGTTGTATTTCATCATGTGTGTGTGCATGTCGGGGTAGTTGCTGCGGATGTTTCTCTCTGTGCTTCCATTTGGGACCGTCCCGAAGCGGAAAGGAGGGTAATGCTCCTGTGGTTTCTGGAACTGTAGGGATATAAAGCAAGAGAGGGAAGGGAAGAGAAGTGGGGGTTGGGAGAGTGAGGAGGAGGAGGAGGAGGAGGAGAGGAAGTCAGAGCAGAAATAGGAAAGGATGGGAGAGAGAGAGAGAGAAGGGGAAGAAAGAGAAGAAGTGAATTAGAAAGAAAGAGGCAGTGAGGAGAAAAAGGAGGGAGAGGAGAGAGACTGAAGGGAGGGAGAGAAGAACAGGGGGAGATGAGAGAGGATGAAAGAGATGAGGGAAGAAAATTAGGATATGAGTGAGAAGAAAAGGGGGATTTAAGAATGGTAAAATAAAGATGAGTTGGGATGGTGAGGAGAGAGAACACAAGGATGAAGGTGGGTGAAAAGAGAGGGAATGTATTAGAAGGATGGATAAACCAGAGAGGGTTGAAATAAGAAGAAAGGGAGGAAAGGAAAAATAAGAAGTGAAGAGCCTCAAAAAGCCCGAAGAGAGGAGGGAATAAAGGGACGAGGGACTTCTCAGTTTAAATGAAATCCATTTAAGAGTCACTCCATTTTTTTTTTCTTCCCAAAACTGATCTAATCAGCGTTTAATCTTGATGCTGGACGAATGGACTGGTCACCACTCCACCCACCTCAACCGGATTAAATCTGATTAACGGTCACCACACATCTGTTTGAAATGTTGCCCTTCCCACAGATTAGCCCAATCCAGTTCAATCTGCACCCGATCGAAGCCCGCAGATCCAGCAGCAAGGAACTGGAAAGCAGGTGGTAGTGCTGTTCATCTCAGAGTTGACCTTTTTTTCAGATGACTGCAAGTGTGTGTGTGTGTGAGTGAGTGTGTGTGTGTGTGCGTGCGTGTGTGTGTGTGTGTGAGTGAGTGTGTGTGTGTGTGTGTGTGTGCGTGTGTGTGCGTGTGTGTTTGTAGTCGTAACTGAAGAGTGAATGACAGCAGCACAACTGCAGAGGATTCAGTTCAGTTGCCAGACATCTATTTTTATCAGCAGCAGCCCGAACAAAAGCATAGAGGGAAGATTAAAGGATAAGAGTGTTAATATTCAATATCTCTCTTCATAGGTTGAAAACAATCCTGTGTAAAGACCCAAAAAAAAAACAACCCTAAATGGATCCCACAAAGCCTGATACGTCCTACGACACTCTTATCAGCGTATGAAATGACAGCGAATCAGCGAAATGGAATGTCATCTTTTTTGTTGTTGTTGTTTTGGTTCATTTTCTGGATAATTTGTTCTTTACCTCGAAACAACAAAGCGTGATAACTGGGAGAAACTGTTGTGCGTTGAGATTCCTTCACTGTGATGAACACGAGTTTGATAGTTTGTCAGGAGGAGGAAGGAGGCTTCACGTTTTCCGGTTGCCCGGCTGTCCTGTTCTCATTAAGGCAACATTTCTGGAACGTTTTGAGGGAATTTTCTCCAAATGTGGCTCCGATGTCACTGAGATTTTGGTGGTCAAAGGTCAAGGTCACTGCCCCCCCCCCCCGCAGGTCTCGAGCAATGCCAGTTATCAACTTTGATCACATAATTTAAAGATGATAAACACAGGAGAGACTTAAGTGTGTAAATGTGTCTATCGCTGCAGTGGCGCGGGTTTGTTGTTGGTGACGACCTTTTGTTTTGATCATATATGTTACATCGTATCTGTGTAATTACTTTAAATGAATGGATGTCAGGTTCAAGAAGGTGGGCGTGCCACAGATGGTCTTCCATTTGATTTATTGATGATATGAAAATAACCCCTGGTATTATCCTGTTCAATCTGCCAAATGTGAAGCGTCGCACAGCCTAAACCTGCCTCATCCTCGATCGTAGGATATCACAACGAGGGGGCGGCTAAGGTTGTGTTCTCCAGAGTCATTTATATCAGCCCTTTCTGCTGTGGGACACGACGCATCTGCATAAAGTTAATATAGTCAGTTAATACAGCCACAGATCACCGAGGTGGCTCCGCTGATCCCTGCCTGGGAGTTGTTTTTCGCTGTCTGAAGAATGAAACGCTTTCTTGTAAAGCTCCTCTGAGGCCCTGTTTCCAGGTGTTTGTGTGTGTCTCGCCACTCACACATTTAAGAAGTGGGAGAGAAATTGTGCGCTGTTGCTTCCCTTCGAGGCTTGACTGTTTCTTTTTTGTTTCCTTTTATTATATATTTTATATATATATATATATATTTTGACATTTTCAAGATCTTGTTTTCACAGTGTGAGCAAGACAAGAAATAGAGACGGCACAGGAGGAATATTGACGGACGAACCAAAAATACTGACAGGACAAGTCGAGACTCAGACACCATTGGTATTGATGGAAGGCAGTAATTGATTAGTCATTCATGCCTCTGTGCTCCCCGCTGATGGAAAAAGGACATTCACAAAAAAGTGCTTTTACTTGACTTCATCTTAAAGGCCTTCTGAAAAGACATATCACTGTTTATTAGTCGGATGAACAGAGCCGATGATGGCAGGAGACGGCGCGGTAACAGCTGGACTCGGATGCATGAAGAACATAGGCACCGTATCTCTCCGCTCCACAATAAACCAGCCCTCCCCCCCTGCATGTCAGACTTTCAATAACTGGACCAGCTCGTAATGTCTTATCATTGCAAGAAAAACTCTTCATTCAGTCTCTTACCTTCTTGTCAGAGAGCCCTGAAACCGTGTCGATATATTGCTCCTGGATCATAAAGGCAGCCAGGTTGGCAGTGTAAGAGGCCAAGAAGATGACAGCAAAGAAGGCCCAGACCAGGACCATGATCTTACTGGTTGTTCCTTTCGGGTTTTCAATGGGGACCGAGTTGTTGAAGACGATGCCCCACAGCAACCACACCGACTTCCCGATAGTGAATGTAGGACCACCGGGAGCTGAAGAAACAGACGGAGGAGACAAAATTGGGACATTTTCACACTGAACACACTCTTAGCAATAATCACATCATCCTTGGACACGCTATTCAATACCAGGCTGTTAAAGAGCAATTCTGTGTGCTACGACTGCGTTTTGTTTTTTGTAGGAAAAAGTAACTGGAAATGAACTTTTGATTGCGCCAAAGAACAAATGCCCCCTGGTGGCCATAGAAATAACAAGAAGAGGAAGTGGGCAGTGGTCTTGGTGGATGGACTTTGCCAACGCTGTACTTTCCAACCGCAATTTCTACATTCGTAACAGTCCATAACATTAACAGCGAAATCAGTTGTGTCACATGAATCATGCCGAACGTAGCAAAATATGATAATGAAGCCTGGAGTAGCTGAAAACGGAAGAAGCTACACTCCCATCACATAGCCTATCAGAGGGCAGCATACCGTAGCATAGCACTCCTTTCCAAATGAACCTGAACCCAGGCCACAATTTTTGTGCTTTCTGGCTTAATTGTTGAAATCTGTTCTGAAGCGCATTAATGACACATCATCAAATATCTCTCCATAATAACTGCAGGGATTCAACGATCTTAGATTACATGTAAAAAGTTTAAAATTTGGAGACGTATCTTGTGAAAAGTTGTCGTTCAACAACTAGCAATTTAAGTTTACTAATTTTTTTCCATAGTGAGTCGCTTATTTGTTTCAGCACATTCTCAGTTCAGGGCACAAGTATTCATCCGCCACCGTTGAGTACTTGAGCTGAGGCTGTGAAATTGTTCTGTTGTTTGGAAGTTTGTAGAAGGCCACGGTCCGATTCCATCGCTCTCTGCCACCGTTGCTCATGTACAACAACAACGGTTGCCACCACCATCAATCACACTTCGATTAGCGCAGCGAGGAATGCTAATTGAAACAGGAAAATGACCTTTCAGACCTGGAGACAAGGCACGCTCTGTCAGAGCTGCATTGTGGGATTGATTAGCCCTGGCCTCGGAGCCCTGTTGAGGAACTCTTAATGTAGCAGGACATGCAGGTCGGGGTGGATTTAGCACACAGGCTTGGTGTAAAACATTTTTGAGGGTTCACATTCAGTTAATTTCTTTATCTTTCTTTTGCTTTCTTGCAGGTTCTGGCTGTTGTATACTTTTGTACATTTGAAAGCAGCATTTTTATATTTAACAATGATTTTTTTTAAAACATGAAACATTAAAACCAGACTCATTCTGATCATAAAAAAATCTAAAAAGCAGAAAACGCTGGAGGCTCTTCCTCCTGTTTCCCTCTTCTGTGGTGCTGTACTTCTCTGAAACAGTCAGTCCCCTGCTGTGTGCCCCCTCTACCTCCACAAATGGCTAACTCTCATTAGATGATACAGTTTGCAGAGTTAGCGCCTGCTACAAAAGGGGAAGTATAGCTAGCTCGCTCTGCTAGCACTAGTGCTGGCTTGTCAGACATGGCACTGGAAGCTCTGGAGCAGATGGTTTCGGCAGTCAAGACTCTTTTAACTGCTCCACTGACAGTTGCACGGTCTGGCCAAAGTGAGGCAACATTTTGGGTGCCAAACAACCAGGAGGAACTGGACATGCTGGGTGTGTATCCCCAGAAGACCCACGAGCAGCCCCACTCTCTGTCTGATTTGCCAGTACCTGGTGCCTAATTTATCCATGTGGAGTGAGAGGAACTGTAGGAGTGGGATTTCACAAAAAGACTGGTAAGGAAAGTGTAAAACACTGATTTAATTTCAAGAGGAAACTACAGGTTGTTTTTTTTTGGCGTGTGCCCCGAACCTGACTGTGTGGATCCCAGTATGAGATTAATGGCTTCACTGACTCTTTACTCTCATTAAGAACTTCCATCTGTGAAACAAAGAGGTACAACACTCACCTTTGGCGCTCACCAGACTGCGGTTGTAGCCAACTGGACTGAAGTATTCGAACACAAACACTGTCACCGCCACCACAGTCAAGCACATCACAAACATCATGACCCAGACTGCTGGACTGTAGGGTTCTGGAGGAGAACAAAAGTTTAAAGCATGATTTTTGTAGGTCTGGCTCGTAAGCCTCCGCCTGGGATGGGGGTCACGTGTGTGGTAGCGTGATAGCGAAACGCAAAGCTAAGCGATAGAATGAGAAGAGACTGTTGGTGATTTTATGCTTCATTTTGTTGTTTGGGGTTTTGAAAAAAAGGGATTTAGGTGTGTGTGCAGTACATTAGGGGATTTAGTTGTAGGCTACAGTTATCAGTGGGATAAAAGCTTAATGGGAAGTTTCCTGAAGTGTCTGCAGAGACAGTTTAAGTAGGCCATCCTGGGAGGAAGTGCTGAAAAAGACGGCAGTCGAAATGTAGACATGCACGTACATGATATTAAAAGAATTCAAGACAGTTGATTTGCTCACCAAGAAAGGCAGATGGGGAAACCGTCCCATTGCTGCGGGCTACCATGACGCTGATGCCCGTCTCAACAAACGGCACGGAGAAGTCGATGATTTCTGAACGCTCCTCGTTGATGGTGAGAGAGCCGATGGCCATGTCAGCTCGTCTATACACCACCTGAGAGAGGAAGTGGACAGTGTCAGCAGTGTGACAAGCCTGAAGCCAAGATTGTACCTGGTTATTGTGGATTACTGGACTTCAAGTGCTCTGAAATAGACCTGAATGAGCATCATTTATCGCAGCAAAACCTGTGTCCCAGAGCCCCACTGAATGCTGGATTTCACGAGAAATCCTCTGTGAGTTCGGACACCTCAACACTTTGCTCTACAATGGAGTACAACTCCAGTAATGTCACAGTGGGCAGAGATAAATGAACCACCGTCGTCTCATCATCTGAGCATCCGGAGGGAGGAAGAAGCCTACAATCCCAGTCATACGTGCAATTGAGTTTCTGAAAGGCAGCGTCGCTCTCACACAGAGAAGCCTCTCCCGAGGAACACCTGTTCAGGGCGCCTCACTTTCAGACGCAGCTGTGTTTGATGTGGCTTGGCCTGTGATGGAGAAAGTGTGCATCAGCTCCGTACGCATATGCACGGCCTCACACCACTGACCTAGATAGAACCCATCAAAGCAGCACTGCCATGCAACACGGTGACTTCTGTGCCGCACCTCATTTTCACGTGGACGTACGTACATTTGAGTGGCACCTACAATAATTACTTTCTATTTTACAACTGAGAAAAGAGATAAGCCAATGACATACGGCTGTTGAGAAAAAGGTTTATTTTCATTTTCAGAAATTTGGCTTTTTTGAAGCGTCTGCTTCGTGACTCATTCAGCACGTACACCGTTTAAAAAAAGAAAAAAAAAGTCTTCGGTGACGTGAATGAGAGCATGAAGCTCCCCAAACTCCAGGTTTGAATGTTGTTGACGGTCTTTGTGTCTTAAAGCAAATTTAAACATTTAAACGCTTGTGTCTCTTGGTGAAACCACAGTGAGGCTGATGGATCTGCTAGCAGCTGTTGTTCAGTGAATATTTAAGTTTGTATGTGGAGTTCATACAACAGGACTTTTATCCTTTTTCAAAGTCATTTTTACCCTTAAAACAGCAGAAATCAATATTTCTACATGAGCCTTGGCGACATTACAGCCGCTATCGGACTGTCATACAACAGCATACGCATTGCGCAATATTTTTTGATTGATTGATTGAAATGTTTACTTTAAACATGTAAAAACAAGAGTGGGATTTAGAACTCACATGCCTTTTAAAGGTATGAACTTTTTTAATCCTTCTGCATAGAAAAACAAAACAAAAAACAGATTTTTTTTTTAAATTTATGTATTAATTATAAAACATCATCCCGAAAATGATGATAAGTTTAATTTACGAATGATTGAATTCACAGCGAAGTTTATCATCTGGACGATGAGGTTTATTTTCAAACCGTAAAAATATTCTGCCACCATTAAACGCCACATCGAGATCATTGCAAAACGAACATCGACTTACGCATTTGGTTTCGAATCTTTTATTCTCCGTGATTTCAGCACCAGCTTCAGCCCCCATGATCTATCAGACTCCTGTTATTAGTGCTGTTAACTGTTCAAGAAGTGCTTGATAACCACATTTTAGGGAATAAATAAATGAAATATATTGAAGTCGAATTTACATAATATGGTATTGAAAGAGAATTTCCTGGCCCTATATTATCGGCATTTGCCCCAAACATCCTGTATCGGTCGTGCTCTCAATCCTAAACATAATAATAACAACGATGTTTCAGTAGTTTGGTCTGCTATTGTTTCCCTGCTAACATTTAAATAACGTACCTCAAACATAATTAGGACAGACTGTGGGCCTGAGCTCGACAAGCACTTTAGAGATACCTTGTTCTAATAATTGAATGTAGCAGCTGGCGGGATGAGCCGCTTTGGTGAGTAGCGCATCTTACAGTCAGAGATTTATGCTTTAAATAACTCCGGCCTCAGTCTCACCTCCCCGATCATGCCGTTCCAAATCCCACGGACCAGCTTGCCATGTTTTCCGTTGGTGACCAAGTAAAGATCGTAGGAGAACTTGATGGAACGGGACAGTTTCTTCAGGATGTCTATGCAGAAGCCCTTGCAGCACAGTTTGGTGTACGACTCTGAGTGGCCGATAATACTGCGGAGAGGAAGAGAGGAAAAGCAGCGTTCAGTCAATGAAGATCTGAGACTGAAAAACAGTCTCTGGCAGGGGCCGCTATCTTTAGCCTCGGTGACTAAAACTGTTGTTTCACTTCAGAGGGTGAGTTCTGAAGACTGGCGGGATCTCACGCTGACAGTGACCATTGTCTACTGCACAGAAGTGAAGGGCAGCAGATCGCTGGTTCATTAGCTGAAATCAATGTCTCTTAACAAGGTGTCTTCTAGAGAGATGACAAAAAAATCGCACGCGCGCACACACACACACACACACACACACACACACACGCACGCTGACAGTGTTTGCGGGGTATCAGCGGACGCTTGAGTGATTGTGATGTCCTCTACTCAAAGGCCATTAAGGTGTGGTAAGTGAGGGATGCACACTTCCTCTCTGTGGCCTTGCTACTTAATGGGGTGTATAAGAATACGACAGAAACGGTGAAAATGTGCCGGGATGAAAAATAATGGAAGTCAGTAAAAGCAGCAGTGGGAGGTAGTTGAAGAAGAAAGTGGACACTACAGATAAACGTGTGCTGACAAATCTAGTTCATCTATCCTCGCTCAAGTGGAGAACCACAATCCTTGAGGGCTGAGTCACGGTGCTGTAGACCTCATTGGAAACGTTTTAAAGTTGGGACATTTTGGACAGACCTTCAGGGGTGTTTGGGGGTTAAAAGGAAACTTTGCTACATCCTGATGATATCGATACTACTGCTTAACTTCCCTCGCGCTCAAAAGTCTTCCAGATAACACAAATCTGAGCGGTACTTTTCTTTTTTCCGTGCCCGTCTCAGTCAGATTGAGGATGTCTACAAAATAAAGACCTGTCCGACGTGTTATCAACCCAGGGAGACAAATAAAGCCCCTTTTCCACTCGGCACAAATTCAACCTGTCAGAGCCGAGTTTGCAAAACGGGCCCCAGCATAACACATAAACTACTTCCACACCTCGCTGCTTCCGACTACACTGTGTCTTCACCCTGTTTTCCAGTGAGTTTGTGAAGTTGAACAAGATGCACCGGGGAAAAAAAAAGACATAAAGGCATCTCATCCATCTCCAGAATTGGTTTTCTTTTTTTTTTTTTGGTCAGTTAACCCTGGTTTTAAAGACCTGCACCTCCATGAGTGTGTGCGGTTGGAAAAGGGTGTAACAAAGCATCATCAGAGGTGCCAGGGAGGAGTCGAGTGCATGCTGGTGGGGAAAAAAAACAGAGCACATGAGCGATAGATATAACAGGAAAAAAAAGTCAAGCGGGAAATTAAAGTTGATTATTTTCAACAGCGTTCACGTTAGACGAAGTGTTTTTCAAAGGCTTCTTTCAATGGAGTCAATAGCACTGATATACGCAGCGTTAATTAATTGCTGCAGGAGCTGGCCACCTGTCGTCATTATATACACTCCTTTTAATACCCGAACGCATACACAAACAGGCTAAAATTGGGCTCTACATCACACACACACACACACACACACACACACACACACACACACACACACCAGTAGGCTCATGTACAGTAAAATATCCTGTGGGAATGAGCAGCAGTTGTGGTGTTGCTCCTCTCAAAATGCCCAGAATCTAGTGCAGTGTGGAGGGAGGCACCATGAGGGAGTTGGACAAGAGAGAGAGAGGAAGAGGAGGGTTCTCAGCAGAACAGAAGACGGAAGACACAACCAGATGAGGAGCGCCGGGGCAACAGCTTCAGTTTAGAGAGAAAAGAGGGCAAGAGCAGAGGAGGACAGATGGAGAAGGAGGATATTATGTCGGGATACAATTATAGAGGAATGAAGTAGAAAGCAATGCAATATTCGTGACCTAAAGCTTTGCAGTCAACAAGCCTCTGTTTCCTGTTCATCTGTCGGTTGCTGGGATTAATTATTTAGTCTTTAAAAGACATATTTAAGTTTGAAGTGATGTCTTTTAAACTGATTTTTTTTTTTTTTTTTTAACCAAAGATATCAAACTTCAGGCTGGACTCGTTTACTGTTAGTGCATTGCTTTAAGTGGATAAAAGTACAATCATTCCTACATACCTGAGCCATCGGTGCGTAAACCTGTAGTAACCAGAACCGGTAACCAACTCTTTTTAAATCGATATGATGATAAATATGTCAAGAATGTAGCAGGAGGTTCTCACCAGAGGGGTTTGCCAGCATTGTGTAGGTCGTTTCAGTTCCACGCTGGACTCCCGACCACGGTATGGGTGCGTGAGCCAGGAGGACCAAACCCTCGCGTGCTTGCCTCTGTCACCTGTCTGCCACCATGTCAGGCAAGGCGCTAGTGATGTTAAACTTGATTTATAGTTGTGAGAATTGTCTACAGCGTAGCCCGATCATTCATTTCAGCAACCGCTGTTCAATGCACGTTAACAGTTTGGGATTTTTGAGCTTAAAAATAGTGGGACGTTTACATGCGTTGAAGCAAGTTATCTATAACACAGTCGCGAGATCAGATAGGAGGACGAGATGCACTGATCACACGTGTTGCATTTGTAAGATTATGCAGGAACGACTGGGATAATTAGGAAGGCATCATCGGACCGATCCATAACAACGCGCTGATATGCTCCACGTCCAAAAGTGTAGTGATAAAACACCTACATTTGACCGTCGTGCCTCTCGATCAAAAAACATTTCTTTTAATCTGCCGCCATGACAGCTGTCACTCTTCTGGGAAGATTTTCAACAAGCGTTTTGATTCCCCACAAGAGCATTAGCCACTGATAGCGGGCAGTTTACGATAGGCATTCCAGGTCATCCCAAAGGTGTTGGATGAGATTGATGTCGGAGCTCTTTGCAAGTCAGGTAATAAAGCTAAATAAATAAATAAGATAGTTCTTTATGGCCCTGGACGACACGAGTGGCACAAAGTTGAGAGAACACTATTGCCTTGTACTGTATATCATTGTATGATATTACATTAAAACTTCTCTTTACTGGATCTGATGGACTGAATCATAAAAAGACAGACTTGCATCAACACGCCACAATAAGTCTTCGGGCAAACAGCCCAGTATTTCAGCGTATCACACTTATATTGGACAAATGTGCTGAAATCATTT
This sequence comes from Aulostomus chinensis, assembly GCF_037954235.1. Taxonomy (NCBI): domain Eukaryota; kingdom Metazoa; phylum Chordata; class Actinopteri; order Syngnathiformes; family Aulostomidae; genus Aulostomus; species Aulostomus chinensis. The sequence goes on along the minus strand of NC_141342.1, from coordinate 17,944,066 downwards.
TTCAAATCTGACACTGAATTCAGCAGCACTGAGTTTCAAGGTGCGTTGCGTTCCAGTTCAAATACTTAAAATATAAGAAAGTGGCAAATACGCACATTTGAGATTGTGGTTATCAGCATCTTTGTTTACATTTAGCATCTGGGCGCTGCAAGTTGTTCTCCGCCGCATGACACAGCGTACATTCCTGCTTTTAATCAGAGCAGAAAGGTATAAGCTCAGCTTGCGGGCAAAAGAAGCCATCATCTGTCCAAAGAAAGAGTTTTGTTATTGAGCAAGAAAAGAGTTTTAATTATGCAAAACATCTGTTGTGCAGACGAGTCTCTCAGACCACACAGCAAGATTGACTGGTTTATTTAGCAGCAGTCCCCCCCCGTTCGTTGGTCACTGTCCAAATGGGACACTCTGGCAAGAGATGAACAGTGAGAGACGGGATGAGATAACGTTGTCCCACGGTGTGACAGATGTCCACATGTTGGACAGATATATCTTCTTTACTGGCAGTCAATGTGCCGTCACACCAAGCTTATGGCGGCTACATGTCCTAGCCAGGAGGTGCTACAATCTATATATGCAAAAGAGATACTGGTGCGGAGAATAAAATAAACATCCACTTCAGGTGATGAAAAGAGCGTTCATGAGAAAGTGGAGCAAAACCCTGAGGTAGGATGACACACGCAACGCCTTTGAATATCTCACTGGGAAAGTTAGTTCAGAGTCACTGGATTTAACATCTCTCAGCAAGAATGTTCCATCACAAACTGTCACGTTGTGTGCAAACAACAGTCTTCATTGTTGATTTCATTTTTAGCATTAATAGTGCAGATGATTGTGATGTCAAACAACACTTTGGAATTTACTTAAATGAATTTTCTTTCATCTGGTAGCTGGTTTTTGTGAAGCTAACTCAATGTTAGCCGTCTAGCTGGCTAAATGAGGTCTAACGGTGAGTAGGTTACCATCACCGCAAGTAAGAGTTGCACAAAAATGACATCTACAGTTGTGGTGAGAGTTACCACAGAGTGTGTACAACTTTAAAGAAACAGTTCAGCGTTGAGGGACTTGGATCTGTTTGCAGTCTAGCAGAGTTAAAAGGGGTTTTGATGTTCGCACTGTACATGAAGCTACAGTCCAGAGGAGATGAGCTGAAATCAGGGTAAAGTTTGAACCTGGGAAAATACTAAACCTATGAGTACAATTTGTGGTTTTATCAACAAGAAACAAGTAAAATTAATAGCCCACTGAGCTTAAACAGCGCGAAGATAAGGAGCGCGAGGATAAGGAGCCGTTCGCCACTCGTCTTTGCTAAGCAATGCTCCAAAATATCAAGATTCCCCAAAAGTACAATTCCCTAAACTCTTTTTCCGTCATAAATCTAGGCTTTATCAGGTGGTTCTTTTGTGCTTTTCATTGTTAGCAGGAGTTGTACTACGGGCTCAAAATGTGACACCTTTCTGTTTTGCACCTGTCAGGAACCAGAAAGCGGATGGCATGTGCACGCTCCGCTGGATTTATTAGTTTTCTGATTTGCTGTGTATTTCCTTTGACAATGCGAGGCAGCAGTCATATGTCATCCTCCTCTGCAGCTCATCCCAAGTGCTGCCAGAGTCCTCCACAAACCCCGAGAAAATGGAGCACATTACACTGCTCGTTAAATCATGCCACTGGCCTCCTGCGTGTCACAGGATAGACTTTGGACTCTTTTTACTGAACTATAAATCAGTAATTTATCGGTATCATTTTCACCAACACAATCGACTGCTTCTGTAGCTGCAGAGAGAAGTCAAGCACACGTAATTGCTGTGGTTTGTATTGTACCTTGTGTGTGTTTGACAATGCAACGCTGTCACACAGGAAAGTGAAGCTGCTGTGGAACAACCTTCCAGGGTACCTGAGGTCTACTCAGCTCATTTAAATCAGGGCTGCAGCCTTCGACTGAATTCAATACCTGTTTGCCTGCTTTTTGTTTCTTTTTAAATGTAATATTCTGTCCTCTTTATGCTGTGACATTAATGTTTTTCTATGTCCTTGTAAAGCGCTGACTTGTGTCTGAATAAATAAATAAAGATGGATACACATACAGTAAACCTACTGGCAATGTGTAACTGCAATACAAATTTGTAAGAACGCTGACTTATGTCTGGGGGTTATCAGTTGGTATGTTTCTTGTAAGCTCCCTGCAGCAGGTACACAACATTGAAGCGTGGATACGTGTAGTAACATGACTAACACGCAGAAAGAAAATCCTCCAGTGAGTACCGAGTTGGATATAATGAACCTCCAGAGTGCGGCGAGGCGCTGAAGTGGACATATTTTGGAGTGAAGGAGTCTTTGCCGACAGCCAGGAAAAACTTCATACACGCAGATACAAATATAGAGTAAATATGTGCATACCAACAAGACGTGTAGGTGTGGCGGGCTGACTGTCAGCTTCCAGGACAAAACAGTTTGGTACATATTTAACTGCTCACGAAGAACACGGTGTGGATTTTTGTCAAGAATCATTTTAACGGGCTTTACTGGTGCTTATTTTTGTTCGTTATTTGTATCAATTTGCACTGTGACTTTAGTTTTGAGACACATACTCTCAACTACTTGAATTCGTGCAGCTTCACTTGAATGAACCACCCCCCCCCCCCCCGCACCGCTGCTCTCTCTTACTGCTGCATGTGAAGCTGACGGTCCCACACCCGAGTTACTATCCTGACCTACTTTTTTATTTCAGCATAACTTTTGTCATTCGAATGAATTCATAGACGACGGCCTCTCAACGTGAAATTAACGGCTGGTAAAATAATGACTCCTGATGGGTCAACAGGGCTGGGAATTTGTGTTCTCTCCACAAAAAAGAAAAATACATTATTTTTCTTTTATTCTATTTAACAAAAATGACAAATACATTTGAAAAAAAAAAAAAGACAGTTTGCCACTGACGTTGTTATGGTGATGCCAACTGCCAGGCAAAATCAAGAGTTTTGGCACTTCCAGATTGAATCCAGATTGACTCTAGACAGTGTGGACACAACAAATCCAATCATTGTTTGCAAACAGCAGTACGGACAGAAAAATGAACTGATTTGAGAAATTAATCAGATTCTTCTTTGGCTTTAATGTCTGCATCATCAAGGAACAAACATGCAAGACATGCTAATGCAGGCTAAAAGCTTTGATGAACCAAATCTTGCCTCGTCACATAAAAACAATCTCCACAAGATGGACACAAATCTTGGTCACAGCCGTGTAAAACCGCCATAAAGAAGCATTTGATAATGATGAACCCGTTGAAACTTTCCAGTTGCTACTATTTGTTCATCTGGGCCGTGAGTCAGAAACGTCTGTATCATTATTCCAGTGTTAGTGAACCGCAATAACACAACTAGTACAAAGAATTCTAACTGACTTTATTTCTTAAAGGAAGTGTAACACATGTGGTGACCTAATTTATGCTAGCAGGTTAATCCCTGTGAGCTGCAACAGCGAATATTTCTCATTCTTTTGTTGGAAAGTTATCAGTGTTGATCAAACATAGGGGGCGGCACGGTGGTGCAGTGGTCAGCACTGTCGCCTCACAGCAAGAAGGTTCTGGGTTCCAGCCCCGGCTGGAGCACGGGGTCTTTCTGTGTGGAGTCTCCATGTTCTCCCTGTTCCTGTGTGGGTTCTCTCTGGTACTCCGGCTTCCTCCCACAGTCCAAAGACATCAAGAGGGGACCAGGTTAATCCAGACTCTAAATTGACCGTAGGCGTGACTGTGAGTGTGAATGGTCGTCTGTCTCTATGTGTTGGCCCTGTGATGGACCCCCACCCCCCGACACACACACACACACCCCTTATCCATTAAGAGGTGTGTGTGTGTGTGTGTGTGTGTGTGTGTGTGTGTGTATGTGTTCATACAAATCATCAGCTCGTGGTGCATAAAAATAAGAAACATCCCCAATAATTAAGGATCTTCTGTGCTTTTACAGTATTCTGTTGACTTATGGACTTAGACTTCATAATTGTATCTAATGAGTTCTAAAATATGTTTGCTCCTTCCATCAAGCCTTCGTGTGTAGTTTCACACCAGAAATGGATGGTAGAATTGTGGGTCTAATCATGGTGTCTGCGTGAACGTGACGAAGACATTGTGTATTCCTGTCAAGCACCAGAAGTAGGTAGTTGAACATAATTGCTGTTTAATGGCTGTTTTCTGTCGCAGCAAGATCTGTGTGTGACACCAGTGCACACAATTACTCTGTGTTTAATGAAGTGTGGAGGTACACGACGTCTATTCACAACAAAACTGGGGCATGGAAACACAGACAGAGAGACAGAGAGAGAGAGAGAGAGAGACAGAGAGAGAGAGAGAGAGGATGTCCACGTCTAAGTTCATTTAAATCCAGCCAAAACAAAACCTCTGGGGAAAAAAAAGCCCCAAAATAAGAGGACATGACTGGTCATATTGATCCCTCTTCCAAATATTATGAAAACCTGATGCTACATGAACCAAAAATTGATACATTCCCCTGCCAAACTGGTATGAGGTCATCAGATCAGCCATTGAACAAAAAAAGAAAAAAAGAGTTAAAGCTGATCTGCCCCACATAAGGTGGTTTTTGTTCTGAAAATATAAGATACAAAACATCACATGCAATGTTGTGTTAATTTTTCTTTTTTGCCAAGGTCTGTTTTAAAGTTTGGATTTCAGTCTCTAAAAACATTCTTAAAAAAATATTGGTGAAGGCAACCCCCCCCCCCCCCCCACCAAAAACCACTGTCTTGATCAACAACTTCCTCACAACATTCTCAGAATTTTGCAGTTAAACTGTTTTGTTTTGGGAAAAAAAAAGATGAATCTCCTTAGAAAATTACTTGATCTAACATCCTTAACACTTCCTTTTAATACAATTGAACATCCTTAAAAGTTTGTTTAAATGGTAGGTGAAAGCCTAACGAACCCGAACCCAAACGTGTGGCTCGTGTTAGCCAGGGCTGAGTCCCTGCTAACGCTTCACTGGAAACACCTCCGGCAAACAATTCATTCAAATTGCCAGCTTATTTAAAATAAGGTCAGTATTTGAATTATTACAGCCCACAAACATGGTCATCAGTTAAAGGGATGATGATACTGGGCTGGTGTTGGAACACATGTACATGTGTGTGTGTGTGTGTGTGTGTGTGTGTGTGTGTGTGTGTGTGTGTGTGTGTGTGTGTGTGTGTGTACCTCTCTGTGTGATTGGACTGGCGCCTGCACGGCACCGTGTTGCGGACACATGTACCGGTGCCCGGATCAACGTTCTCCACGATGACGAAGGGATGCTCCTCCAGGGTGGCTACAGTCAGGTGACGGTCATCGGTCACGTGCTCCAGGAAGTTTCCGTAACGAGGCCAGACAGGGTAGCGAACCTGGAGGATCCCCCGGGCGTACGTACCCACCTGGGGAGGGAGACAAGACTCCATCAAGAGTGTGGATCTCTCCCATGACCTTCTCTTCATGTCACCCCCTCCTGTCACTGCTTGGTGGAATGAGTGATTGGTTTAAAGTAAATTAGCCGACCAGGAGGAAGAAGTCAATTAGTGTGCGCCGAGTCTTTGAGTGAGTCAGTCTGGCAGGAAAGATGGATTAAAAAAAAAAATAAATTCCAGAACATAAACCAAAAAGCAAACCAACTGCATCGCATTAATAATGCATGCCGACGTGTGTTGCCTTCAGCCTGTGTTCATTTTGTTGACTGATTATTCAATTATTATTTGTCTTTTTTCAACTGAATAAACAAATGGAAATGTCAGCGTTCATAAATGGGAACTGCTCAAGTGATTAGTGCTATTTATTATCTACGCATTTCTGTCTTTTGCTTAAAGCATTTGTAGCTCTTGTACAACATGTTTTGATAGTGCCAAAACATTTTCTTTTCATTAGCAGAGCAAGCTGGCGTGGAAAAACAAACAAACAAACAAGGTAACCACTGAAAAGTAGGGAAAGATTGAGTTTTCAATGTCACCTGGAACCACCGCAGATTGAAATCTTCTGCACGATGTCACATCACGCAAGGAGACATCCCATGGATGTCGGCACCAAACACAGTGAAAGCATCTCCGAGCCGGCCTGGATTGTTCATCACATCAACACAACCGAACGAGCCCTACTGAGCCCCGCCAGCGCTGAATTACTGCACGCGAAACTCTTTTTTTTGTTGTTTTTTTTCCAACACCAACCCTTCATTTGCTCTCCTCATACTTGACTCAGTCGCGCATATGATTTTGAAAATCTGTGTTAAGCAACAGCATGATTCCAAGATTGATTTGCTCCGCTGCAACATCTGTGAGTGACAGAGTCGACAGTTGTGACGATCAATCCTTTCAATCGGTCTCCTCCCGTCTACTCCCGAGTCTTATCTTTGAACAGGAGGAACGGGAACTGTCGTCTACCTGGCGTCCTCTCAGGCTTACAACTGAGGGATATGTCCCAGATTCGAAATTCTGGGCAGGAATATGTGATGGTAATCCAGGGATTTCACTGATACTTCATGTTAGAAATCAAAGGAAATGTGTTATTTTAAGGTGGTATATAAAAATACTGACATTATGACTTTTCACACTAAATTCGCTGATTTGCTCCAACATAAGGGGCCTTACATGTTAACAAACTTCATTGCTCTGCAGATTTTTTCATGACTCTTTATATCAGCTGCTTATCCCTGACAAAGCCTGCATAATTGTGTGTGTGTGTGTGTGTGTGTGTGTATATATATATATATATTTGGTTTTTTTTGTAATTGTGCCAAACACAAATAAACTTTGTGGATTAAAAAACTTCTATTGAATCGATTGACATCAAATGGAACTGAATAACGTATTCATAGGTAACCTTTGAGGCGTTCAACACACATTCTGTCGAAGTCGTTCGCACAAGCCAGTCATGGTCGCGCCAAACATTTTTATTTAGTTTGTTTTTAGCTCTAGTCAAAGTGCTTCTCGTTTACTGAGCATACGGCTGGATAATGGAGACTTGGATTTTACCTGATGATGCATTTGAGAGTTTTTCACCGATATTTTGGACAGTGTTGCCGTTGTCAGCAGCTGGTCTCCACAAGCTTCAAGCTAGAAACTCTAAGTAGCTGGCGTTCTCTGTATTATGGAGTCGCCAGGAAATCATTGACGGTAAAAAAGTCTTTTAGTATTGAAGACGTTTGATGTGGGTGACTGAAACAGCAAATACAATTTTTTTGGGTGAAGTATTACTTTAAGTACTGGAGTACCTGGTTGTTATTAGTGAACAACATGATTACCGCTGAACCTGAACAATACAGCATGTCCAGCTAAGTGTTTGTGAGACCAGTGGCTGCACAAGGGAGACATTCACATACGTAAGACCCCACTTCAGTACAATTACATGTCTATGTTCATACACACTCGCACACATACACACCAGCCTGGAGGTGACATTGATAGAAGACGTTGGTCTTTCCAGGGTAGAAATAAATGAGTTCAACTGTAGCTGCAGGATTACGCTCAGGCCCATGCTTAGTTGCACTTTTTCAATATACCCTTTGACTTTGAAAAGTGAGTGTGTGCGTGTGTGTGTGTGTGTGTGTGTGTGTGTGTGTGTGTGTGTGTGTGTGGGAGGGAAATGGAAGGAATAACACAAAAACAGCAAGCACATAAAATTATGCCTACAGCACACATGCAATATCGCATATTAGTGATCAAGAATTCAAATCAAGAGTACTGATGAATCCACTTCCCTCTACATCCTTCCCTTCCCTCTCGCTACATGAAAACAATCCAGTCGTAGTTTCATGTCGGATTATAAGAATTGGTTAAGGAAGCAGTTGTAAAATCAGCCGAGTTACTGACTGAATCTCAGTGACCTGTAACATTCGTGAACTTTCCCCTACATTTAATGACTATAAATGTTTAAAACAACAACAAAAATGCCATAAACAGACTGAAACAAGAACAGTGTGGGTTTTTAACGTCAGGCATCTTTTAATCAGCAGCAGCTAATGTCCTCTTAAGAACGGCAGACTGTGTTTTGAATAGATTCACAATAAGTGCACCTGCAATAGTTTATGCCTGGAGTCATAACATGACCCCTATGAAAGTGAAATTGTCAGCTCCTCTTCTGTTGTGGGGGTATAAATTCTGTAGATGAAAGGGGAGATTCAGGCTGCTAACACGAGCTAGCCAGCTGTCTGCAGAAATTACACTCATTTCTTTTCAGGAAGAAAAAAAGCAAAAAAAAAAACAAAAAAAAAAGCAGACGAATTACCAGCCACAATTTTCTGCTCTATCTGTGCTAAAATAGATCATAACAAAACTGGTTCATGCTCCAAAAAAAAAAAAAAAAAAAAAAAGGAGGTATGGGACACGTTTTTTGAACAATGTTCCCTCAAACTTAGGGTTCTCGTCCCTTTTCTCGAACGCTGACGTGTTTCCTGGATTTTTTTTCAACTGGTTTGTTTTTTCCTTTCAGCTCTGTCCACCGGGCTGAATTGGAGGTTCTTCGAATATCGTTATGAGTACGGTTAACGTTACCCTGTCCCAGATTCTCTCCCGGTCCAGAGCGATGATAACCATGGAGGGGTTGGAGAGGAAGCCTTGGCTGTTGAACGAGAGGTCTTTCCTTTCCCATGTCACATTCAGCATGTGCCTGTATTCAGGAGGCAATGAGACGATAAATCAAAGAGGGAAAGGCGATAGTATCACAGAAACTATTTCAAGAAACTTTCTACATCCCATGAGAATTTGCAAATTCATTTATCCCCCCCACACACACGCAATGATCACCTCCTAATTAAACCTAAAGCTCCCCCCCGAGGGTTTAATCTAATGTGGGAGACTGGAAGTAGCTCATTAGGGAACGATGAGAGTCAGCTGATTGGTGGCGGGCAAGGTGTTCCTACTGAGTGATTTGACTATTTGTTATATCCATGACAGATTGGACAGAGAATAATGAATCCAGGTTCATTTGCATTTCACACCACACAGAAGAGCCACTAAACAATACCTGCCATGTGCAGGTGAAGTAACATGGAAACGGTGAAGGCATGTTTCCTCTCAGCTGTTCTGTGTATGCGCCAAAGGTGGCGGAGGCGATTCTAACAAGATAACGACGAGAAGATACCGCATTCTAAATCTAAATCTTAGCTGTGCCAACCCAGAACCTCTTTGTGCAGGTGGCGACAGTGAGTCAGGCGACGTGAATTCACCTCACGTTACTCGCACATATATGCCAATTTGAAAAAAATATATATAAATAAAATTCACGGCTATCTAATAACCTTGACTGAAATAACCGTTGTTGCTGTATTTGTTGTCGTAAACATCATCCGGAGACACATGCTGCTCAGCTCATTATGCTGCCTTCCCCATGAACTGCGTCCGAATGGCTGCCGCCTCCAGTGCTACTTGAGGCTCACCTGTTACCTGGGACGGGTGCCAGGGGTTGACAGATGGAGACGGTCTCAGCTGCTGAGCTCCCGTCCATCTGTCTCCGCTGAGTGTCAGGGTTCAGAGATTTTTCGCAGATGTGTATTTGTGTCTATCAATGTAAATTTGTGTCTATTCGTGTCTTTGCACTGACTTTGTATGCACCTGTAATCGCACCACGTGAAAGGTTCTCCCCGGCATTAGCGTGAATGCTCCGAACCCAAACACTCGATGGACAATTCACTCTTTTTATCTGTAATCTTTTTCAATTCTTTTGGTCGGCAGCCAAAGCTTGTGATCATAGGTGATGGTTAGGATCTAAATCAACTGGTTAACTGAGAGCTTCACCTTCTGGCTGGGTTAGTTCTTCACCAAAACAGGCCCCTGAACCACTCATGAAGTGGTAGTTGTTCTTATGATTGGGGGTTGACATCCGACCCGCAGGAACATGAGGTGCAAGCTTGATTTCAATGGTACAAAGAGCACCTTTAAGAAAAAGTACAGTTTCATCTGCATATTGCACTGAAGTATTCAAGTGCAAAATTAGTTATGTAGTCATTATATGTCATGAAAGGTCATGACACTGATGTATCAATGAAAAGTGGAACTTAAGTATGGAAGCTTGATGAAGAGACCAAAATTTAACTACTCCTCCTCTACTCAGTACTAGACAGACTATTTGTTTGGTGCATAGCGATCGGGCCTCAGGAGCAAAGGAAAATTAAGTTCTGTCACCCATATCTGTATCAGTCTTTGGACTTTTCTATAATCCGTGCGAATTATTCTGTGCCTCAAACAATAATTTAATGAACCCATTTCAGAAGTTCTGCAGTGTACATATGGAGTAAATCACCAGAGATATGTGATGCAACGTCTGGCATAGAAGTATAATGATGTATTAATTAATGTATTAAAAAAATTAAAAAAAGCAAAGTTGCACAAATGCACAGTTGATGATTAAATGGCGCGGAGCATTTGTTCAGACAGACCGGGAAGTCAAGCTCTGATGGTAACCCGGCCATATCGGCTGACGATCAACTGTTCCAAGCCGGCCCACTTCAGCTGGTGACCCAGTTCTCTCCTGCAGCTGATTCCCTTTCATGCCCTCTACTATCAAACATCATCCAAGGCGCCTTATTTAAACTCTTTCTGCCGACTCTTCTTGCTTCATCTGCATATCATCCTGCAACTCACCTCCGCCACAACTCTTGCTCTGCATGTTGTATCCAGATTAATCAACATGACTTTGTTGCCACTGTTGTGCACCCTGATCTGTATCAATGGGCTTGTTTGCTGCTGCTGCTCCTGCTGCTCTCCCACCCTTTGGATTTCCATGTATTCACATGGAAGGACAGGGCGAACAGAACCGTGCCACCAAATGAACTAACTGCAATGGCAATAAAGGTTTCTTTTTGATGGAAATGGTCCTTGCTGTAATGTACATAGTTCCCACCACTGTTTGGTGGTTAATGCAATTGGAATTAACAAATCATTCAAAATGTATTCGGGCAAGTAAAAGTATACACCACCTGAACAGAGTATTGTTGTCAGAGTGTTTTGCTGGTTTGCTGCAGTCTCCATGTCCTTCGGGAATGAAACCGTGCTGCTTCTTGAAACTCTCGGCCCCTTTGGCAACAATGGCAACACCCTCCCTCACTCTCTGCCTCAAGCTCTTCCTCCATTGGTCGGTAATCACACCGATCACACCAACAGGGAAGCTGACAGGTGGAGGGATGTCGGGGTTGCCCACAGCTAGGCTGGGGAGGATCCAGATGTAGCCTGGTCCCACCAGACCCACCTCAGCTGCCTGACTAAATAAGAACTGAGCCTCTTCGTAGGAACAGTATGCCAGCAGGACCTGTGAGTCCACCTGCAGACACAAAAGAATCCGTCAGTCCTCGCTCATAGAGGAAAGAACGAGACAGCACACAGTCCAAGCTGCATCGTTCAAGTTTTAACGCCGCATTTTATCTTGGTAGGAAATCTCAACTAACTATTTTCAAACTAGTGGTCTCCTTAATTTCGTTGCACCACAAAAACGTAGTTTCAAACGGAAAAATTAGGTATGGATTTAAAAATAACTTCAGGAGGGATAGGTGCTAAAACAAGTTTCAGTGAATGTATCACTTTGCCGTAGTTTTGTGTGTAGGTTTGGATTATTTTTCTTTTGCTTTGAGCGTGACTAGAAGTTGCCCATCAAGTGCAGTCATGTATGTAAAAAGGTTCCAGGATGTTTGCCTCAGGCTTTTACATGAATACTGATGCACATCTGAGAGGAGGAATCTGAAGCTCGCCTTGTCAAATCTGATATGCTCCGTGTACCATATGGTTTGAACTGTGCACATATTACTGCCTAAACCGAGAGTTCTCTAAGCCGGCAATTTCATTGATCGAACCATCATCCTTTAAAGCAGCCCATTCCAAAAGTGTCACATCTTATCTTACCTGCTGCAGCATGCGCCTAGTTTTTACATCACTAGCCCCAACAGACATTTCCAGAGACAGGACATCCTGAAGATCCCACAGGAAGTAAGAGGTGTCTGTGTAGGACTGAACTATATCCACAAAGGTATCGTATCCCGGCAGCAAGCTGGTAATCACCGCAAACTCGCCCCAGTCGTACTCCTCCATGAGCTGCAACATGGACGTATGGAAAAAGAAGTGATGAAATACTGTAAATAATAGAAGGTAATCAATTCCCTTGCATCGGTGCGACTATGTGAAGGAAGTGAACAACAATAATTCATTTACACTTATTCACTTTCTTACCAGGAAAAGGTAGCGATTAAAAACATTCGCCCATCGGTAAAGCAAATAAAGAGCTGGAATCAATGGCTAGCTAGCTCAATTTAGCATGAAGAATGTACAGGATGGTATAGCAAGCTATGTCATGGCTAGCGCTAGCTGCCTTAAACCAGTGAGGACCCATGGAACATGATGAGTTGCTGTTTTAACTTTTTCTTGTATTTGTATCCACTATAAAAACCAGAGTGCATTCATTTGTGATATTTTGGGTTACTTCCCAGAAGCTTTTCCCTTTTTCTCAACGTCATGCTAGGCTAAGCTAACTAGATGCTGGAAATATTTTCATGGGAGAGACGTAAGAGTGATATCTACGCACTAAATGTGGCCAAGAAAGGTGTTTCTCTAAAATGTATTAATAACTAATATTTTAAAATTTGCGTTGTGTTTTAACAGTTTATTTACAGCGATAAAGAGGGATTGTAAATGTATGTTTTAGCCCAGTCTAAAGTCCTTTGTGGTAAAATACAGGTTCGGAAAAAATAGACAATAATTAACGTTTAAGCTGATCACATCAGGACATTATGGTATAAAAGCAGAAGAAAGCTGTAAACCTTTTGGCTAGATTTTCTCTTTTTTATAGAATTCATCACACAATTCAATTGCTCAGTTTCATAGATTATTTTCTTCTGCTGCAGAAATAAATGTACACACTGGATAATGAGAGAAAATTGAGAGATAAGATTTAATAACATAATTCGGATTATCGCATTGACTCCCAAAACAACATTTGTTGTCGGACCCTTTTAATCTCAATGAAATTTGTTCAGTCTGTATTCATTTGCAGAAATCAGCTCAGACCATGCCTTCAATCTAAAATTCCCCCACTAATCATCAGGGTACCATCTTAATCAGCCCGCATGGTGTCAATCACCAGTTTGGTGACACATACACCACATACAGTTTAAATGAGGCCCGATTGCTGATTAACACAGACGAACATTTCTGCACCTTGAACATGCAGACGATCTGCTGCTCCAGAGAGGCTCCCATCTGCAGGAAGGAGGATCCCTCGGCCTGTGAGGAGGAGCACAGTGTCATTTTAATATTAAAGAAGGGAAAATCTTTTGGGGGGGGGGGTGAAAGGTGAAAGCATATGCAAAGGCGATTTTGAGACACTTCAGCAAAGTGGGCGTTTGCTCTCACGGCGACACAGAACATCATGATGTCATGCTGGAGGACAGTTGTTTTGTTTTTTTTCCACTGTGACAACTTGCCACCTTTTATGTGTGCATTTCATTACAACATGAACAGAAATAAATTCAAGAAACATGTTCCAGGACATAAATCATTCTGCTCAGGTAAAATATTAATTGGTACAAGACTTTAGCAGCAACTCTTAACATTTTCTCTGCTATGAACGATTTTACCATCACGATATTGAAACTTAACCATGTAAAGAGTTCAATAATGACACGACTACTTGTAGAATCTTGTGAGCGCCACTGTGTCACCTCATAAATCCAATTAAGATGTCGTGACTATTCCTGCCGCTTATAAACACGCACAAGATATTCAACTAAATTTAAAATGACAAACCACAACGTTAACAATTCCTCAATGTATTACAGCAAACGCAATTATGGTACGGATCTGTCAAAAACAAGAAAAGCAATAAAGTGCCACTGAACCACAAACACACAGTCCTGCAGCCCTCTTTCTATCATGGAGGGGTGGGCCAACGTTGTATGCGTGAGTCTGTGTTAGCATACATTAGCATATCCATTCGGAGTGTGTGTTGACAGATGAGATGGGAACTTATTTGGGCTCACTGCACCGATGTCCTTCAAACAGCATTTCAAATATTTTACACGCAGCAAGCAGGTATTTACCCAGTAAGCAGGCTCTGTTCATCCAGCTTGCGGTTCTGATAAATGATAGATGGCCCGGCCCAGTTGGTGAGCTTCAAAGCTGGTGCCACCAGAAACGCGGGAAACAAAAAAATTTGGGAGAAGTTTATTCGCCAGCCTCGGCAAAATTTGATGTTGCAACGGCTCATCTGATTAAATGATGTAAAGCCCCAAACCAGACCGGCCTCACATCCCCCCTCCTTTTCAAGTGGTTCCTACCGCGTAGTGTCAAAGGTCAGTTAGAAATTGTTTGAAATGATGAGACATAAGTTTTACTGAACTTATTGATCACGCTAATGGTATAGCCTGCTAGCAACACTGATACCATTAACTAGCATTAGCAAAACTTACTATTATTACTGAACCATTGGACAATTATTTATCAGATAAGACGATTTTCAGATGTTGTTTGACGTGCAAAAGACGGAAAACACGCTTATTGGGAGACAGAACTCTGAAAAGGTGATTTGCTTTTTGACGGTACCAAACATACGGAAGGCACTACTTGACAATAACAACAACATGATAGCATCAAATGTAGCAACAGGTCTGCTAGTGGACGCACAGAGTCACGTATTGAGGCAACAGGGTTTCGAGAGAGAGAGATAGCGATAGAGAGAGAGAGAGTCGTCAGCAGTATACTTGTGAACGCTGCAGCCCAGCACGCTACAGGTACTCAAGTTACCAGTTTACCTTCATTTCTTAAGAGCGTCAGTCAATGTAAGAGCTTTAACGTTGAAAGCTGTAGGATTTAGAAACCCGCACAAGCTACATTTCCGCAAACATTTCTGAAGCTTTTCCTGTTTGCGGTCTGATGTTAGTGAGTAACGCCAGCGCCACACACCCGCCCACAGGTTATTTGTTGGTGAGTAAATGCTACTAACTACTCAAGACACACAACTGTGTTTTGAACGACTTAATGTGAAGTGTCTGGATGTCTTTCTTAAATGAGACTGTAATATTAAACAGAGTTAGGACATCTAAGGGGCCCTGGATTGCGGCAGGGCATCAGCGGACCCGTGATGTAAGCAGTTGCAAGAACATGCAGAGATTTAATACAAATGGTAATATTCTGAATGTGATTTGATACCGGACAGGGAGCTGGCGCAAGAAGGCACAGACTGAGGTAATAGGGTCTCTCTTTTAACATCCACGACTTTGCAGCATCTCCATATGCTGGACACAGAAAACAGGCTCTACAAGTGGGACATCTCTGTACCAATGTGTGATTAAGACTTACATATGTGGCACATGTAAGAGAGAGAGAGAGAGTTGGGATGAGAGAGCTGATTCTGTTAAGCTGTCAAGTGCCATTTGGGAGCGGTCCTCAGATCTTCTCAGCCTGTTCTTGTCTCAGAGGTGTCATTTCTCTTTTCCTGTTGCTCTTCCTTCTCCCACAGTTCAGAGGCTCCGCAAAGCTCCGGAGAGTTGTGAGCCCAAGGACGACACCACAGGACTGTCACAGCTAGACACCCCCTTCATTCACTGATTTTATCTCAGTCTGGGATTGTTTGAGAGTCACCTCAGGAGACCGAAGCTCCACTAGACCACTGACTGGGCTGCACACCAGAAACTTCTATAAAAATAGCAGTAAACAACCATGTCAGGCTGTCACTTTGAAAAAAGGGAGACTGGAATGGCAGTGCAGGGTAACTACAGCGTCCAATTTCAGCTGATAAGACGACGTGAGATGAGGATCACCTCTCAACCTCCGAGCCTCATCACAACCCAATTAGTAGCAATATAAATCGTGAAATATCATAAGTGTGTAAAGACGACCTTCCCCATCACACGTCTCACACATGAAGACTCACATGAAAGCTCCCCACCCGTGTCTTCCACTTCCCAGCCATCTTGTTCTCAACACTTTGGCGATGTGGTTGTCACACACACACTGGGGCATAATTAGCAGTCCTACCGCAGGAGCGTATGGTAATGTGACAGGAGGACAGTGGCCATGGTGGTTGCTCACACACTCCTCTCCTCCCTTGGGGGACTGAGATCTCAGCGCCGGATCTCCCTTAGTGGAGAGACTGGTGCCAGTCAGACAGGAAGCAGGTTGCACACACACACACACACACACACACACACACACACACAGATGATCACACACTCATGGATGTCATTGCTCACTTTGAACAACGTTAAAAATGCAAAATGGAAATGTCCTTCTGATTTTATCTGATACTGTAAGATGAAATTTAGCATTTAAAAACAGCTGCCAAAAGCCAGCTTTAATAAATTAGCCCCACTGCTAACATCAACATCAACAAGTATAATAATAAATAAATATGGTGTAACATTATATAACTCTGAAATGTTCTACATTTTCACTTCGGGAGCTACTTTTCATGAAGTGAATGTAATTATGAGAGCCAGTTCAACATTTACATAAAAAGAACATTAAAAAAAAATCCTATTCCATTCATGTTGATGGATATGCAACAGAGAGATGAATTACAGCCACACCTGCTGCTTTGTGAAGATAAACACCTCCGAGAACCTTTTGAGCTCTGAGCTAACGTGCTACCACAATGCTAACATATTGTTACCAGGTATTGCTAGGTATTCTGAAATTGGGTCTGGCATACACACTTTTCTAAGAATATTCATTTTGATGAAAAACCCATCCATCCATCCATTGTCTTCCACTTATTCCTGTTAAGGGTCGCAGGGGGGCTGGAGCCTATCCCATCGGCTATGGGCGAGAGGCGGGGTTCACCCTGGACAGAACCCCAGTCCATCGCAGGGCAACATATAGAGACAAACAACCATTCACACTCACAGTCACACCTACGGTCAAACTTAAAGTATCCAATCAGCCTCGTCCCCTCTTGATGTCTTTGGGCGGTGGGAAGAAGCCAGAGTACCAGAGAGAACCCACGCAGGCACAGGGAGAACATGCAGACTCACATAGAAAGATCCCATGCCCGAGCCAGTACTCCAACCCGAAACCTTCTTGCTGTGAGGCGACAGTGCTGACCACTGCACCACTGTGCCGCCTTGATGAAAAACCAAAAATTGAAATTTGTATTAAGAATAAGATTTTGAACATAACATTTATGATGCTGATATGTGAAGCTTTCTCTGAAGCCCTTGAAGCAGTCTAAATGAGGGAGAATAAGTTTTGGGTCTTTTTGTATTGAAGTTCCTAATTAAAGACAAAAATAATCCAATAAAGTGAAGAGTGGCATGAGTTTAATGAATATTATAACTTGCAGATCCATTACTGTTTTGTGATGTACATCCATCCATCCATTTTCTACCGCTTATCCCGTTAAGGGTCGTGGGGGGGGGAGGAGCCTATCCCAGCAGCCTTTGGGTGAGAGGTGGGTTCACCCTGGATGGGTCACCAGTCCATCACAGGGCCAACACATTCACACTCACAGTCACACCTACGGTCAATTTAGAGTATCAATCAGTCTCGTCCCCTCTTGATGTCTTTGGACTGTGGAGGAAGCTGGAGTACCAGAGAGAACCCACACAGGAACAGGGAGAACATGGAGACTCCACACAGAAAGATCCCGTGCTCCAGCCGGGGCTTGAACCCGGAACCTTCTTGCTGTGAGGCGACAGTGCTGACCACTGCACCACCGTGCCGCCCACTGTGATATGCAGTTACAGGGAAATAAAATAATATACCACATTTTGGACATACGGCCCACCTCCAACTCTAAGTATTTTGTTGAGCTGAACTGAATGAGAGAAAAGACTTTAAAGTTTTTCATTGTTTTACACGTCTGTTTTGTTCTCTTGCACCTTAAAAAAAAAGTTTGGAAGAATATATGCCAAGCATGTAGCCATGCTGTTACTGAAGGATAACATGGCACAAATTAAGATTAATCTTTGGATTTTAACTTAAATAAATGAACTCCCTTCTTCTTTGGCTATATAGTCCAAGTTTGTGTGTCTGCTTTCCATCTTGGTTATAACCAAGAAACTCACACCAAGCACGAGATGCAATTGTCCTGTTGCTGGATTGTGGAATGAATGATGTTGTTACACTCTTAACGTTTGCCTGAACGTCTTTTTCAGTCTTTAAGGAGTTAACACAACCAGATTGCAGCCTCAAATTCAGGGACAAATCAGGTCCTCGGTGCAGCAGAATTAGTGGTTTGACTGACTGCCTCGCTGAAATTACTGGGCCATGCTGTGAAGCTGGGAGGTGGCCTGGCTATTAACGTAATTTCATTCCCAGCGATAACAACCAGTTTCCAGTGGGGGTACTGTGTGGCAGCTCTGGGCTTCACATGACCTCCTTATGGAGTTCTTTGGTTTCTGGACCATGAGGCTAAGAGAGAGTCCGAAGTGAGAGAGTGGAACGACAGAAGTACAGAAGGATAAACGGAGAAAGCAGGTCAGTCTGGCCACAGAAACAAATCCCCAAAAAAGAAACTGCAGGGTGATCCAATGAGAGAAGTCTGGCTCATTACATCACTTTGGTCCAATATCGAAAAAGTGTGACCTTAGCCTGCTGCAAGGACTGAGAGTGTAAAATATAATCTTCTTCTGACAGCTTCAAATTGTAATAAATGACGTTATACGCTCAAACGCACAAGCTCAACAGTTTCTTAGCCTCAAAAAATCCATCATGTGCACATTTAAAAGGCACTTTTGTTCCTGTTTACTGGCAAACACATAAAGCTGTCCACTTTGTTTATTCGAAGCTTAATCAGCGTCCACAATCACGATCACTCATCACTTGACGTTTGTGACTGAAATATGTTGAGTGATGAAAAGATTCCCCGTGTGGCTCAAAAAAGCAGACAGGTTTTAATGGTGTTCCACTCTCATTGATAATCCTCATCTGATTAATCTGTCCCCCGCTAAAAAAAAAAAAAAAAAAACTTCTACCGGGTCAGAACATGTGGGAAAAGTTGTGGCCCCTATTTGGAATAGTCCAAATCTGACCTAAAGGGGTGACTTTAAAGATATGGCAAAATAAGTGCGGTGATGATGGTGTTCTCCTGCAATCACGTCTAAAAGAACAAAAAGGCACAGAGTTTAATAAAGTTAGTAAGTCCCAGTTCCGTCTACGCTTCCGTCCTCAGTCGTTTCAACAAATACAAAAAGCCACCTTGCCGACAACACTTTATAATAACGAAACTCTCTCTTTTCCTTTGGCGTCTGTGTGAGATGCTAACGTGCATCACTCGTGTGTGGATGTCAGATGCACTTGACATTAATGGGGAGCCAAAAAGAAAAAAAAGTAATGTGGGGGTTAAAATACACACGGAGGTCAAAGTTGTTACTCTGAGCACTTCAGTCGTCACATTTCCATTTAGCTGTCAAGTGAATTTTTATTTTGGAAACATTACAAAATGCAAATTGGTGGCATTTCCATCAACTGGTTCGGAGGGAAGGAAAACAAGGCTGGCCACATTATCTGTTGCTGTTTCCAAGAGCCGCTTTCTTCCTTTTTCTCATCACTTATATTTTCTTATTTTTGTTGTTGCTGTTGTTGGAAGAAAGCAGGTTGGAGTGGCCGTCTAGCAACCAAAGGGTCGCTGGTTCGATCCCCGACCCCGGTGACCATGTCAAAGTGTCCTTGAGCAAGATACTGAACCCATAATTGCTCCTGATGAGTAGGTTGGCGCCTTGCATGGTAGCCTCCACCATCAGTGTGTGAGTGTGTGTGTGTGAACGGGTGAACGAGATGACACCGTAAAGCGCTTTGAGTACCGCTAAGGTAGAAAAGCGCTATATAAAATTGAGTCCATTTACCATTTACCCCCACCCTTGGAAGCATAAAAATGTAAATATTGCAATTTCCATCAACGCTTTCTGATGCGCTGCTTGAAAATACGTTGATGGAAACATGATTTGAGTTTACACCGCAGTTCATTAACGGGCTGCCATCTCATACAGATGCAGAACATTACCTTGCACATCTGTATCTATTATTAGATGTCCTGGGATAGCTGCAAATGGAGGTGTACAGAGAAATGTTTTGTTTTTTTCCCCGAGCGGGATGTGGAGGAACCCTTGGCTGACAGAGAGGTCTGACCTCAACTCCATCAGTTTCCGATGGTGCTCGTGTTCTTGAGATAGGATCGGAACAATTTCCTGCAGCCAGGTTCCGGTGAGCGGATCCGCATTTGCATATACTGGATTAGAGTTTTCATTGCTGGAATACGGGACAGAATAAAGTGTAATGTCTGCTTCCTGCCTCCTGCTTTACTGCCCCCATGACTCGACATCTGGATGCAGCACCCTCTAATGATCACCCAGCACACTGCAATGACTCACAGCCAGCAACGTGCGCGCACACACACACACACACACACACACACACACACACACACACACACACAAAGAAGAAACACTCAACCTCTAATTTTCAACTCCTCAGAGAGGCACGTTGCAGTATATTTTCTCTTTTCCTTCCCAAAACCCTATTGAACAGTCTTTATGCCTTTTCTCAGCTGTTCTTCACACTCTCTCATTTCCTCCCCGTCGCCTTTGCTTGATATATGTGCCGTCTGACAAAAGACACACTTCCTCTCCTCCCTTCCATCTTTTTATCTTTGTCTTATTGCCTCCTTCTTTGTTGTTTTGCCATAGAGAGACCACTGAGACAGGAACCATAAATAGGCAGCCCGGGAGGCTGCTGCTTCTTTTTAAACACACCATCAAAGATATATTCATCATCATCAGGCTATTGATAATCAAGCACTATTGAGCTCTTTTATCCCTGAAGATAATCACACACTCACACATATGTCTTTTCTTCGTCCAATCCACCTGTCCTATTGTGCCAGACACCTCTGACAAGCCTTGTATTTCCTCCTTACTGACAACAAAGACGTGTATGAGAGAGAATGAAGCTAGGGAGTGTGAGAGGAGAGGCAAATGAAGCCTTCGACAGGCAGACCTCGGAGCAGGGTGCTTTACTCGTGCTATATCGAGAACTGTCATTCAACACTTGGGGCTTGTCAGACAAACGGTCGCTCTGTATGACAGATAAAGTCCCATCTGCACGTTTGTCTTTTGCCACCGTCAAGCAGAGAAGTTCAGCTACCCAGACTGAGCCAGCCGTGAGCTGCTCTGCATATTACAAACCTGAGGTTTGTTGGTAACTTTGCCCCAAATATTCTGAAGGTTCAGATACTCTGAACGGTGGAAGTACCGCCTGAGATGAGTACATCAGAAAAAGCAGATCTAGGGTAAATATGAATGCCTTCTGGAAGTCGCAGCAGGGGCGGATAAGGGGAAGAGGGAGGTTATGCAAGGAACAGGCAGAAAAATAGAAGGAGAGGTACGGTTTTGGAGTTAGGGGTGAATGATAAGAGCCATGGGGAGTTTTAGCCTCCTGAAGGGTCTAATTAACAGTTTAATGGGGTCCTGGAGCTCAGAGAGAGCACAAGCCTCTCGCTTCCAGCCACATCTTTAATGGATTCAGCCGACGCACAAAAGGGACAAAAAAATTTTTTTTAAATTTCAATATATCAAGGATTAAAGGTGGTGATGGAGGAAAAGTGAGGCTAAAGGGAAATACATGAAGAGGGGGGGAGGGTAGGAAGTGGACAGAGCTAGAAATACCCCCCCCCCCAAAAAAGCACAATAACACAGAAAGAGTCAAGAATGAAGGAACAAGACCGTCTACTTCTCAAAGTAGAGGGAGGAGAGACTTATCTGTGAGACAGTAAAACACTGCCTTCAGGCAGCTGTCAGCCAAGCTTCATCAAAGCATCTTCCTCCTCTCTCAGCCTCGTACTCTCTCTGTCTGCCTTTCTGGCTCCTGCCATCAATATACAGCAAATCAATCACCCTCCTACAGCGACAACTCCTTGGGTTTAATTCCCAGCTACACAGTGACATCTCTTGATTGGCAGGAAGCTGATAAATATATGTTGTGGTTTCATCGGGGCTTAAAAGGTTAGAGATGAGCGTCCCTGTTCCTTTAGAGGGACTGAGGGTACAACATTCCCCCTAAACATTCTCATCCATGCCGGAAAGACCTGCAGAAGTGCCCTTGAGCAAGCCAGATATTCCCTGCTGTATTCTAATGAAATATTATGCACAATTATTGAACCTCCGGCAACTCCGGCGATCGGTGTGCCTGTACCAGAGTCGCCAGCAGGCACAGTGCTATGCAGGGTAAACCTCATTCCCCACCACCTTAAAGGAGGTAACAGCAACAGATGCTGGCACCGAGGGCCACTCAGGTCCTGTCCGCCTCGCAGGTGGCAGCTGCATTTGATTAGGTGAGCACCAAACCTCAAGCTAAATTCTATACCCTCCTCTTCTCCTTAGTGAGAAAATGCAGGATCATAGAACACATCAACGCTCCCGTTACAGTCCCGTTAGGTTTAAGCTCAAAAAACGCTTGGTCAGGATCATACACAACACCTGAAGATCTCCCTAAGTGTTGCAAAAAACACTCGGTTTTGTCGTCAGTCATGCCGCAGCTGAAGCGCCAACATCTCGCCAGCAACACCTGCTTTTGCCAGCGGGAACGTGGCTGAAAACATCCCGGCTCTTGTTCCTGGCTCACAATTATTACTTGGGTTATATCTGAATTACATAGTGCATTACTTTTCATTGCTGTAATCACAACCAGTGAATGGGAAAAGCCTGACCCCTACGCACTGCAGCTGTGGCTACCCACTGCTCTGGATGAGTTAAATGCAGAGTCCTGGTATCCCCTCCTTAAGGATTAATAAAATACCTTAAAAGTGTTGCCTGTGTGTGAAATCCTGACACTTCTAGCTGGGTTTGGACTCCTCTGGTGCAAGATAGGTGTAGGAATGCACCCATTAGGCTACGTGTGTGTGTGTGTGTGTGTGTGTGTGTGTGTGTGTTCATATGTGTGGGGTGTTCATTTGCATGCGTGTTTCTATGAGTGAGAGTTGATTCTAAAAATACAAGGTGTTGGTGATGGCAATTAAAGGAAGGGTGGGGAGAGCGGAAAGCATCGAGCGTGAGATGAAGACGGGATGGAGACATTTTGCAAATTCAAAAGTGTGTGTGTGTGTGTGTGTGGGGGGGGGGGGTTCAGAGTGTTTGGTTGCATGCCCTCCATCTCTATTCATCAATGAGATACATGCTCCATCACAGCAAGAGAAACCTGCTGCTCTTCAAGCGTCCATGGATGATTGATTGAGGCCCAGACTGCCTATAGCACTTGTCTCTCCGCGCAAAGACTTCTTTCTCTTCCAACAAGACTTTCCCCAGCCAGGGATTAGAGGAGCTGAACGGGGTCGATGGCTGGAAATTCACACATATGTATAGTGCTCATATCCAAATAGTTGCACGCAGGGGAGTTGTTTGCCAAAGCAGCTTTCACCGCTCTGACCTACTTAAGTTGTTTTAAGTCGAATGACGGCGGTGTGGAAGACATCTGACTAAGACAGCAGGCTGTGACGGGCAGGTACTGTGGTTGACAATGTTTACACGACAGATTGTTGTTTATCGCCTTCTTAGAATCACTTCTCTCCTTCTTAAAAGCCCATTATATGCAAGCACAACATAGGCAGACTAGACTAGAGCAGGAAGAAGATCAAGGATGATGAGGAGGATTGCAGCCTGGTGTTGAGATGACTGCTCTCACCTTGTACGGAATGACGACCGCAGATCCGCCGCTGATACCCACGATTGGCAGAGCTGTCTGAGTGGAGAGGAAGTCAAGGATCTGTGCCACCTCTGCCACCTGAAGACCAAACAGACAGATTTCTCGATTGTGCAGAGGACGGATGAATGACCATGACTCAGGGGTCAAAGTGGAAACTTATAAGAACTTGAATGTTCAGGTTTCCTGTAGAGTTTTTGACCTCTGGTGGCTCCACAGTTGGTTTACAAGAGGGGCCGAGGCTCCGTACGCGGCTGCAAGCATATGGGTGACATGACGAACAGAACTGCCAAAGGTTTGACGCTGCATCACAGGTGGCGTTAAAGTCAAAGGCATGCAGCAGTGTGCCAGTAAATGCAGCAAAGAGGAGTAATGCTTCCCCTCCACAAAGTGCTTGTTCACAGGATATCTAAAAAAAAAAACTGACGGGCGGATTTGGATGACATGATGTCACACAGTAAACACAAAGAACATGTGAAATGACTTCACGTAGTTCTTTGACCTAAATTAAGTTCTGAGTAGGCGTAACGATGAGGGGTGTTACGACATAGAAAAAGACGAAATAGAAATCAACCGTAAACACACATGACAACAACAAGAAGAAGAAGAACACTGGAGCAACACGATAGAAGAAGAAGACACAGTGAAACCATTATTTCAAAATGGAGGAAGACGAGGTGGCACAAGTAGCGGACGCCCCTTCATCAAACAGATCGGTTGTGTGGACTAATTTTGGCTTTCCATGGAAAAGACAAGGCAACAGTGGGATACATATATATTTTTATATATATATGTATATGAATATATATATATATATAAATATAAAACAAATATTTTGTTTTTTTTCAAACCAAAGAGCATTGTATTTTGTACTGACGTAGCAACAACTTGTGTGTCTGCATATTAAGGAAGAAAATAAAGAATATTTGATTTTCGCATTTCTGATTTTTGATTTTCTTTCATCTTTATTTTGTATCGTGAGTCCTGTTTGGTATTTCGTACAGTTTCGTGAGTTGACTATTTTCTTTGCACCCCTAGAAACGATTCAACTTTGTTTTCATAACTTGTCTGAGGAGTGCTTCCTCTACATTCTCTGAGACTGTTATATTGACTATACTGTTGCCCATGCACATCATTTTAGGTGTTGCATTTTATTTTAAATATATATATGTTAATGAAAAGCAGAGCAAAGTCGGTCATCAGATAGAGGCCAAGTTGTTGTTTGTTTTTGTTTTCATTTAATGTTTCTATCTTCTACAGAGGCAGAGAAATAAGAGTAGCAGTGAATGTTTTTCTGAAAAAAAATCATCAGATTTCAGGAACTTTTTCAAAAATGACAGTTTTTTTCTAAGGAATATTTAGGTTTAAATGTGTTTGTGCATTACAATGTTATCTGAACTGACAGGACGGAAGATAGTTTCAGGAAAATGTTGCCTTGTGCAGGTTTTTGATGTGGCCAATCGACCGCAGACACCCAGGAGAAGATGGAAAGGATGCAAACATCATTTTTACCTGAGCATCAGAACCCGAGCCCACATCGTCCTCAAACACCACACCGTGCAGCTTCTCTGACGCCATGGTGTCACAGAGGCGGGTCAGCAGATCGCGTGGGTTGGTGTCATTGACCAGAACTGTCACTGGGCTGACCACCACAGGCAGGTCGACAAAGTTCTCTCCGCTGAGACGACCTCTGACCTCATTTTGGTAGCTGGAGCCGCTGAACACCACCGCCACATTGATGGACGAGTGGAGCAGGAGCGGTCGGGCGTTCAGGGGGATCGGGGATGAGATGAAAAGGAGGAGCAGGAGAGGAGGCCAAGGAGAGGGAGGAGGATGTCCCCTGGGTATTGCCATGGTGGCAGCCTACTGCCTGAGAAGGGAGGGGGGGGAAAGGGTGGGAGAATGGAGGGAAAGAGAGCAACAGTCAAACATACAAGCTGCTTTACTTTTATGATGTTTTTGACGTAATGCTTCATAATCCATCAGTACACATCCGTCCCTTATTTGACTCTCTCTTCCTCTCTCTCTCTGACCCTTTTGTATGACAGTATTAGCCCTGCATTTTCAACTCTTGTGGAAAATTGTGTGTGTGTGTGTGTGCGTGTGTGTGTATGTCAGTGTGCGCAAGTATGTGTGCATGTAATCCTCCAATCCATAATCCAGCCCCCAGTGTCATGACTGTAATCACCTCTCCATCTCTACACATCACTGATTCAGCACACACACACACACACACACACACACACACACACACACACACACACACACACACACACACACACACACACTAAACAGCACACGCCAAAACTCAAAGACAGGTCGTCAGCCCTCATCGCTTGGATTACATTACATTACAGGACGTCAACCGGCATCTCTCCACGTGCTGTGACGTCATCAGACTTTCTATTCATCAGAAATACAACAAGTCAGTTTGGGACAACACTGATGGCGACTGGCAATCTGTATATTTTTGGGTAAAAACCCTCTTAGACATTAGTAGGCAGTGTGAAAGTTTACGGGGCTGGGCAGGTCTGGGGCGCATGATGCATGATGCCATTTAAATAGAGATTACACGTAACAGCACACTTGGAATATACATTCGTCTTTCTTTCTTTTTTTTCATTTACATGTCCAGGGACTTTTTTTTTTTTAAACAAATAATTTAAAATGGTAAAAGAGAGAATTAGTTCCTATCAGCTGTTATATCACGAAAAACCCCAAATCTCAAACCAGAATTTGCCTCAAGTGGCTTTAAAAACTGTACACAAATGTACCAAAGACTTTGTCGTTACATTCTTGATCAAGATTTGGAAAAATTTCTTTAAAATCCTTTTTTTTTTTTTTTTTAAGGAAGAAACCTCAAGGAAAAGTGACAGAGAACTGCAGAACTTGCGTACCCACTGACCAAATGTTGATCTGACTACACCAGCAGGAACGTGCATGGATCTCCCGAACAAAATCACACAGATTTGACTTAAATGGTTTTATGTGTAAAGGAAAAGAAAAAAAAAAAACAACAATTCGCAACATTCCGCTCCTGCAGATACAATGAGGATTTTAATAATTTTCACATATCAATAGTCTGGCCCTTCATCTCTGGAAATGCTAGATTAGATATGCGGGAGGGACAGCTCATTAAGTATTCATGAGGAAAGTGCCACTTGATTGGGTTAGGGTTGAGGCATTCACAGGCCAATCAGGTAGCACGTCCCTCATGAATATTAATAGCCGACCCCTCGCTGATCCAATCTGGCACCAACCACTAACTCTTGGGAAACCATGGCGAGTACAACTTGAATAAATTAAGAAAAACAACTCACTAAAAAAGGAGTTTAAAATGTTTAAGCTGCAGGTTTGAAATACAGAAAGGGTTGGGCCACAACACAAGTGTGCCTGATCAAATGGTTTTGATGTGACACTTTAGCAACTTTAGCTTTAGCACAGTTTATCAGTTTTCCAAAAGCAAGTGTGGAGAAAATCTAATTTTCTCAATTTACCTCCAACTCCACCACCACCACCACCACCACCACCACCTCCCTCTGATCCTGGCAGGCAACAAGGATGCTTCGGCTTGTAAAACAGTTGATATTTAGCTCCAAATCACCGGGTTCCCTGAGAGCTCTGGAATGCTAATTCATTGGTCTCGCTTGAAAAAGAAAATCACCTGATCTCAAGTGACTACCTGGTAAAAACAAAGGTTGAAATAAAAAATTCATACCCAAATTTAAATTTCTCTGTGTGAAACGTTTCATTAAATCCCTTTTCATAGTTCAACCCTACACGCCCACGTTCACAGGAAATAATCTCAACGGGAAAATCCGGAAATCTACCCAAATGTTTGTCGCTCTGGAACAAAACTATGTTTAATAAATCCAGGATTGGAGGACCTCTCTTGAGGCTTGTGTCTGGTCCACGTCTCTGGAGTGCGTTCATCACATGCTAGCATCAACATTTGCATCTGGATGAAGCTACTTCAATAAAAGCTCTGCTGTTTGAAGATTTGGCCTTATTGAATCAATACCTTTGAAGCTTTAATAAATGCAGGTGGGCTCTCTTGGAGCAAATAAAGATCTGCACACACATTTGATAAGGGTTGGTTTTTTTTTGTTGTTGTATATTCTCCGGTCGGCCTCATCTGAGACCCCCGATAATTAACAGCACCTCCCAGCTTTGATTCAAAGCTTCTTTCAAAGCAACACTGGCTTAAAGGTGTCCCATCCTTCCTTTGCTGTTCATGCCCCTGGCATATCAATCATTCCTCTTAATAAGGTTTCATGCTCCTGGGTTTTTGGTGCCCACAGCTATAAAAACAATAATAAAACAATAATTTAACCCCTGAAAGACAATTCATCCCTGTTATTAGATACTACTGAAAGACGAACATCAACCGTTGAAGGGTCGAGGAGTTATGCTCCCATTTTTATTTTTATTTTTTACCCCCTGAAGTGAAACGAGACAAGCACCAAAAACCTGATCCTTCACAAACACGAGGACACTGAGCAGTAGTTTGTAAGGAGAACCTGTGAAATCGCAATTGTGCGCTCTTCAACAAATGTCCCCGAAGCTGCCAAAAACTTCAAGTTCACTTCTATGTAGACGCGTAGAGGAATCCAGCCATGTTACTGATCTCATCTCTGACAGACGCTCATTATTTACCCGTTTGGCTCAGTCTAATGAAGGGTTCCTCAGCATTCTGTTTGAAAAAAGACCCACGATCCACATTATTCATATAATAAATGTATCGGGCAGTGTCATCTGCATACAGTGACATTTTGAGCATTTAACAATTGAGTCTATAGTATGAAGACCACATAGCCAGGGGTTTATTTGAAAGGAAAAACAAATAAACCCAATGCTCCAACGGGATTTATGTCGATCCCCCCAGGGGGTTCATGCAGATTTTACACACTGCTGTTGGCATTTCACTCACATATCCTGCTGAGTTGACTTTATTTGCTTTGTTTCATCATACATTGATGTAAACAGTGAAAATGTGTTCAATAAAATTTCAGTAAATAAGCAAACTGTCTTTATAAGCAGCTGAAGCAGAAAAACAGATTATATTTCTAACCTCAATCCAGTATTCAACGTGGCACCACAGCTGTGCAGCAATTCAGTGAGTTAGAGAGTTAATACTGTACACAGAGAGACGTCTTAATGTCCTCAGGGTTGGGTATTGAAGTCTTGGATAAGAATCATTCCGAGGCAGATTTATGACCACGCCGCAAAAGTAAAATTGCAAAGTAATTACAGTAACTCCATGGAATCCAGATTAGTATTTCTATATGTAGGTTACACTATATTTTAAAGGTTATCTTGAAATTGCAGAGACACACTTCTTGGACATTGGGAAATATGAAATTTTTGTGTGCTTAAAATAGTTGGCAGCGTGTGTAAATGGATATAAAATGGGAGAAAAAAGTCTTTACATGCATGAGGCATCAGGTGGGGCTTGTGTATTTTTAAAAAAGTAGAAAAAAAATGATTCCCACAGTCTTTCAAATTCGGACATTTATTCGTTCATTCATCTTGTTTCCTTTTTTAAGGTTCGATATATTTTCGCTTATTTTGCTAATCTCCAATAAATGCTCTTGATTGAACAATAATAATTATGATGAAACCGTCTCAATAATGAGAATAAACAAAATTAATAAATATGATGAGCTGTTGTCTTTATTGTGACGTAAAAATGCTCATTTATATGATTGATATTTTTTTATGGGCAGCACGGTGGTGCAGTGGTCAGCACTGTGGCCTCACAGCAAGAAAGTTCTGGGTTCGAGCCCCGGCTGAAGCACAGGATCTTTCTGTGTGAGTCTCCATGTTCTCCCTGTTTCTGTGTGGGTTCTCTCTGGTACTCCAGCTTCCTCCCACAGTCCAAAGACATCAAGAGAGGACGAGGCTGATTGATACTCTAAATTGACCGTAGGTGTGACTGAGAGTGTGAATGGTTGTCTGTCTCTATGTGTTGGCCTTGAGATGGACTGGTGACCTGTCCAGGGTGAACCCTGCCTCTCACCTGAAGGCTGCTGGGATAGGCTCCACACCCCCCCCCCCCCCAACCTTAATGGGATAAGCAGTGGAAAATGGATGGATATTTTTTCATGATTTGATCACACAAAAGAGAGACATTTGGCAACATTTTGGCACAAGTCAAGTAAAAAATTGCAAAAAAAGGTAAGAGTCAGTGCTACACAGACAATTCGATTTTTAACAATACAATACATACCTGTTATGCACTATTTAGTCTGGTTTTATTCTATGATTTATGCACCAGTGGGCAACCGTCTTCAGTTCATTTTAACAACACTTTCAAACTGGAAGTTGCCTGCACGTCACCTGCTTTTGGACTGTTGAACCAGAAGAACAAGCAACAGTTTTTTTTGCTTCCTTCGTCATGTAAATCCGATTAATACAAGAAGAGTGAAGTTGCATGGATGCTTTGTACCAACAGTAAAAAAATAATAATAAATTAATTAATTAATTAAAAAAAATTTAAACAAAATGATCAGGAAATAAAACCAAAACACATCTCTGAAAATATGAAGAACAGGCGACTGCAGAAAGAGGAGGAAGAAATAGAGAGAAAAGACAGACATTCTGACTGGGTGGATCATATGACTGACGAGCGGGTCAAGTGTTCATTTAACAGAATAATCTCTGGAAAACGCAGCATGGCGAGCCTCAGATTAGCAGTGTGTCTATGTGTGTGTGTCTGTGTGTGTGTGTGTGGGGGGGGTGCTTAGGAAATTGACGGAATGGGTGTGTCTTCTCCAGATTAGCAGCAGCAACATAACAGAATGTGATTATGGCATAGAAAGGATGTGAACCGCAGTGTGTTTAATCTGACACAAACACAGCGCACAACAATCAGCTGACGCTCATCTTTTTAAAATTTTAATTAGGAAATAAATGGGAAGAAGATGCATGTTAATGAGATTGATGCGATGTCAAACACCAGATAATGAAAAATGGTGCAATCAGGCTGTCACTAAATCCTGTTGTTTTTACGCATTTATTTGCCGAAACGATGTTCACGTGAACGTGCGCAAGCGGGATGTTAGCTTCCTCGATGGAATGCAGCTCCGCCATGAGGGATAAAGTCTTTATTTTCTTACTGGGCCCCCAGTAGGGCTCCACTGTCAGTTTCAAGATGACTACTCAAAAACACACACACACACACACACACACACACACACACTCATCCGAAACTCACTCAGCCATGTACTGTTGATGACAAATTACCACATAGCTGAAGTGATACGTTTATGAAGACGAGACGGAATCTCTGCGTGACAGGGCTGGGAGACGACTCGAGCAAATACATGAAAAAAAAGAGAGAATCTGTAACCACAGGAGAGTGGAACTCAGGTCAAAAATCTGTTACTACACACCATGTGGCATCATTCACACCGTCAACTGGTGAGGTATGACCAGGGGAGGCAGCAAGACACGAAAGCCCATTTAAGACATAGAATGCATCAAATTTGCGGCCCGGTAGAGGCGGGAATTTGCCGTCTTGTCTGTGTGAAATGGAGGGGTAATATTCCTCTTTCCAAAAATAAAGCCGCCACTTGTGTGGTCGTGAACATATGACATGATGCGCAGTACGAAGTTGCGTGTGAACAGTGACGTACAACGTCAGAGAATATTTAACCCCGTGACAGTCTGGCAAACCTCGTAGTGTCCCAGTCCAACTGCCCTCTGCTGCTATCGTGGTCACAGACCTTCTGGTACTTTTTTCGTAAGTTTTTCGACTTGCGGGTGACGTTCCGTCATCCAGTGATAGCCACGTCCGTGACCTTTTCATACAACAAGCCATCCTTCACAGTCCCGTGAGGTGGTCATCCACGGTCCTCTCGCCAGTGATGGTTAGCAGCTCCCTGATCTCAGCGCCTCCCCAGGTGCTCATCTTGCTGAAGTGACGATGCGTCGGAAGAATATTTGGCCCCGTGACAGTCTGTGAGTCTCGAAACAGCATTTCGCCGCTCTGGCTGCCAGCAGTGTCGGTGTTGACATTCTCAGAGGTATTTGATGTGGGAGAACCAGCGAGCGTTATATTTGCAAGTTTGCGTCATCATCCACACCTCCACCCACCTTTACATAGCAATGGAGGCGGCAATAAGTGTACCCTCATAGGAGGAATTTTGCCGGGCTAAAACTGACCCCCAATTTGCCGCACTCTGTCTGAAACCTCGGACAGAGCCGTAAAAAAGACGGGCAAATTAGCAGCTCGGCGGCCGGTGTGAAAGTGCCTTAAATAAGTGTCCTCTTTCCTCTACGTCAAAGTGCCTTAAATAAGTGTCTTCTTTCCTCTACGTCAATTGCACTTGGTCGGACTCTCTTTAGCTCCGCAATTAGTTGAAAGTAAGTTTGGGTCACATTCTCACCATAATTAGTGTTGGTTCTTACCATATCAGAAACCAGAACCAGCCCGGTTGGTTTAAACAGTTTTTCTAATGGGCGAAATACAAGTAAGTTTGAAAAACGTTTAACGTTGCATGCTTGCTGTTAGCGATGGAGCAGGACAGACTAGATGAACTTAGTTGGTCCATCAACCAGTTAAAACGGCATTTTTTGTCTTCAGATGAATACATTTAAGATTTTTAAAACCCAGATTTAATGTTAAACACTAATTGTCTCATCATATCAAGTGTACTCGCACTTTACTGCATCTAGCCAGAACAAGTATGACTTTGTTGCATCATGAGAGAATGTGGCGGCACGGTGGTGCAGTGGTCAGCACTGTCGCCTAATGGCAAGAAGGTTCCAGGTTCCAGCCCCAGCTGGAGCACGGGGTCTTTCTGTGTGGAGTCTCCATGTTCTCCCTGTTCCTGTGTGGGTTCTCTCTGGTACTCCAGCTTCCTCCACAGTCCAAAGACATCAAGAGGGGACGAGGCTGATTGATACTCTAAATTGACCGTAGGTATGAATGTGAGTGTGAATGGTTGTCTGTCTCTATGTGTTGGCCCTGAGATGGACTGGCGACCTGTCCAGGGTGAACCCCGCCTCTCACCTGAAGGCTGCTGGGATAGGCTCCACCCCCCGCCACCCTTAACAGGATAAGCGGTAGAAAATGGAGGGAAGAGAGAACACGCCGGCTCAAACATTGGACCCCATTTTTGGTTGGTGCATTCAGGGACATACAGCAGACACAGTAGAGAACAGGCAGTCATTTATCCCCTGGGATATGATGGCGTCCCTATACTGAGTCCCTGGGGGAGTTTGGGGGGTGGAGAGGAAATGAGCAGAGAGGATCTACTTGATAGGATGAGCATCATCACCGCCATGTGAGATCTATCAACGTGTCTGGCTTGAACCATGTTTCCAGCACCTTTTTGGAACTGATTTGATTGCATTAATTAGGGAGCTTGAATTAGTGGGGCTGGAATTAACGTAGTCGACGGTCTTCCTCTCATCAACGTATTGCAGGCGCGGCGCCCTGACAGCTGCATCAAACATAAGGATTCTCTAGAGCCTCATTTATGCAGACTTGAGATCAGTCCAAGAAATCCCAGTGTGGAAAAGTATCCTGCAGCAATGATTTCATTGTTACCTAAAACTGCTTTTTCTGACTCATACCAAGAGTTCCTAAGTAGCGCTTGTTAATGTGATCATTTCAAATACCGTATTTAGTTTGTTATGTTTATGATGGTCGTATTTCAGCAGATCTTGAAAAAAAAGTGTTGCAATGTGTCTTTAAACCAGCAGTGGCAGCACTGAGCACCACACTAAGCATCTGTGAGCAAGGAGGAGTCATCAGAAGGCCACAGGATGACGTATGTCTGCATGTCAGAGTCGAGAATGGTTTTTTTTTCCTCATATATTTTCCTTTAAATACCTAATAATCAGGTTAGAAAAGGACGTCGGCTGCAGTTCAGCGCCAACAAAGAGAAGAGAACGTGTCACTGAGACAACGTTCATTTGATGTGTTTGCATGAAAAATGCGATTTTGATGCTTGAATATCAAAAAGGGGTTGAAATATTTTCTTCTTTGATGACGGGGCATAAAAAGGGAAGTTATTATTTGTGCTCATGTTACTGACATAGAGTTTGCTATCGTAAACAAAATGGCCAGTTTGTCATAAAACGCAGTCATTTTAAGCAACGGCAGGTCAGAAATATCATTTGCAAAGGTTTTTAGTGTTTGCAGTTTTGTTTTTTTTAATCCTTTTTTCTCTCCTATCTAGCGCTGATTTTAATATTTTATGGTCACAGCTCCTTTACTCGCTGGTCGTCTCGGTTCCTGGTGTAAAACTCTCCATTTAATGAATTTGCTGAAACATCATGAGAGGAACTGAGAGGAGAAATTTACCTCTGGAACCAGAGCTGCTCTGAAGGTGAAGCTAAATTTACAAAGCAGAATTAACACTATATTTATATTTATATATATATATATGGTTTATATTATGTAAGACGTGGATACATTTCTTTTCTGAGGGTCACAACCCCTGTCAAATGATTTGTTTAATTATCGATCGGACAGCTCAGGTACTCAACCCAGTTCCTATTCACGCACGCTTTGCAACTGAGCTTTGCCAGTTAACCGATAGCCGATATGCTAAATCAACTAGCCAGCAACTCGTGAGAGGTGTGTAAGTGTAAACAAAATGGCGTTTTCATCTTTACCTCTCTGATTTTTTCCTCTTTTTTTAATTTAACATTACTTCAGCAGCACACCCATGAAAGTTCCCCCCTCAGCAAAGCGGTGACGTCTGCCATGGCAACTATGTTCAACTGGTTTTATTGGGACTTTATTACATGTCACAACTCTGGGGGAGGGGGAGACCCCAACTGATTTGGATTAATGAGACCCCAGTCAATCTCTGAAGTCATTTTTAAACCAGTCACATTAATGGTTACGTGTATGACAGTATAAACACCACTGATGGAGCTTGAACCGTTCTGTCAACCCGCTCAACTGCGACACCCCTCTTTTCATCCCTCCATCCCACCATCTCTCCTCCTTATGGATGACTGGTAGAGGACAGATTGATTTGTGCAACATGCATGTATGCAGCTCACACACACACACACACACACACACACACGCACGCACAGCTAATAACCTTCTACATACAAAATTATTCTCACAGTATGAATAAATGTGCTTCGTGTTTAACCTCTGAGCTTATTAACAAACACGTCACACAATCCCTGTCACATACATTTATCTCAATTAAGGTTTTAACTGCTAATATTGTGAGACAACCCCTCTGTGGATTCCTGCTCTCACACCTTCAGGTTTGACAGCTTTAGCGGAAATCATTGAAGGCCGAGACGAGTGACGTGGGTGGGAGGAGGGCGTATGCAGGCCGACTTGGACCTCTGCCACTCACATGTGCAACAACAAGAATCTGACTCTCCATCTGTTGCGCAGACGTTCACTTCAACCGGCCTGACCTGCGGCCCTGAAACTGTCTACTTTCAGACCCTCGAAATCCTCCCCCACTGCCCCCTTTCAATCATCCCAAGACCCCTCTGGGTTGTGGCGGAGACCTCACGTAGACCTACAAGCCCATGTTGAGAGAGCCGGTGTTCTCTGTCACCATCAACTGCCCATAAAACAAATGATCCAGGATGTTGTGGCATAAAATACTTCATATAAACCGGAGCCATTTTTGGCCCCACAGAGGAATTCCAGGAGCATGAGGTTAAAAAAGAAGAAGCATTTTTCAATAAAAAAAAAAAAAAAAAAATTGGACAAAATTTGGAGGCAAAAATCCAAATATGTTGCATTTGTGCTGATTTATGATTCCATGACTTAACACGCGACCCCTGTTGGTGCCCTAAACCCTGTGTTGAGAACCACAGCTCTGTTTGATCAATGGCAACGGATGTCGCGACTTAAAATTCTGCTGGAGCAGTTTGCCACCTCAGAAGAGATGCCCAGTAGCCATGACTGGTAAAAGTATCATGCGACAAAAACAACAACAAAAAAGGACAAAAACTAAAAAGAAATTTTTTTTTTTTTTTTTTTAATCTTGCGAGGACAGATTTAATTATGTTCACCTATTTTAGCCCCCAGACCACAAGTTGGTATCTACTGGATGAAAACACACAATGTTCAACCATATGAAGTGGATCAGCCTCAGAAAACATTGTTAGAAGCTTGATGGGTCGAATTTTTGAGTAAATATTTCTAAAAAAAAAAAAAAAAAAAAGGGATACAAAATTCAGACCAAAAAAAGCCTCAGAAATGCTGTCATTGGGGAAAGAAAAATGTTAGCAAAAGAAAGAAACCGCTTGCAGAATTAATTTATTCTCTAAACTATCACGTGACTCCTGGGGGCCCTAAACCCCCTATTGAGAACCACCGTCTGTTTATGTGTGCATCTAAGTTACAACATACTGGAGGATTGTGCAGGCTCAGTAGAGATTTTCAGAAGCAATGAAGGGGATAACATTTTAAGTACATGACAAAAAAAAAAACGGTAAAAAAAAAAAAATATATATATATATATATAAAAATGCGTCAATTCAGACCGACAACTCATACAATGTTTTAAAAGAACTGTCGAAAACACGAAATAACATATCATCGCCTAAATCCTTTTTTCAAGTATTTAAGAAAACACAAAAAACTGAAGACAAAACTTCATAAGGAGTTGGTTTAGGCAAAAAAACAAACAAAAAATCAACAAGGTTAAATCATGACTTAGGCGGTTATTTTAAGGAGGCGACGGTATGTGAACCGAGGCCTCGGGGGAGATTGTCAGAGGGTTAAAAAAAAAATAGAAAATCACAAAAATCTTTCAATAACTGTCACAGGATGAAAAGATCTGACGTGGGGACATCATAAATGTAAACTGGAGCGATATCAAGTTCAGAAATACTTTTAAAAGGTTTAAGATGCTGTATTTTAAGTATTTTGTTAATGCTAACAGCCCGCCCCCCTCCAAAAAAAACAAAAAAACAAAATCTTCCATTTACTGAATGAAAATATACGTTAAAAGGTTACACGTGTAAACTGGGGCAGCGTGCAGCCACTGAGACGCTTTCATAAGAGGCTAAAAT
This sequence comes from Aulostomus chinensis, assembly GCF_037954235.1. Classification (NCBI taxonomy): domain Eukaryota; kingdom Metazoa; phylum Chordata; class Actinopteri; order Syngnathiformes; family Aulostomidae; genus Aulostomus; species Aulostomus chinensis. Next base: position 17,907,421 of record NC_141342.1, on the reverse strand, counting down.
TGAAAACCTGCTCAAACTCATTTCCACGGGATTACGTCCATCATCTGGCGACTCATCTGCGGGCCCTAAACCTCATGTTGTGAACCACGTTGCTGGTGTATGATGTTGCAACATGATATATGTAACCGGGAGCTGGAAAACTCTTTGCACTAATGGAGAAAAATGAGACACGCGCAAGCCTCTTATGGGGGGTCAAATCAATGAGCACGATGGGACATCTGATAGGGCCGCTGCTATCATCAATAATCCGTCAATAAAAGACTCGTTCGGAGTCGAGAGCAGGTATTAAAGGACACTGAGCCGGCGAGGAAGCGCTAATATGTCCTCTTCCAATAGTTCCTGTTCTAGTAACAACTGCATGTTCTGTTTCTGTCAGCAGCAGATGGGAGTTTTCTCTCGAGGAAAACCTTCATTTATGACAAGTGGAACTGCACTCTTGAGTGTCTCGTCCCCATGAGCTCCTCTTTCTTGTCTTTCTGTCTTGTTCCACATCCGTCCCTCCCACTTATGTATGACCTGTGAATTCCTGTCAGATTTGGTGAGCGTGTATAAACAGTACATGTGCGTCCGCGCTTATGTGTGTGTGTGTGTGTGAGTGTAGACTTACCTTCACTTTCTGCCGTCATCCAATTTTAACTCCTGCTGCTCCATCGCTCCCCAGCTGCTTCCCTCCAAACGTTGACTCCTTGTGTTTCTCTTTTCTTTCTTTTTTTTCACCCTCTTTTCACCTTCCTCTCTCCCCTCTCATCACCTGTAGGAGTGCGCATTAAGACCGAGCCTGTGTGTGTGCATGTGCGTGTGTGTGTGTGTGAGAGAGAGAGAGAGTGAGTTATCAGTGTGTGTGTGTGTGTGTGTGTGTGTGTGTGTGTGTGTCAGCTTTGGATGTCTGCACACTCCCCTGGAGGACTTCACAATGTGACAGCAGTGTTCTCCAAAATTCTCTCTCTCTCTCTCTCTCTCTCTCTCTCTCTCTTCCTAACTCCTCACTCACTCTCCTCTCCCTTTAAAAACGGTCAGGAAGGTGACGGCAGGATATCAGGACGAGAGAGAGGAAAAAAGAAAGTGAGGGTGACAGAAGACGAGAGGCGCTGCAGCTCCCCCTCAGACAAGCCAGTGTTTGTGTGTGATTGAGTGCATCTGCACATAAAACCCACTATGTTTAGCTTCTCCTTCTTCTCCTTCTTCTTCTGTATCCCTCAGGCTCTCCGCTGGTTGGATGAGGAGAGGAGTGAAGGGAGGAGGAAGAGTGATAAAAAAGCCTCTTCAGCGGAGGAGCACAAACGCCGGTAACACTTCAGCAGCAGCGGCGTCGCTTCCCCGCTGTCTCCTCCTTTCTGCCCCTCTCCACCTCCTCTGGCTCTTTTCCCCTCTCCCTACTCGGAGCGTACGGCAGATCCATGGGAAGTTAGAAAATCACAAAAAGAGAGAAAAACTGCGAGCGCATCTTCGGAAAGTTTTTTTTTTTTTTCTTTCTTTCTTTTCCCCTTCCTGTAGGCGGTGGTAGGATCCCCTCAAATCCGGGGATGATGCGTCTCCTCAGGTCCTGTGTCAAAAAGGATGAGAGGAGGATGAAAACGTGGGTTTTTGTCCTCCTCCTGCACTCCTTTCCATATGGAAGTGAGGTGATCCAGATGTTAGTTGATGGTGGGAGCGTCAGCAACATGGAGAGAACAGTGGGACAGATGGCCGGTCTGCAGGGTCGGGCCGGCTGTGCACTAGCAGGTCCTCATCCTGTTGCACTGATTTGTTTCTCTTTTGTTTTTCCTCTCACCAGACTTTTCTCTATCTCTCCCTCTCCCTCTTTCTCTTGCCGTTGCGCCGCTCATCTGCCGGTGCTGTCACAGCAGTAATCCTGCTTTCCATTCCCTCTCTAACTCATCTTTTCTTTATCTCTCTCTATCTCCTCTCACTCCATCACAGGAGGGGCTGCATGTGAGTCCTGATAATAATGGTGTGAGGATTTAGCCTGCCTCCCTTCCTCTCCTCCCACTCTCTCACTTTAGCGCAACCCCTCCTTCTCTCCCAACACACTTTGCTCCCATTTTCTCAGTATTATTCACCTTCTCTCCTCGCATCATTCTGTCACGTATCCTGCCTTCTTTTCCCTAAATCACCTCCCTACATTGCACTCTCGTTTCGTCGACGTTTCATTCCCTCTCTCTGATTTTTTCCCCCTTCTTCTTTACCATCAACAGGTCTGAATAAATCCCTGGAGTTCGGACCCCCCCAGGTACTAATGTTGTTTAAAAAGGTAAAATGAAGGTGTTCTTTTGACATAAAGCCCATAAGAAAGCCTATAAACGAAGAAGAAGAAAATGATGGATTGAAAATAACCTCCAAGTGTCATGTCGCGCCCTAGATTTTTAACTAAAGTATTAAATGTGACTGTGTCACTCGTGTAAAGTTAATTGCAAAACCTTATCAGGCTTCTCTTAGAGGCTATGACCTGAACAGCTGATGAACCAACTGGGCACATGTAGCGTTTAGCGAGCCAGCAACATACATGTGCGTGGTGATTTCATGTGGCAATAAGCCTCAGACTCTAGACTTACCAGAAAATCCATGACTGTTCCTCCGTTTCCTCTCCTTTCTCCTCTCTTGTCAGTTCCTGAGGACTGAGATACTGCAAAGTGTACTTCTTGACACCAGTCACAATGCTAATTTGTGTAAATGAGGTGGAGGAGGAGAAGAGGAAGAGGCAGAAATTTTCAGATTATAACCTTCTCCGCGGCTTGCAGAAAAGTTGAATTTAAAGAATCAGCACCTCCCTCAAACAAATAGTAATCCTCATGAAGGCAAGATTTACAGAGTGCAGTTTTAAGCTAACCTGCAACTTGGCTCACCATGGGTTCTCCAAAGCGAAAGCCAGACATGGATGTTTCTGCAATAACCTTAACAATGAACAATGCATTTATGCTCTGTGAAGCATAAACGCAGCTGTGAGAAGTACAAAGCTAACGTGAAGCTAATGTTAAGCTAACGAACGTTTTCGGTGAAATGACGATTAAAGCCCTTGAAAACACCTGTAGTCTTGTTTAGCAATTTGTCATTAATGGCCATCTTAAGGCATGAAAAATTACTGTATTTACTGATATATTGTATGTTATAGAACCCAATGCAAAAAAAAAAACAGAAGAACTTTGTGTTAGCAAAAGTCCTTATTTCAAGCTTTTACAAAAACTCTTCACTTTGACACAAACTGGATGTTCAGCAATGCTCATTTCTAGGAGCTGCTGTATTACACTGCATTCATTTTAGATAGACCAAATAATTTGACTGTATTTTTCTATTTTCTGACATTTTATCGGTAAAACAATCTCTTTAAAAGGCAGCAGAATTGTGCCCCCCCCCCCCAACAAAAAAAATCACGATACAGTTACAGCTGCAAAACCTATAAAAGCCCACATTTACATTGGATTTTCCGATCAAAGCAATTAAGCCAAAGATGCTAAGCTCTGTATTATTTGCTGCTCGTCTCATTCATGGATCAAAGTGTTTATTGTGAAGGCCTCAGAGAAAGCGGGAGAGAGAAGGAACAAAAAAAATCAATCCGTCATAATTCTCATAACTTTGGTTCTCTGGGATAAAAAAAAAAAATACACAAACGGGTTTTTTTAAGGAGTGTTGACAGGAATTGTGTTGACATGCATGAATACGTGTGAGTGCTAAGAGGAGAGTGTAGTGAGTAATGCTAAACGTGTGTGTGTGTGTGTGTGTGTGTGTGTGTGTGTGTGTGTGTGTGAGAGAGAGAGAACTGTCTGATTGCTTCACACTCTTCGCCTCTCTTCATGGCTTACTTGTGACAGTAATTTCGTGGAGGAGAGACAAACAATTTTGCTTTGCTGTCCTCCCCTCTTTTACTCACACTGTCGGGCAGGCGTTTCATAGTTTTACAGAGCGCTGCCTTTTACAGGTTAGCATCACTCCTAATAAAAGCTGTTTTCTTCTTCTGTCCTCACCAGGCAGCTTGGTCAGGTGACAGGCCTTTTAACATGGCGCTATAAATACAGACGAGTGTTAAAATAGAGTGTTTGAGATGTGAGACGTGTGACTGAGGCGTCTATATCTGTATGGGATGCGGGCGCTGGATAAAGTGATACCTCTGATGAATAGAAATAGACAATAGCAAACAGATGTTTTAAGGCTGAGCAGCTGGACTGTGTGTAAAGCAGCCAGCAGGGAACATATGTTCTCCAGCCCGATCAGATCTACAGATTAACTCCGATAGATTCAGCAAGGAAACAAAATTACGTTTACATGGGGAAGACTGCTTTCTGACAGGAAAAATAATGAATTCTCCGCTATTATGTGTTGTCAGGAAGGATTTATGTTATATTATCTTGTGAGAAGTGGATTTTTTGAGAAAATATTGTCAATATTTGCAGTTCTGTAACATAACACACTGTCCAGCATTTAGAAATTTGTGTGATGGTTAAAACTCAGTGGTTAACTCTTCAAAATCTATCAGTTTTGGTGATAAATTGGCCTCCGCGCCGCGTCCATGCAACCTGTAATGGATGTGACATCTGTGGAACCTCTTGGGGGAATTTGTGGGACATAAAGATGAACAGAAAAGATTTGTGGTCAAAGGTCAAAGGGCAATTTCCCTGTCATTTCACACACACGTCCGCCACGCGATACCGCTGAGGGATTTGCTTCAAAACGCCAACTGGAACTTCAGGAATGGCCTGAAAAGTGTTCGGAGGTCAAAGGTCAAGATCGCAATGATACTCACACACCCCAGAGGTGTACAACCATGATGTAGTATTTATAGTTCTTTTTCTATTCTTTTCTTTTTTTTTTTTTTGAAGCAGCATTGCTGAATACATTTGGAATCCTGGCACTAAAATGTTAACGTGTAGATTTTATTTTTATTGGACAAAAAAAAAAAAAACATTTCCAATGCTTCTAAACAAAAATCATCATGTTGCTTTTTAAATGTTGGTAAAGCAGCTGAAAATAGACAATTGCCAGTAGATGAGTCGGCATTTCTTTTGTTTTTTTTCTTGTTTCTCCCGTTGTACCACATGCTGCTGCGTCTCTAGATCCATGTGTTGCTGCTCCTGTCAGGGTTGGAGTCTCCATGTGAGGCACTTTCCTCTGGAAATATTTGTTCAAAACCTATTTTGGGGCTGCAGCTCACTCAGCGTGTCGACGCGGCTGCCGTACGCTCTCAGTTTGCACACAAAAGTCGGATGCCAGCGGGGATTTTCGTCCGTATGAAGGGCGCGTAAGGTTTAATTACTGCAGGGGTGATTTTAATTTGGTCTGGAGGACACTGACCAACGGTATCCTACCATTAAGGCACCACAGAAAAGCACGTGTTGTTCTGGGTTTATGGTTATAAATATCATTACTTCATGAAAAAATAGAAAAGATTCAGCACCTCGGACAGAGCTTCATATTGCATCCAGGAGTCCAGACGTCATTCCTGCCGCTCTCCCAGAGAGTCGGCCGGCGAACGTGCATCCCCTTTGACAACTCTGTTGCCGTGCCTGTGGTCATGCTCTTATTAAAGTCAGCTTTGCAACCCAGTTTGGGGGTTTTTGGTTTTGGTTTTGGAAGCAAGTGGATGACACTGTTGCTGTTTGTGACATCAATTTGAAACGTGGTGTTGGAACTGCAGAGGTATTTGGTTTGTTTTTTTTCACAGCAGTTATGTAAAAGATGAGCGCTGTACCTCATCATCATCATCGGCGCGATCAAAAATACGTGCGTGCGGGCGAACACAGCGGCAACAAATCGTTACATTTCAACAGTTACAGCTTATTGAAACATCTGCGAAGTATCAAGCAACATCGTGAGTGAGCTGGAGTCCCATTTCTGTAAGAGACGAATATCTGCTTCACCTCTCTTTGGTCTCCTTCATGAATAAAGCTGCATTTAACGGTTTAAATGAACTGATAAAAGGTAATCGTTCCTTTTTCTTACCGGTTGGTTTTTGTTTTGTTTTGCTTCCTTGTTGTCTCTGGGTGTCTCTGCTGCCCACCAAGCTTTTACTCAGCTCCACCTTTGCCCCGCGGTCCACCTGTGCACTCTGACCTTTGTCTGTGGAGAAGAAAAGATGTCTTCTGTCATCTAACCCCGAGCTTTGTGTGTGTGTGTGTGTGTGTGTGTGTGTGTGTGTGTGTGTGTGCGCGCGGGGGCTCAGGTTAGTAATGACGTCACAACATCAACTATGTACGCTCTATTTTCATACAGCTGATCGGTGGAGAAGACGAAGAGCGTCACTGAAACCGAAACATTAAAATACGCTTCAAGCGGAATGAAAATATGTGTTTAAAAACAATTTTGAAGGAGACACCTACTTGGCAAGACTGAAAGGGAAATACCCTGACAGCTAAAGCCTGGTCCCGTGGGTCTTAAACCTCTGTGAAGCCTTAAACCTCAGGAGCTCTAAAACTGTCAAGCCGGCAGTGGAGTCAGGCAATGATATGAGAAATATGATCCATCTATGAGTTAGATAAAACCTTGTAAGAATGAAATGTCCTCGATAGAATGTGATACAGGGATTTACAATAGTCTACAATTAGAGATGAAAGCATCGATAACCTGGCGAATGACGTGATGAATAAAAGATGATAGCCCCGACCCCCCCCCCCCCCCAAAAATCCTATGAATTCAGAGACTGTTGGACATTGTTACTGTAATAGCGCTAAGACGGAGGGAGCTACGATTTCATGCTACGTAGCTGGGGGACTCTCTGAGACATCCATCACTTAAAATAAGTCTTACAGGGAGTAAGGCTGGCATCGTCACAGGAACAGCAACAACAACGACAACAAAAAAAGGCAGCATCATCCGCATAGAAAATTAGAGATAATGTCACGATTGCCCAGGCCTACATTTTGTCTCCCGCAGTGTAAATGAGCGTAAAAATGGAGACCTGGTGAACAAAGGTATGTTTTGAGTGTCACTGCTGCCTCTCTTTCACCGCTCACGTATGTCTCCCAGTTTCGGTCCGAAATGCAGACACCCTCTTGACCTTTAAGAGCAGACTAAAGACCTTCCTTTTTGATTAGGCTTATAGTTGGGGCTGCTTAGGCTGGCCCTTAGATATGCTGCTATAGGCTTAGGCTGCTGGGGATCTCCCATGGTGCACCGGGCTTCTCTCTCCTCCTCTCTTCCCTCTCTGTCCTCCTATATGTGTCATACATAAATCACACTCATACGTATTACTAACTCGTCTTCTTCTCCGGAGCCTTCGCGCTCCCCGCTTCCCAGATCCCAGGTGCTGCTGGAGGAGGCTGCAGACCTGAAGAGGCTCCAGCTGCCACCCGTAGCTCCACCTGCTCACGTCCCCGTCTGTCCATCAGTCTCTTCCCTTTCTCTCTCGCTTTATCTCTGTCCCACTCTTTCCTTCTGCATATCTGTCTTCCTCCATTATCTGTCTTTCTCTCTGCCCTGCTCTCCTGCTCTCCTTCCCCCCAACCGGTCAAAGCAGAAGGCCGTCCCCACTGATCCTGGATCTGCTCCACCTTCCTGCCCGTTAAAAGGAAGGTTTTCGTCTCCGCTGTTGCAGGATGTGCTTGCTGATGGAGAATTGTTGGGTGGAGGTTCATTGAAGGAGTGTGGTTCTAGACCTGCTCTACCTGTAAAGAGTCATGAGATAACTCTTGTAGTGATTTGGCGCCATACAAATAAAAGTGACTTGTATTCCATGTTGTTATTATTCATAATTCTTTATCTAGGTTGTCATTGATTATTTTGGATGTATTTATTTAAAAAGGGACAGCAAGAACATTTCAGCTTTTGCATCCATGTAGATATGAGAAGGTTAGCCAGAAGGCTAGTTTTCATCCGTAGCCCGTGAAGGTCGTTCCACCGTACGTAACGCAATACAGCGCACGCCAAAGAGTGGAGAGGGAAACCACACACGGGTGCACGCACCTGGTCAAGCTGTTGGTGACCTGTGGACGGTTCAAGACGCTGGACGCTGACGCTGCGCATCAAATCTCGCATGTCGTGCAACATATTAAAACAACACAATATCGCGCAAAAACATATCCCCAAACCTCTGCTTGTGTATGTGGAGCCTAGAAATGGGTTTCCTGTCAGAGAGCGCAAGTTCGTGTGAGCCGATAAAAGAGATTGTGTTAAATGGGCAGATGATGTCGTCTGATATCGATCGGTATCGATCCCCTGATCGTATCGCGACAGACTTTGTAACAGCTGTGTGTGTGTGTGTGTGTGTGTGTGTGTGTGTGTGTGTGTGTGTGTGTGTGTGTGTGTGTGTGTGTGTGTGGTTGGAGACCTTAACAGGACCTCTTGTCCTCATGGGGTCCAAAGATTAGTTGCTATCCAGAAAAACATCATTTGTGAGGTCATGGTTAAGTTGTGAATTGGTTCACACACGCGCGCGCGTGTGTGTGTGTGTGTGTATGTGTGTGTATGTGTGTGTGTGTATGTGTGTGTGTGCAGATTTTTAAACAGGCAATCATCACTCAGTGAGTAAACAGCTCTGGAGATTGGACTAATGTGTGCTTGGCTGTGGAGGTGAATACTAAAGACAGAGACGGACAGACTGAGACAGTAAAGACAAAGCAGGAACACAAGATGGAGAGTAAATAAACTCCATGCGTGCGCTCACATTAGAAGGCAGCCATCAGAGCTGCATGCATATTTGTGATTAGCCCACATTTGTGATATTTTTATCACCCAAATGCAACTCTTTGATCAAAGCCATGAGTCAGAGGAGGGAGAAACATCCTAAAGGACTTTATTTCTCTGAGTGTGTGTTAGAAACGCCTCCAGGCTTCTCTGGCTGATCTCTTTGGCCGCTTGCTCACACAAACACCCCCCCAGCTACTGGTCAGTGTGTTTGTCTGCTTCTTCATCTTGATTCCTCCTCTCCCTCCTCTTTAAAGGCAAACTTTGAAAGCAAAAAATAGATCAATAGTGGAGAGAAGTGTCAGATCCATAAATAAATCTGCTCTTTGTGCAACTTATTTGAGACCGGCTGGCAGGTATTAATACAATTTCTCGTGAGACAAAGATCGTACGTGTGGACGTGCATGTCTCTGCATATTTTGGGCATTTGATTTTTAAAGAGAAATAATAATAATAATAATAATTTATTATTATTATTATTAACAGTAATAATGATGAATGCTATTTGCAAAGCACAATTTCATCATCACGTCATTAGACGAATAAAAAATATTAAAAGCGTGGGTCTGTCGTGGGTTTTCACCCTGCGGCGTTCCTGACGGCCACGTTTTATTCTGTCTGGAATTCAAATGACGTCACCTGACTCACGACACACTTTATAGGCTCACGCAGTTCAACTGATACAGCTCCTCCAGGTGACACTCAACACTGGAGAAGTGTGTGTGGTAGCTCACATAATGTATGTTGTTGTTGTTGTTGTTGTTGTTAAAGGTGGGCTAAATATAGGCCGTGCTTGAGTGTCACGTCTCCTCTTCATCGCCACTCCATTTCTCTCCTTGGTTGATTTTATGAGGGGGCTCACTGGTAATTATCGACTCTTGTCAAACCTAGTAGACTCAGCAAGACGGCAGGTCACCTGTGAGCCTGATTGAGGTCCTGTGTCCCTCTGTCTCTCGTACACACACACACACACACACACACACACACACACACACACGCATGGATGGAGGCAGCAGCAGGTGAATGCATGGTGTTTCATTACACTTCTGATTTGGTCATTTATCACGTCACAGTGGGGTCACTGTGTGTCTCTGAGACTGTGTGTGTGTGTGTGTGTGTGTGTGTGTGTGTGTGTGTGTGTGTGTGTGTGTGTGTGTGTTGGCATGAACGAGTCAATGTTTTCCGTTGTTTCCTGTTGCTTTATTTATTCCGCTTTGACTGAGTGGACGTGGATACAAATCACAGCATTAATGAAATTACTCAGCATTTAATTACTTTCTTTCTTAAAGGGATAGTTCACAATACAAATCCACTCGTTGTCTTCTCACCTTCATGCTGATGGCAGATCAGGTGACGTTCACTGCTGGAGTTTCACAGGAAAAAGGAGATTCAGATTCAACTCCCAAACAACTGAAGTGAATGGAGACCAATTTTTATACTTGGGGAAAAAAATAAAAACTGAAAAATGCCTCCATACTGCTCATCCACAGTAATCGATGTATCCTGACGTCTGGACACAAGCAGAACAGACACCACGTTTTTATTCTCATTGAGAAAAAAACAAAACAAAAACAGAAAAAAAAGCAGCCACCATGAATGTTTGTCTTGTCCCTTTAACCGAACTTCCTTACATTTAGCAAGTGAACAAACAACGTTTGGCTGCAGTTTCCACTTTAAAGTGTTCGGCTGAAGATTGATGATAGATAAATGAAGAAGCCTGATAAAACTATCAGGGCTCAGTCAGACAAACAAATAAACATTTTAAAACCACAACAAGGTCACATGGTTTTGAAGCAGGTGAAACACCAAGGACTTCATTAAAAGATGTTTGCTCACAAATGTATTTTAATGTATGCACACCTCAGATGAATGTTAAGTGCGTTGCATTAATTCCCTCCCTTCTTGCTACGCTAATGTATGAATGGACTGTGTGTGGAGGTCCCTGTGTGGATATCGTGAGATGGCGATAGGATGTTTGCGCTAACACACACACACACACACACACACACACACACACACACACACACACACACACACACAGATCAAAGCTCTGCTCCAGCCTCAGTTCAGTAACCTCTGTGTTTCTGTGTCTGCTGCTCTATGTGGAAGACAGAAATAATCTCGACAGCAGTCACATGCTTGATGAGCTGCTCCGATATGTGTCGTCGTGATTCTCCTAAAGATCACCAGAGGAAACACACTAAAATGTCCGTTTATACACCCTCACGGTGAGTGCAGCTTCTTATTTAAAGTTGCAGCTTCTCCATCCAGTGACGCTGATGGTGGCTGGAACTTGCCTGAAGAGCTGTTGCTATAGTGCCTCCTAGTGGTTGATCCCAGTCATCACCATTTCCAGAGATATTGAGAATTAAGGATTTTAGGTGCATGAGACACGCAAAAGGCAAATATGATATATATTTTTTTGCTGGAAAAGATGAAAGAGGATGAAACTAAACCAACTAAAACAAGTTCATTATCTTTATCGTGCCGTCATTTCTATTTAGCCAGATATCCTAAGGTTGTTTAGGCTGCAAGGTGCAAAGAAATCAGTACCCCCCCCCCCCCAAAAAAAAACAAAAAACGCACGTGTCCTTGCAGTTAAACCAAGATACGGTCCCCTGAAAGTCCTCTGGTTTTCAGAAATGATTCTGAAGAGACACAACGCGCTTTGATTTAATCACTAATGAACTCCACTGTCATGCAGTCAGCCTAAAGCGATGAGAGCAGTTTTAAAGCTTTTCTGTGGTCGATGTTGAGCTGCCAGACAATCTCACCCGCTCTCCTTTCCTCCTCATCGCGTTGAGGAGTTCTAACTGTCAGTGCCCCTCGTAAAACCGTGTATCTTAATGCCATGAAACTGTGATATTTTTGGAACGATTGCCGCGGCGTTTTTTGCAAAAGTAAGACGGCGAGACGAGCCGCCACTGCTGACGCCGGGTGTCGAAGACTCCAACGCACAGATGTTGAAGTTTTGTAGAAAATGTCATTTAAGTTTGGTCTGATGTCAAACTCCGAAACGCTTCTTATAAAAACCAAATATCCTGTGCAAAGAAAATAAAAAATGAGTTTGGGTGAAAAATCGATGTTGAAAGATGTACCAGTACATTGGGTTTCGGTTCCTTCTCAACACACAACTTAAAACCAACAAATTATCGGCTGCGGTCGGTATTCTACATCACATTCGGGTAACGTGACATCACAACCTACATTCAATCACACATCGACATCTCAAACGCCGGCGTCTGCTGCTCTAATATCTCAACGCTGTGCAAATGCACCTCAGACGGTTGCGTCCGTCTACTAAATCTGTGCATGGTTTTTTTGTGAGGTGTAGCTTTTCGCGTCCGTACGGCAGCGCAGGAACCAAACTTTTTCTTAAGACAGTCATTTATTGAGGCACTTGACACAAGCCATGAAATGTACAAATCAAATACAACAAAGTTAAGGTATATTTCACATTCTTGCATCTGTAAACATGGTAAAGGTTATACATTCTGACAGTTAATTCACATTGTACTGCACCCCTGCACAGCGTACATCGTATGACAGCAGCTACACAGAGTGTACAAAACAGCGACGGAGCACCAAATACAAAAACTATAATCCAACCCCTGTAAACTCTTTCATTTAAAAACAAAAACAAAACAAAACATCATGTTGTAGTTCATGTGCTCACATTTGATCCAGTTATTTCACATAATGTAAGAGGTAAGTAAACAGAAAAGGATGCATCTAAGTCTATTTTGCAGCACAAGAACACTTTTTGACTTAAGAAAACTCATTATTGAACGTATTCATTTTATAAATACAGTATATTAGCAGGCATGTGCACAGTCCAAGAAGGCTTTGGCTCATTTACATGTAAAAGTTTATAGACAGAATACGTGTATATAGATTTTTTAAAACTTGATAATAACCAGTTAAATCACAAAAACAAAAATCATTCAGGGTTTCAGTCGCGGCCCCGGCTCTGGAGGTGCCCGTGCACATGCCTGCTTTGTAGAAACTAAGGCCAAAAAAACAAACGATCTCAGGTGTATGTCGGCGGGTAAGGCTGCTGTTGCGCTACGCTCCGTTAAAAGAATGAGGTTTGAAGGTGAAAGCTACAGGTTTCATACCCTGTCGTCCTCTTGCGCAGTGATTCCACCGCCTGCTGCACTTTTTTTTTGTTTTTTTTTTTGCCCGCATGACGTATGACTGTAGAAACCGGGCCTCTTACCACTTAAATGAACAGTATCGCCTTATAGTCTTAGAACTTTCGGATAGTTTTTAAAGTTTGCAAGTGCAGGCACACAATAAAATCTATGACAAGACAAATTATATCATGGTAGAATGTAAAATATTAAAAATAAGTCTTAAAATGTGTTTCGCTTTCCCATTTGGTGACCTCCAGAAATGAATCCCCGTAGTGGTCCTGAACCTCACGTTGAGAACCGCTGCTCCAGTTGAGCTGACAAAACTAAACATCTGGCTCAGCTGGTGCTCAGGGGTCGATGACAAAAAAGGAATATGCCAAAAAAATACAATGTTCAGGGTATTGAACGAGATTGTGCGCATGTTCCAAATGCTAAATATGTCAAAAACACGGTTGAAGCCTTTGAAGAAGACTGCGCGTGGTGCTGAGCACACGCAGCTGCAGGGTCAAAGCAGCAGCTGAGAAAGTCAAGGTCATGTTTTAATGACCTGAGGAATAGTTAACATTTTTTTACAGCTACATGCACGTGGTTGTCCTCCGTCTACAGGATAACAGCTGTTTTGCGTCTGCTACAGCATTTTAAGCACTCAGATCAGAGTTATTTAATGTAGAAACAAAATAAATGAATTAAAAAAAAAGTTATTTGTAGCGGTGCGTTCAACTCGAGGGCGCTCGTGTTATGGGTGTTGGTAAAATCCTGACTTTGGTTAATCGTAGTTGAGCACAACAACATGCTATAACGACAAACTCTGCAGAGACTCAGCTTGTACAACAGCCCCCATCTCTTCAAGCATGCAATCAGTAGATGTCTGATACTTGAAACATGAGATTTTGTCGACGTATTCCTTTGAAGAGCGGAAGTCGTCTCGTGCTCGGCCTGCTCCGAAGCATCAATCATATCTGGAGCGTCCCAGACTGACTGTTTATCTCTGAGTTATCTATTTATGTCGTGGCCTGGTGGTGAGAACGGGGGCATATTAACACAGAGAAGATAAACACTGCGACTTTTCTTTTTTTAACCCCCCATCTATGCTCCGGGTTGGTTTTTAATCTCAATATTACATCAGCACGTAGGAAAAAAATCTCACTCCACCTTACCTGGATAGACACATCCAGGCCACTCAGATTTAAAACCCTGTCCTGTTCTACCTGTGCAGGTGAAGCCCACTAGCCTGTCCCGTTCTGTGGAGTGAGGCTTTCCCAGGGGCAGATGATCTCTTTGGCTCCCACTCCCCCCCGGGAGGCCGCTCGGTTCTCCTCCTCCTCATCCTCAGATTCTATGGGGTAGATTCGGCACTCGGGAGGAATATCCACTTTGATCTGGAAAAAACTGGTAATGGTTGTAGAAAGAACTGCATGAAACACCAAGCTGGCGTCAGTATTACAGTAGGATAAGATGGTTTTCATTTTGTTAAGCCAGCACATTGGATTAGAGTTAGAGAAAGTATGACTGAAATACACAAACCTTCCCATAATGACTACAGTTAAAAGAAGATGCTCAATTAATTGGCTTCATCAGTTTTTGCTTTGGGGGCAGCTGGAAACATGCACCGATGTCCGTGTCTACAAGAACAATGCTTTGAAAGATGCTAACAGAGTAGCATTAGCATTGTTGAACTTCTGGTTCCCTCGTACGGTGGCTAACACTAGTTTAAGATGAGTTAATGTTTTTAACACCATAAATTACATCAGTAAATACCATACTTGGGAATTTGAAAAATGGCCATTGCTAACACGTGGCTAAATGAGACGACACACCCTTGAATGTTCATGTTTGTTCTTAGCGTAACGTTAGCTTTGTACTTGTAACGATAGCATTTATGCTTCAGAAGTCCATCCATCGTCATCTTCCGCTTATTCCTACACATTAAGTGTCGCAGGGGGGCTGGAGCCTATCCCAGCGTCAACGGGCGAGAGGCGGGGTTCACCCTGGACACCCATCACAGGGCCAACACAGAGAGACGAACAACCATTCACACTCACATTCATACCTACAGTCAATTTAGAGTATTCAATCAGCCTCGTCCCCATTTGCATGTTTTTGGATGGTGGGAGGAAGCCGGAGTACCCAGAAAGAACCCACGCAGACACGGGGAGAACATGGAGACTCCACACAGAAAGATCCCGTGCCCGAGCCGGGACTCGAACCCGGAACCTTCTTGCTGTGAGGCCACAGTGCTGACCACTGCACCACCGTGCACTTGTGGTGATTATCTTTCTGAACAAAATGTGACAGCGTCATCAAATTTTGTTGGCAACAGATCTTATTTTCTGCAGTAATTCAAAATCTAGGAAAAATCCCATTCCAAATTGCCACATTCAGGCTGAAAAAAAAGTAAATGGAGGGAAAATGAGACTTCAGTTTTAGGCGGGTCTGTTGTGCTCATACTCACTTTCCAATCCGCCTGGGTGGAGCCTGGCTGGGTTGATCAGGGCTGATTGGCTGAATGCGGCTACTTGTCCCTGCAGATGAGTGGCATTTAGGTGACAGGCTGGCAAACATGGTGGAGGGAGTACAGCCCCTCTTCAGTAGACGCCGCAGGGAGAGAGCCATTCGTGACTTGGACACATTTCCTATGGCAACTCGAGCCTCAGGGTTCCCCTCGCGCTCCCCTTCAGCTGTTTCCACCCGCCGCTCGGCGGCAGAGTTGCTGTCTAAGGCCACGCTGATGGGGGACGGACAGGCTGGGGTGTGGGCCAGGAAAGGGAGAGAGGACGAGGCAATGGCAGAAGGGGATTCAGTGATGCCGGAGTAGACGGCGAGGTGGGGGACGGGAGTGGTGAAGCGGCACAGCTGTGAGGTTCAAGGGCAGGAGATACAAATCAGCAAGAGAGGGGTCTGAGATGTCTGCAGCAGGAGACACATTTAAAGAACCAGTGTGTTGGATTTAGTGGCACCTAGTGGTGAGATTGTGGAATGCACCTTAATACCTTGCTATTTGCTGTCTAGTGATCTACAGTCCTGGGTCTCTTAGACCAGGGGTTGCCAGTCTTTTCCAACTCATGATGCCCTATGATGTCAGCAGAGAAAAGCTCGGTCTACTCCATTCAAGAAACAAAAACCCAATTTTTTTTGTCGTTGATGGCCCTACTTTCTTGAAGTTGGCGTCATAATATTGTCACTTCTGAATTATTTATTAATTTCAAAATGTGGTAGCCATTCAGACGCACTTCCCGAATACGTGACCAATGCACTTTATGAATGTTTCATCCAGTGTCCAAGTGTTTAGTTATTTGGACTCATTTTTGACTTCGCAACACCAAATTAAAGCCTCAACCACACAACGGAAAAGGCCTTCAGTAGAGTCAGGGATTTGTTTGTCCTCTCTGGGCTGCTGTAGAAACGTGACGACATGGAGGAGTCCATGTCTGTGTATGCTCATTCTAACATGATGCTCATTTTCAGGTGATTACTAACCAAACAAAGGCACAGTTCTGAATATTGTGTTCAAAAATAAGGAAACCCCCTTAATCTTACACACAGTTCCTTTAATTCAGACCCCACACCTATAATAAACTATGTTCTACTGCACATGCATTCAGTGGGAGAGGTAACGATATATTTAATGACGTCTACATTTACCAGGTTTCTCATAATCACTGCTGTTCCTGAAAAGCTGCATGATGCTTTCCAGAAGTAGAATGAATAACGATTAGGACTCAATGAGAGCTTTTTGTCTACTCAAAGAAAAAGTTTCTTGAGGCGATGAGACAGACCTGACATGACCGTCGTGTGGAGATCGCTTACTACGTGAGAAGTGGCAACAAAAAGAGAAAAGTGAATCACGCACTTCTGTAAAGAAACAGAGCTGCCCAGGCCCCCTGAATGAAAAAGCTGGAGGAGGCGAGCGTGTGGCGTGATGTTGCGGGTGAAAACAATGAGTGAACATTCAGGACAAACGGATAAACATGAGATGGTTTGAGGATGTTTTATTAACTCATGACTGATGACACAGAACAGGGACAGTACAGCTGATGCATCATGGGAAACAACAGACAACGAGTCACAGCGTGTAAGGACGGAGGTGAAGTGTAGTTTGCTCTGTACAACCCAGTCACCTCAATCTCCCTCTCATTGCACTAAATATGGACTTTTTTCACCACATATCTGCAATAAACTCCCAGACAGTTGCATTGCTTTTAAAACATGGCTGACCGTGTTTGTGTTTGCCGCTGCTTTTTGGAAAACCTGTTTTGAGGCTTTTGATTAAAATATTGCACTCATGCTTTTTAACCCCAACCCCCCCCCCCCCCATTTTTTTTAAAAATGTAATATCGCTTAGTGTTTCTTTTACATTTCTGTCTCGATGCCTTTTGCGTGAAGCGCTGTTACACGGTTGGTGGAATTTTGGTGCACGAATAAAAGCTTCAAAGATCAAAAACGTTCTGTTCCTTGGGGAAAATGGTCTTTCTGAACAAAACATTTCAAGTATGAAGTTTCCCTCACGATATTGCAGTTCTGTCAGGACCGTCGCGTTATCAGTTGTGCACCTTGTTGTTATCTAAGACTTTAACTTTTGGACTTTCAGTTTGCATTTTTATGGACTCCTTTGTTCAGATATTTCCATTATGTTTGCGTTTAAGATCTTCGCTTCTGTTAGTTCCTGTTTTCAAGAGCGAAGTGTACTTCCTGTCTTTGACAGCTTGCAGCCTTATTGAACCTTCCACCTGCGTCTCGTAGGTTAATCAGTCCTCCTCAGTCACAGCCCTGCTCCCGGTGGCTCTCACCCAATCGGCTCCTTCGCTGCTCTGGTGTTCTCCCACCTGATTCTTGTTGCCTCATTGGTAGAGTTTGTATTTA
This sequence comes from Aulostomus chinensis, assembly GCF_037954235.1. Lineage (NCBI taxonomy): Eukaryota > Metazoa > Chordata > Actinopteri > Syngnathiformes > Aulostomidae > Aulostomus > Aulostomus chinensis. The sequence continues at coordinate 17,889,815 of NC_141342.1, read as the reverse complement.
CACCTTGTTTCTCATTTTATGTGTTTCCACATCTTCGCGCCACCGCGTCTGCTTTGTTTTAGTCAGGTCGCGCCTAGAAAGCCGTTCAGAAATGTCGTCGCCTCTTTGTGAAAGGAACCTGTAGCACTGGGACTTCTGTGCTGGCCCACAAAAGCACTTTATTCAGCTGCGTCTGATTTCTTTGGCCCTAAAAGCTTCGAAAAAAATTAGTGCACCTCTCAAAATCAGAGCAAATATAACCATGAAGACTGTGCGGGGAAAATAAAACACTGCAACTAAGATGGATGTACACGAAACATACACAGATCTGTCAAACTTAATCGGGCCTCTGACTTGATTGTCAGTATTGCACACCTCTGTTCTGATCGCTCCACTTTCTCTAGCGGAGAGAAACTAACTTACTGATCATGTTGTAGCAACAAAAGCTCCAGTTTGACGCTAAAGCTGTCAAGAGTTTTGTCTTCTGAATGTTGTATTGGATCTTAATTCTTCAACACTGGCCCATGCACGTGTCTGTAAATCTCTGAATGTGACAAAACCTGCGATATCAGAGATTTACGCCGCTTGTGGGTTGCAGTAAAAAGCTGGAAACACAGCAGGCAGTTGGTTATTTATGGGAAGGAATGCTAGGATTCATCTGGAGCTCTGGACTCTTTCCGGTCCAATTATTTCCTCTCCTTTTGGCCCTTTAGCTTTAGTTTTTCTCTCTCTCTCTCACTTAAGCTGCTAAATGCTCCACAGTGTCACTACACGCTACAATGACAGTTCATGTTATTATAAAAATGACAACTGCCAAATAATTCAGATCAGAACACTGGTGAAATCACGTCTTAGGTGGAGGAGCCACCTCCTTGCCCTGCTTGCTGAGTTTGCTCATGACCTGTGTGATGTCGACGGGGGCGCTGGCGGCCATCTTGGCCCGGTGCTCTTGCTCCTGCTGCCGGAGGACGATGGGACTGAGACTTGGCCGTCGGTTCTTTGCGTTCTGCTCCAACTGGGCATCACTGGGAGGCCATTGGGGTGTAAGAAACAGACAGGAAGGTAAAAGGGAAGGAAGGAGACGTTAAGGTGCCTGGATGAGGGAGTTTCAGCGAGCTATAGAATGTGACTCTGGCGTGCAAATAATGTTCAGTTCAAACGTCATCTATTTTAATCAAAAGCATGAAATGGAAGATGCCTACGTGAACTTTTGCTCCTCAGGACAGATGGCCTTCTTCAGCGTATCCTTAAACACTGGAGATTTCATGTATCGGCCGTAAGAGTCCTGTGATTAAAGTACACAAAAATCATTACTACACTTTGCTTCCACACACACAAGGCCTGTAAATCTGCTAATTGGATTTTGATGAGTAGCTCCTGGTCCAGAATTCACCTCGATTGCACAAAGGAAATCAAACTCCTGTTGCAGAGTTTGGATTGTGGACCGCATGCTAGCCAAAACAAGCTAACAGGCTACAAGGAAGGCTATCTCTGCAGCTGCGTCTGAAGAGATCACTAATCACTGGGTGTTTCTTTTATCCACCGGGATCCAAAGCAAACATCCGCATGTGGAATCGAGTTGTGAGTCTGTGCTGTTTTCACGACGGCAGGATTTGACATTAACTTGTGAATACTGGTGTGGTTACTGGCCTTCTTCATCAGCATGTAGATGTGAGTTTGGGCTGCGTCCAGGACGTATCTGTGTGGGTGTTTCAGGCCGTTCACCGTGATCTCCATCGTCTTCCCATCAATGTTAATCCAGCGGGGAGCTCCACGGGCCAGAAATGTCCTGCGATCGGGAAATTGGCAGAGGAACCACTGGTTATTAAAGTCAAACGAAAAAAGGCAGAGAGATATTTTTCAGAGACAAAATTCATGTCTGCATTTGTAACATGCGGCTAAATTAGTTAAACTCTCCTCAGCCAGAGACATTTATTCGTACTGACGTTCTACACAGAGAAATAACAATTACTTGTAGATCTGTTCGGCTTTCTCTCTCATTGTCGCCGCTGTGCCCCACTTCAGATCCTCACAACTTTCCCAGAATGCCAAGTTTTCCCCTAACATGGTAGATAATGATAAAAAAAAAATGAGCATCTGCACACAGCGCAACACTTTTGCACTCGATGAGGGTCGTTGCAGGGCGACATAAAAACGATCATACCACTGAATTCTTTCTTCAGGAAGAGTCTGAAATCATCTCGCCCTCGAGGGTCTGAGAGCAGCTCCCCGAAGCTGAAGGTCCACCTCTCCACACGCATTTTAGAAGGTGTTTCAACACTGGGCCCGAATAGAAATAACCACAGTTATAGTCAGACACTCCATGATATCACTTAGCTATCCTCCTCAGCTGACTGACTTGGGCATGTTCAAGGTCCAGTACATGACATCATCAGTGAGCCAGGGGTTGCTGGGAAGACAACTGGAGAGGAAAGGGTCGTGGCTGCTGTAGGTGGCACAGTATTTTACCATCCTGCAATGAAGGGGAGAAGGAAATTCGTCAGCTGAATTACAATCCATCCATCCATCCATCGTCATCTTCCACTTAGTCCTTACTAGTAAGGGTCGTGGGGGGGCTGGAGCCTATCCCAGCATCTACGGGCGAGAGGCGGGGTTCACCCTGGACAGGTCGCCAGTCCATCGCAGGGCCACCACATAGAGACAGACAACCATTCACACTCACATTCATACCTACGGTCAATTTAGAGAATCCAATCAGCCTAGTCCCCTCTTGATGTCTTTGGATGATGGGAGGAAGCTGGAGTACCAGAGAGAACCCACGCAATAACAGGGAGAACATGCAGACTCACACAGAAAGATCCCGCGCCCGAGCCGGGACTCGAACCCGGAACCTTCTTGCTGTGAGGCCACAGTGCTGACCACTGCACCACCGTGCAGCCCCTGAATCACAATCACTTCTTTATATCATTATTTGTCTTGTTTTTTTTTAAAGAAGAAATCCATGATGTCAATAAAGGCAGCATTTCTAACATGAGTCACTCACCACCCGCCAAGGACATTGGAAGATGAATGCACTCTCAGCACAAGAATTTACTGGAATGTAAGGCTGTGGGTCAGGAAATTAGCTTGTCAGTGCTCGCAGAGTTCCTTTATATTTTAGCTTATTTTCCTCATGACCCACATTTTCCATCACTAAAGGGCACTTGGAGAGTGCATAACTCCACCAAAGTGATATTACTAATGTTGCTGACAGACGCTTGGAGACTATAAACCTCAGCCGAACCCGTTTCCTACAATGATGAATGGATCTAAGCCAAAATCTCTGGGTTCAGGATGTAAAGATCTCATTCATATTCCACGTCGGAGGGTTGATGATCAGCCATAACGTCCACCCTCCACCATCGACCAGGTCCTGTGACGATCTGCTTCTCAAGTTTATCGGACAACAACGCTGTTTTAAGAAATTTAGAGAGGATTACCACACTACCCACAATCCTGCAGTGAATCGGCTGTGTTTCTGACACTATAGGTGGTGCATAGCGTCACCGTGGAAGTGTTTACTGAACTTTCATGAGTTCCCGTGATTGTTTGAGAGGAAATTGGCAAGAGAAAAATGATTTCTCTTTGTGGTGAGAAACGCTGAATATTTTCATAAATAAATATTAACTGAAATAAGCAACTCGTTCATTAACTGCAAAACTGGTCCAGAAATGAAGGTATTTAAAAGAAACGAAATGTTGGGTCTGATGTGCTGTTTGTAATGCGGGTGGTTTCTTGACTCTTAAGAAGAAGATGATGTACATGCGTTAACGTGCATATGTCTTCAACATTCGCCTTTCTCTCTGTTTTCCTTTCACGTTTTTGCACTGAATCAAATATTTTATGCTCATGTTTCAGCCTGTTTGCTGGCTGGCTTTATTCTAGGCTTTTAAACTCTTTCTATCAGGATTCTGTGAAACATCAATGGAGGAATTCAAGGGGAAATAAACTTCCAGAGCAGCTCTTGAATCGGGCGGTTGCTGTTAAGCTCTGGTTCCAGTTATCTGTCCGAGTTTGCTGGCAGGCTGATGAGATGTCGAAACCTTCGGGGCATCATGTTTAGATCCTGTTTTTCCATCTAACTTCCACCTGTCTGACAGCCAGGGTGTGGTGATGAACATCTATTTTGAGAGGTTATGTGATGCAACCGCCTGTCAGACACAAGCAAGGTAGAAATATGCAGCACAAGCTTACGCGCCAATGGACACCGATGACTTCACTCTGGGCCTCATGATGGACTGCTGGGTAAAGATCATCTACAGGAAGCAGACAATGAGACACGGCAGCTATAAAAATATCACCGTGGCACAACAGGATGAGGGAAAACATTTGGAATGTTGGAGAAGGACTCACAATTCTCTCGTAGAAGTCGGGCGTTTTTGGCTGAGGGAGGAAACGTATCAAATGTTGCATGTCACAGGTCACAGCGCGGGTTTACAAATCTACGTGCTGTTAATTTGCAGAGAGACTCGATGGTTGTGCTGTGTGAATTTGTCTTTTGTGGAACATTTTACGTTTGAGACCATGAGAGTGAATGCATTTTTTGGAAGGCGAGGATAGTTTAACTTTGATGACATTAGTTTTGGGGTTAAAGTTGTGATTGTTGAGGTTTTAGGCGAGAAAGCCTCGACCCGGTTCGAAAAGCGAACCTTCCATCAGTGCGTGACGTCAACACTCATCAGACATGCACGGTTACATGGAGATATTATTGCCTTTTTCTTTCGTGTAACTGTGGAGCAATTTCTTTCAGTTGAATTCCCAGTTTTATTACTACTCGACAGCTTGACTCCCCTCGCCGTCCTTCTTCCTCTGTGTGGCATTTTAAAGTTTTTCCGGGCCTTTTATGATTGTGGTTGTCGGTATCGACTCCAGCATAAATCCCCATAAGAAACCTCAACAAACATCTAAACACACCCAAAACCTCCCAAAAATCTGATTAATATGAAATTAACAGTAATGCAAATATATTTTCAGGCGGTTTAAAAAACTAAACTGAAAATCCAAGAAACGTGTGTGTGTGTGTGTTTGTGTGTGTGTGAGTGAGAGATGGACACAGTGTTCATAACCAGTTTTAAAATCTGGATTCAAACAAAGAGCTGTGGGAAAAGCCTGAAGAGAAGAGAGGAGAAGAGAAGAGGAGAGTTAATTTAGTTAGAATAACGACTGAAACAGCAGAGGGAGAAATGAGCGCCTGTATTTAAATCCTCTTATTGAATATAAGCTGATTGAAAGGAATTATATTCACACACACACACTCACCTGTTACCTCGTCTTCATTGGGATCTATCCGTCGATCCAGTCCATAGTCCATGGCACTCACTGTCCCCGGCTACACACACACACACACACACACACACACACACACCAGCTAAAATACATAATAAACTGTGTGTTTAGTGAAGGACTAATTAATTAAATCAGATGGCTGTTTTATAATATTATTCAATAGCTGCTATTGTGTCCCGTGTTTCCAGATAGCTACAACACGAGGCTCATCACAAGGAAAACGTGATTTTTTTATCAATTCAAACTCTGATGTTATACAAGCGTTGGTAACACTTTACAATAAGGATTCATAAAAGAAGGACTCAGTCGTGCATGAGAGTGAAATACTAGGTGATGATCATAATGATGTACTTTTACTGTACAGTGTTAACAAATTTAGAGTAATCTGTCTCCAACTGGGTTTTTAAAAATCCCAACCCCTCGTTTTAAGTTTACATGTGTTTGAATTTCTCCGTTTCCTCTTTGCGCTTCACGACGAGGAGGAGCCCCCACACAGAACCCGGATCTTACGGGACCCACAACGCCATCCGTCAAAGAGTTGGTTGCCAGTCAGTTTCACCCCGGTGGTGAAACTTTTAGACTCATGATTCAACAGCCACTGCATTGCATTTTCCTCTGCAGCGTGAAATATTAATCAGCCCTGCCCTTTTCTACCGACTGGACATGTAATGGTAATGAGGCATCATGGGTAGCGATAATGAGATACCCTGGGAAGTGTAGAGGTGGAGTGCAATTTATTTTCCCTCCTCTCTGTCTGCTGGCAATCCTTCGATATCTACATGAAGCTGCATCCTGTGTTCTCAGTGCAAATCTGATATGCGTGTGTGTGTGTGTGTGTGTGTGTGTGTGTGTGTGTGTGTGTGTGTAGTCTGACTGCAGCCACTTTCAGGCACACAAACCAGACTTAACACCAGTTGATTGGGGACAAAACCCAAGCTTCCAAATGGTAAAACGCTGATTTTTGGTGGAGTGGTTAAGGGCGGGGCTAGGCGGGTCTGGATCTACCACATGGACAATCTGGGCAGTTGGTGCAGTGTCATAACTCAATACAACAACACATCACTATCACTTTTCATGATACTGTATGATATTCCAGGTCCGAGTCTAGTTAGTTGTTTTTTGTTTTTTCCCAAACCTCCGCTCCTGTAGGTGTCGCTGCACGGCTAATTGCCTCGCCTCACCTCCATGGAGGTGGCACTGCTCCAGTCTGAAGACAGACTCTCATGGCGGACATCATGAGAGCAATGCCTTCCCCTTTAAAAGCCGACAATTGGGTATACTTTGGTTTTAAAGGTAAACCAGGAACGAATGACTTTGATGGTACAAATGTGACATCAGCTGTTGCAACGAGTCGTATTTTCATCTCTATTTTGGATTTTTCAGTAAATGATGTCATGTGTCGTGGTATGCATGTCTCGTCTGTATATCCTGATACGTATCGTAGTGTGAGGCCTAAACCCAGCCTGAGCGCTTCCATGGCAGGAGGGAGAAAAATGTAAGTTGTCACGTCGCACAAAAATAAAATAAACAAGGCTAATTGACCCTTATTAATGAAATATGGAGGTTTACACCTAACAGCATTGCTATCCAATCAGAATAATATACAAGCTGTTCGCGAGAGCTTGAAGTGTCATGATGGTCCGTGATATTTGTCAGTTTGACGGCTGGTTACGTTCGGTTGTACCAAAAAGTGTGTGGGGAGAATGGACGTTGCCAAAGCAACTAGAGGCCAAGTAGAGCTGCCAGAGGAAAGAAAAGAATGGGATGTAGCGCTAGTTAATGGTAGCCCAGAAACATTAGCCTCAGCTAGATGGCTCGGGTGTGTGTGTGTGTGTGTGTGTGTGTGTGTGTGTGTGTGTTCTAACCGGAGGCCGGTGAACCACCCAGTAGGCTCTCTCCTGGCAGTCGAAAACCACGCGGTCCGGTTTCTTCCTTTCCTTTGCGGCCCTGAAAACGCACACGAAATAGTAGCACCTTCCTGATCCGAAAAAACCGAGCGACATCGCTGAGCTTCCCTCACACCAACCTGTACTGCTCTTTAGCTTGCATCACTATGAAATCCCATTTGTGATTCATCCACTTGTGAAGACGGTTATACTGCTCCTGAAGACATCAAATAACACCTCAGCAAATGCCAGCAGAAAACATAAAACGATACTGTCTCCGTCTCATCCTCACCTGCTCGTGCAGCTCCAGGATTCCTTTCTTTCGTATGTTTCTTTTCGCCAGATAGATTGCTTCAGTTGAGAAAAGCAGCATTAGCCAAGTGTCGGTAACAAAGCAGGAGGTCAAATGTACACAGCTATAGGCACTCTCACCATAATCTGTGTCCTCCACGGGCCACTGCTGTGTAGGCCAGAAATACGGAGTCTGGAAGCACAAATGACAGATACAAGTGCTAGATATTGGAAATAAACTGGAAACCAATAACAGTGCTGCAAGAATAAAAAGCAGATTAACAAATGAAGAACAAATTACAGAAATTATGTTCGTTGCCCCCCACCCCCAAATTGCTCTTTACAGTCTTAATTTTACTGACATTCCTCAACTGGTTTGACATCAAACAACCCAAACACGTTGAATTCCTTTTTCTTGAATTCCTTTTACTACCACGACCAAACGGCAACAGCAAGATAATTTGGAAGACAGAAATGCTAACAAAACTTCCGTTGCTTTGTCAAATATAAACTGCATGTGGGTTGTAAAACACCCTGCCAAAAGGATTAGCCTCCTGCTAGCACTGAGGACGCCTGTACCCGGTTAGCATATAGCAAGCCTGCTAATTTAAAGCTTTATAAAGTACACAACACATTTTTGGTGAAACACAACCAACAGATAAGCAAGAAATAACAAATAATGTCACTGCTAACTGTTATTTGCGGATTCAAATGACTTCAGGGAGCAAAGAAGAATTCCTTTGGAGAGTAAGCATTAGCTTGAGTCCAGTCTGGTCTAGCTGTCAATGGTCCTGTTATAATTGTCTTCCCCAAAGCAAAATACCTATAAATCTACTATTCTGACAAAGTGGGCCTTCTGAATGAGTAGAAGTAATGCAACCGAAGGATACAGAAACCTGAGGGGGAGAAACTGTGGGGCTTTTTTAAAAAACAAACAACAGCAAAACAAAAGAGCTGCCATCATTTTGGACTGAACGTGTCAACGGAAACGGCTACAGAACGACAGCCAAAATGGCTGAGAAGAAAGCGCGGCGTCATGATTTGTCTGCAGTACATTCAAGTCACTGCACATTTAAATATCAGCTGTCCGTCAAATTACTTGTGAAAGTACGGGTCTAACCAGTAACGTGCATCCCGAATTTAAAAATGTTGGCCAATGACCTGAAATGTGGCGTTTACCTGGAAGCGATAGAGGGATGCGTCTGGCTTGACCACCAGGCGTTTGTGGTCTTGTAGAGGGTAGATGTATCCTAACGCCACCAGCATAGAGCCAAAACTCCTGGCCTCTAAAGACAACATTCACACACACACGTGCAGCATTTAGGAGCCGCAGCACCATTTCACTTTTTATTAAACTAAATAATTAAGGACTAAACTCCAGGGACAGCCAGCGAACTGCCTCGTCTCTCACCTTGTGTGTCTATTTGGAATCTGTCCGCTAGCCAGGCAATTATATCTTCACCTGAGGAGAAAATATGCAAATGACATCTCCAAAAAGTAAACACTTGAGACAAAAGCAGCCCAGACGGCACAGAAAAACCAACGAGTGCTGTCTGTGTGTGTGAACTGGTAGGTGGGTGTCATCTTCTAATCGCTACACCCTCTCTGATACACCGCTTTTGTATTGACTGTCTAAGAGCTTGGAGAAGGAAGGAAAAGACAGAAAAGGAAAGGAAGGAAGAAAACACCAAGGGGGGAGAGAGGAGTTTCTGCCTGAAACCAGCGCCCACAGATGACGTAGAAGTCTGGGTCCCCTCTCCTCGTCTGCTCCTCCGCCGCCGCCGCCGCCTCGCTCTGTGTCTGTTTTTCTCTGTTACTTGCTATTTTCTTCTCACCCGCTCAATCATCCTCCTCCTTCACCTCCTACTTTTTCCCTCACTTTGACTTCGAGACTGGGGTTGTCATGGAGATGGAATCTGTAGCTCTCAATTTTGAGCCCGGAGCTCTGGTATCCTCCAGTGAGACTACACGGGCACAGTCAGTCAACCAGCTGCTGAATAACATCAGATCTGAACTGTATATGCATTCATCATTGCGCGCGCGTGTGTGTGTGTGTGTGTGTGGGGGGGGGGGGGGGTCTTCTCCTCACCAGTGATAGCATGTGGTATTGTTGTGATTACCAGTCGCTGTGGCTGGGATTTGACTCCTGATTTGGGATCCTGCATCTCCAACAGCACCGTTTCTGCCTGCAAGGAGGGTGAGAAGGAGTTAGTCCATCATCAGCCGATGTGGCGCAGCAGAGGGCAAAGGTCACCATGCCCACCAGTTGCTGTGACAACCACTTGTGAGGGTAGAATTGATTAAGTCAACTAGAAATACAACACTGCAGTTGTTTTGCCCCCGGGATGCGTGCCTGTAGCATCACAAATCATTTCACCTGATCCTTGAGTTCCAGTGGGTGCTTGAACTCTTTGTGAGGAAATCCACTCAAAAAAGTTCTGAAATAATGTTCACGTGAACGTACAGAATCCAGGAAAAGGCCGTTGTTGCAAAAAAAAATAAAATCGATAAACACAATTTAGCATTTCCTGAAGAGAATGTAATGCGAATGTAAAGCTGGAAACTGCTGAAATAAACTGAAACGTGGACATCAAAACTGCTTTTTTAATCAAAAACCGTAAGTCTTGTCACAATCGGGATGACACAAGCTGACAGATGACGGCGGCCTCTGTTTTTCGTTTGTATAAACTGTCTATAAAGGTTGGAAATTGTGGGACGTTGTTAGATTTCAGGGCTGTCTTCTAGCTTGTGATGTAGCAATAAAATCCCATTAGCCAGCCCGTAAAACTCCTGTTGGTATGGCTGTCCTCAGCTTCCGTAGAATCTTTTCAGTTCATCCTCCAGTCCCAGTGGACGTTGGCGCCAAATTTGAAGAAATTCCCTAAAGATGTTCTCCAGCTTTCACGCGAACAAGAAAGGGACAAATATGCACGTGAGGTGGTAGCCTTGACCTTTGACCCGCAAAATCTTTTCAGTGTCATCCTTTTCATCCCAGTTTATGCCTGACTGACCTCAAACTGCTTTAAAAACTCAGTCAGCGGTACCATCGTCGTTAAAGTGCGGCTGATTTAGAGATTGTAATTAAAAAAAAAAAACAAAACCCTCAACATTCCGATTGATCTTTTTTAATGCACGAGCTGACACTGCAGCTGCAAACTCTGCAGAAACCTTACTGCTGCTACCGACCATGGCGGAAGGTGAGCTGAGGAGGCGTTGGATTCCCTGATTGTGTATGTTTGGCCTGTGTGGGAGGTTTGCGGTGGTGACTCACGGCCCTACACTGTTTCTTAGTTAATAAATCATCAGATGCCACCGTTCCCATGTCTCAGGTGTGTACCGGAAAGCAAGAAATCATACAGCTTATTAGTTATGTGTGTGTGTGTCTTTTTGTGTGTGTGTGTGTGTGTGTGTGTGTGTGTGTGTGTGTGTGCAGCCAATTCCTGAGCCCGTTTGAAGTGGCTTTGTGCTTTGAAGTCATCCTGGAGAGGCTATAAGCCCCAAGCAGAGCTGGACCAGAGCAGGCTTTCACAGACCAAAACACAAAGTTCTCGTGTAAATGAGTTCTCTGTCAGTGTTCTGAAAGCTGGAGATGAGAGGTCCTCAAGTGGTTTCAGGTTCTGGACCCCCTTGTTGACTCCAGATAAACCATGGACGCTCACTTTTAAGAGATTTTGCTAATCAGGGACCCTCACAAATTGAGAGTGGCCGTCTAGCAACCGAAGAGTCGCTGGTTCGATCCTCACTCCCCCCGGTGACCATGTTCAAGTGTCCTTGAGCGAGATAATGAACCCCTGATTGCTCCTGATGACCCTGCGATGGACTGGTGACCCGTCCAGGGTGAACCCCGCCTCTCACCAAATGTCAGCTGGGATAGGCTCCAGCCGCCCCCGCGACCCTTCACGGATAAGAGATATAGAAGATGGATGGATGGATGGATGGATGGATGTGTGGATACACGCTGAGATTTTGGTCGATGTTCAGACGCTCTTCATAGGTATTTAAAAACAAGAAACTTGATCCAGTATCACTGATGTTACACTTAACTAGATTGATTCATATATAATTATAATACAATTTTGTGGCATCTTTTATTGATGTTTCAAGTTTCCCACCAATTCTTTTGTAACTCAGTAACCACGTAAGCGTGAATCCGGCTGTATCTTTAATCGTTTTTGCTCGTCATGCTAATCCTGAATTTGGTCAAAAACATGGACTGATCAGAAGTAAATTAGCAAGGAAATGACGCCAATGCCCACAAAATGGCCGAGAGAATACCAGATTTTTTTTTTAAATAAGAGGAAAACTGTGTTTCTATTTAATTAATTTAAATACCAAGGTAATTACCTGTTTGAAGGTTAGTAAAAGATGGATGTTACTTTGCCAGTTCTTTAATAATTCATTATCATTTTCATGATTTGCTTATCATCTCCTTCATGGAAACATGACCACGAGTAAAGCAGAGCCAGAGACTTCAAATGTAGTGATAAAACAGCAAAAAGTTAAAAGAAAATGACCAGGAAAACAATACCATTAGTTTAAATGTTTGTTTTTTTTTCTTTTACAAGACTTTCATTAAAATTAAATTAAACTATTTCTAATTTTGCTGAGGATCGCTGGAAGACCATCATGGACCTCCAGTGGTCCCTGGACTCCACTTCGAGAACTCACTCTCTCGGTTCCTGTCACGCCATTGACAAGAGAACGTTCTTCAGGATCACATCTTACACAACTTTATCATTTCCACCCAGTAATTAAAAGCAGCTCCTGACATGAATGAGTGTGAGATGATGAATCAAGCTCCACTTGTTGTCCACACACACACACACACACACACACACACACACACACACACACACACTGTCTGGATTAACTTCTTTAGGAGGCTGGTCGGTGTGGATGGAAGCACTGATACTGATCCAGGCTTAATGCTTATTAAACCGAATGACCTTATTACAGTGAAAAGGTTGCAACATAGCAGTTTAATGAGAAACACACTAAAACCAATTTACCTCAGATATTCTGCATTTTAATGTCTTGTTGCATGTGTCTCTACATGCTTCTGCAGTGTGTGGTGGTTTTTTTTTTTTTTTATTTCACAGATTGGGTGATTGATATTCAAATGCACTGACTGAAGCAAAATGGTACTTGTGCTCATTTACAAAGATGTATAACAAAAAGAAATTGAACAAAATAGGGATGAGGAAACCAGGCTCCACTGAAGAGCTGTGGGGGATACGGATGGTTTTTGAGGGCTAAAATTGGTTTTAATTGCAGACGCCGACACAGACAGGGTTTACGAGGTTACAGCAGACCACCACAGTGCGTTGCGTTTAGGTAATCCATAGCACTGACCTATGTATCGGTGCGTCTGCAGGTATTGCAGCTTGAGCGGGACTGTAACGTATACAAGGAATCGCATACCTTTTTAAGACAAGCCATCCGTGGTCGATATCTCTGTCCATGATCCCGGAGGGTGTTTCTAATTGTCATGATGCCAGATGCTGTCCACTCCCTCACACAACCAATGCAACTGTCGCCTGTGAGCCCTGTGTCGTGTAGGGATGCTGGAGGGAAAGCGGAATGATCGATAGGGATGCTGCGTTCAAATGCTCAGTATCCGCTGGTACTTAGAAACTCTGAATGTATGGTTGTCGCCGGTAGTCTCGCTTGAATTAAAAAAAAAAAAAAGAAAATATGATAAATGTAATGTTATGGATATTTTATTTCAAGGAAAATATCTATAATATCAACGAGTGTAAAATCATATTATATAATTCGTCTTTCAAATCGTGACTGACAGAAGAGCGGGGTCACAATCATTTTATCGATCTGTGCGTTGATTTTTTAAAACTTTTATTTCCGAGGGTGCGTGGAGGCAACATACCTACAGCCCAGAAAGGGACTGACCAATCACGGCGCGACCTTTTTCTGCCCAGTCAATTGTTACGCAATGACCAGAATGAGCCACCAGAGGGAGACATGGCACCGCCGATCGATGCGATGCACCGCTGCATTTTATTTCAACTGAATTCAAGAACCAAACGTTTATTTTTGTACGTTAAAACTTCCAAAGAGTGTTACACACGCCGAATGAACTCGGCCTTTGTCGTTTCCATGTTTCGGGTGACAACGTTAAGACTGCCGTATTTCTTTTTGAAGCTAGGTGTCAACTGACATGTGCTAACACCATAAAAGTATTCATCGAGGTCTGTGAATACAAAGATGGGGGTTTTGCCGGATTACACGATAAGCTAAACACGAAGTGACCTCAGATGTATTGTAAACAGTCAACAGCAGTACTTCCTGAGTTTAGGGAAGGGGCTTGGTCCCGTGCCTGCGCCCCGCGACCGCGCACCAAATTAGCATCGATGAAGTTTGAGCGAACATGGCGGACTTCCTGCCGACCAGGTCCGTGTTAAAAGTTTGCCTGCCCGTTTGCCTGCTGAACAGCGGCGAGGTAGAACAGGTTAGGAAGTCCAAGGAGATCGACAGATGCCTCTCCCGGGAGAAAACGTACGTGAAACGGCTGGTAAAGATCCTGCTGCTGGGCGCTGGCGAGAGCGGCAAGTCTACTTTCCTCAAACAAATGCGGATCATCCACGGGCAGGATTTCGACCAGCAAGCCAGGGAGGACTTCAGAGCCACGATTTACAGCAACGTTATCAAAGGTAACCTCTCCGGTTCTCTACGAGTGAGGGGATATGCGTTTGTTTTTTTGTTTGTGTGTGTGTTGTTTTACAGCGGGCTGAAAGGCCCCCGGAGAGGCGTACGAGAGGGATGGGAAAGTTTCCACATCTGTTTCAGGGGCTGCGTGAGAGGACACGAGCTGTAACCTACATCTGCCATCGACACACCCAACACCAACCGTGATTACATCTCACATGGAGCCCTTTTGATTCCCCGTAGACACACTTGACCTCTTTTTTTTTTGTTTTTAGTTTTTAAATGCGACTTTCGCAGTGCGTGCGTCGACCAGCTACAGGCGAGTTGCCCAGCTGCTAATCCTCGAGATGAGGCTAATGGAGGGCTAGCTGCTGTACTGTAGTGAGGCTTGTTCTTTTTCAACTTCAGTCGTGCGCTTACAGACGTGTGGGCAGGCAATTAAAATAAAAAGTGACATTTTAACTATAATTTCAAGCCATAAAAAAAACCATCTAATTTACAGGCTTGAATCAGCAGCCGGGGTGATCATGCAGTGATAAAGTCACAGTAGCAGGTTTTTAACAGGGTTCTTGGCGAATGTGCTCTACCGTGTCCACCAGCCAGGGGAATATGATTCAATATTGAATGCAGGATTTTGTTTCTGCTGATTGCTGTGATTATAACATCCAGCAGGTTTGTTGGGGTGTTCTTTTTTTTTTAATAAAAAAAAAGGAAAAGTCATGAAATTCGTAAATGGGGCAGCTTCCAGGCTTTAATCTGTGTTTCTGTTGTATAAAATCATGTTGCTTGTCATTCCTTTTTTAGTGGAGGGTTTTTTTTTTCAGGTTGAATTTCATGCGGGAGCAGACATCTCAGGGAATGTATGGTCGTGAAATTTCCCTCTGTGGTGTTGAAATGATTTGGTAAGAGCGTGCATGAACCTTGGAACCTGTCAGGTTTGAAGACAACAGTTCAAAGTCTTGAAAAGTTTGGAAAATGTCTGAGTTTTGCTGGGCTGTGTCACCCGGGTTCAGAGGAGGGGTTTCAGTTCGGGTGCATGCCTGAGAGGTGCCCCATGTTCGGTGTAACGCTGTGTTTCAGCTCTGGATGGACCAGCGTTGTTTTTAAAGGTTGATATCAGTTAATAGGAAGAGCCCATGACTGGTACTTGTTACCGACGTTTAGTGGCAGTAAATCTTCACTTTTAGTCCCGAAATTTACAGCAGGTCACATTTCAACTCAAGGCTGGTTTAGATTAATGCCTTTTAATTTTGTTTTTAACTCTGGAACAAAAGAAGCAGCATGAATTATTCATCCAAGGTGTCTATACTGCTTATCTGTGAAGGTTTGCTTGAGGGGGGTGGAGCCTATCCCAGAGGCGAGGTTCACCCTGGACGGGTCACCAGTCTGTCACAGGGCCATCAGGAGTAATTAGGGGTTCAGTATCTTGCTCAAGGACACTTGGACATGGCCACCGGGGGAAGTGAGGATCAAACCAGCGACCCTTATGTTGCTCAACGCCCACTCTCCCTCCAGCCACGGCGCCCCTATGTTGATAAAATAACTCCTAAAAGGTTTTTTTGGACGAACATTAAAGTGTCGACAGACGCCAGTAGCTGTGCGTGGGAAGTGAAACTGTCAACCATGACGCTAAAGCCTTTTAGAAATTCTCGTATTGCTTGAATGACTCCCTGGACGTCTGAATGAATTCTGCACTAAACACTTCCCCTCATCTCCTGGCCAGGTATCCGTGTGTTAGTGGACGCTCGGGAGAAGCTGCACATCCCCTGGGGGGACCCTGACAACCAGCCTCATGGGGACAAGCTGATGGCGTTTGACACCCACTCAGCTAAGATGGTCAGTGGGCAGCTGGAGACCTCCGTCTTCCTGCGGTACCTTCCCTCCATCAAAGCTCTGTGGGCGGACTCGGGTATACAGAACGCTTACGATCGTCGCAGAGAGTTTCAGCTGGTACGTGGATGCGCTTACACACACACACACACACACACAGAAGAATCTTTACTGAATGATTTTTGTCCTGGTAATCCTCATCGTGTTACGCCCAAATCTCCTCTGGAGTTTGCTTCTTCCTGTCTGTCCTCTGTCCCTGTACCTCTCGCTCTGGTTCTTGTTTCTCTGAGTGGTCAGACATGTGATTTAGTCAGCTTCCTGTTTACGCCTCCCTCCGTGTCTCTTGGCTGTCAGCATGCACATTTTAACACACTGACATTTACCCCAGAATCGAGCCGTGTTCACACGTGCCTCCCTGGGCATTGTGCTGCCTCCATAGTGTTTAAATTTTCATACGTGCTGTCTGGTCATGTGACATGTTTAGGGCGTCCCATTGAAAACAGGAAACACTTTTCCAAGGTGTTTTCAGCAATGAGACTGAAGTGTAAATTCAACGGTTGCACAAGCCCGCGCTGCTGCTCTCAATGGTGTTTTGTTGGCCGGTCGTGCACTCGGTGTGTTGCCGTGAGCCGGTTGTGCAGACAGCCGGGGGAATAAGAGTGATCAGAGCTGGAATGTTGATCTGTAGTTAAACAGCTTTATGCTTACAAACAGAGCCCCCGCGCCCCCACCCACCCACCTGGCCTTATTTGCACACAAACATTAAGTGTCACACACCTCAAGTTACACAAGGACACATAAATTGTGTGTGTAAAGAGCTGAGCTGGGTTATGTGGCTCTGCTGTGGATTTCATATCCAGAAAGTGATAAGCGTTTCTGTGCATTTGTGGAACAAATACAGTTGAAAAAGTGTGTGACTCATTGTTCTATGGTTAACCACAGACACCCCCCCCCCTTTTTCCTTTTTTTTATTCCCCGTCTGAGCTTTCGTCATCTCCCTCTGTTCTGTTTGATGTGGCGTGCAGGTGGTAAGAGAGGTCAGAGCAGTCGTGGTCATCAGTAAATATCAGTCGCCTGATCTGCGCCGGACTGTCCACGCTGCGACGCAAGCGCCTCCTTCTCTCTTGAGGTGGTTCTCCTCCGTTCCTCGCCACGTTCCTCTCCTCCACATTTTCTGTGTTGCCTTCGCACTCGCACACGTCCTACATGGAAGAACGTAGAGAAACACTGTTGGAAAAAGACACAGTAAAATGCAGCCCAACAACATGAAGACAATAGTTGTTGTTTTTTAACGCGATCTTTGTCTTCACCTGCCGTTAATGCTGCGTTAGCGCCGTTACCTCACCAATATTATACACAGGAAATCACGCGTTTTGGAACACTGAAGAAACGTCAACAGATTATTACGTGAACATTACGTGGACCGAGCTTGCAGAACGAAGGTGATGTAGCAACAGTTTAGACTGGAACACCTGGCTAGTAAAACACGCGCAGTATCGAGGCGAAATCTAGCTTGGAGGGGCAGCCGTTGAAGTAGAAACAGAATCCTGCGACGTTTATCTGTTGATCTTTCTCAACCTGAGCCAGGTCACGCAAGCGTGGTCGACCCCGTCCTCACGGCTTCAGGTGCGTAGACGACTTTTAAACGCCACTGTTTCCCGGTGGTGAAGGTGACGATTATTCTGGCCCTTACACGGGGAAAAAAAAAAAAAACGAAGAAGAAATATACTAAGATAAAAAGAATGTTTGTTGTAATTCATGTTGGTGCTGGAACTTTTTGTAAATTCAACACAACAATTAATGATTGTTCGGTGATGGTGCTTCCAGGAGAGGTGACTCCAAAAGCAGGTTCAGGTTGTATCACTTGAACCATTATTGTTGTTGTTGTTGTTATTCCTCTGGATCCATGTCGGGCTTTAGATGTATTATATAAACTGTATTCATTTACTTTCATAGGCTCAGTGTGTAGAAATACTTCACGTTTGTGGCTCCTAGCCTGACACATCAGAAGGTTTTGCTGCTTTCTTAAATTTGTTGTTTTTAGGGTTTTGGTTTAATATCAAAAGTCAGTCAGTCTTCTTCTTGAAATGTGTTCAAGACCCATTTGGCCCGTTTTAACATCACCGTTTTACCTCCGTTTCACTGTCACAAGCACGTGACAACGTTTCAGCGTTGTCTCATTGAAGCTACTTTCTAAACACAATGCTGTGGGTCTTGTCTTGGTACAGCAGTGCATGTCACACGTGACCTAACGTCAGAGAAAAGTTTTCATATCGTGCACTTGAACATTTGCGTGGATTCGTTCCGTCGCCGGCTTAGAACACACGGGAACACATCGATAGCAGTACTTTGTTAATGTTCTCCATTTGAGGACTCGTCTGTGGAGCCTCACTACGAGCTGTGAGTTGGACTTAAACAGACCCCCGAGGGCGCCGGCGTCAAACCCAGCAGCAGCAGGAGAGTTGCTGTGTTGGAGGCGCTTCAGTCCGCCGGCTCTCGTTACAGACGACTCATTTGCGTCTCTGGCGTCATTCTGTTTGTCACTGTGGCCTCAGCCATTTGCATGACAACTGACACGTGCCCTCAAGCTTCCTGGTAACTATCATCAAAAACACGAACACGCCACAATCCCACGTGGCTCGTCTTCTCGCTCGACGCCGTGTAAAGGAGGTGTGCCCCGACGGTTGGTGATATTTAAAGAACAGGCTCGCCACTGTGTTTGTGTTCTAATGTCATGAATTATTCCTCCTTAAGCGGCATGGAAGACACAATCCACATTTTGAAAAACATCAGCTGCCAACCTGGTTACTCCTCCCTCCACCTGCACTCTACTGCATTACTCCACCTGTGCTTCCTGCGACGTGCCAGCTCCTGCTGCCCATGTAGTATCTGACTTCGACCCCTTGCACACTGCACACACCCGTGCAGGCACAGGTTTTTCTGGCCTGGGGAAACCCGCCTGTAAAACTGATTGATCCTGTTCTCACTATGAGGAGATGGCGTTTCCTATCTGTGTTTAGTTGTTTCTTTCTCCCCCCGAGCGCTTCACATTCAACATCCTGATCGTAGTTACCTGCTGTAACAGAAGTGATTGGTGTCAGAACTGCGCCCGAGCGTCGAGTCTTGGGCTTGTGCATCATCTGCAGTAGCTGCGGTGAAAGCACCACGAGGGACAGCGGAGGGAGGTGCTGGAAGTCGGCCGCAAATTTCCGCGCCCACCCTCATTTTCTGCCCCCATCAGAGCCAAGCCGATAAATGCCCCTGTCCACTGCCGGATCATGTGACCGAACGCATGTCGGTAAAGCTGTTCCCACCGCAGAGGAAAAACCCAGGTGTTGTTGAGGGTTTGATTGGCCAGTGGGATGGGGCTACGCTGTCACCTGTGCTGCTGCGCCCTACCATTGCTGCTGCTCTCCTGCCTCGGACGGGAACAAATAACCCTCCCCCAGCCTGTCACCTCTGAACGAGCTGAGCCCAGTCACAAGCTAACCAGTGACATTGCTGTGTAATGTCATGTTTCAGTTTTGCTTTTACAGCATAAGTGTGTATTTTAGTTGTCAGGGATCAGAAGAAGCTCAGAGATTCTTCTTGTTTCGCTTCCCCTTTTTTTTCCTTTTTTTTTTTATTACCCGACTGATACTTGATGATTTCGAAAGCATCAGATTTGAGCGTCTTCACTGGGGCAAAGTCATCTGTGTGGTCAGAATTCGAACATTGTCTGTTTGCCTGTCTCAACCACAGCGGAAGGCCATTCTGCTCCTCCCTGGTGTAACCTCAGACTTGCACACGTTTTCTATCGGCGCACACAGGTTTTTCAGGTCAGGTTGGTATTTTTCAAAAAAAGATCATAAGGTGCAGACAGAAGCTGACACGAGGGGAAACGAGAGGCATGCAGCAAAGACGCGCCGAATTAAAGCCCAGTCTGACTCAGAAAATTAGAATATGAGGGCAAGAGAGCAGGTTTGTGGTGTCGTTGGTGTCAAGAGCCTGGAAGAACAACCTCCACCCAAGTGCTGTGTGGTTCAGGAGAGACGCTGAGGGGGAGAAAAGATGACAAGCAAAATCTGTTGTCTTTTGGGTTTTTTTGGACATTTTTGGTTGAGAACAGGATACACACACACACACACACACACACACACACTGATAAAGGAATGCTTCTCAGTCTTGGCAGCCGCATGTCCGGGCTTGCAATAATTGCACGCAAGCAGCACCAGAACGATGGAGAAAAAAACACCCCCTTACACACACACGCACACACACACACACTCTCAGACCTCACTGCACATCTGCACACATCAAAGACAAACTTAGTGCACACACACGTGATCATTGTAATATGTGATACTTTGCATCCTGCTCCATCTACTCAGGGCAGACGCCGCGATCAGGTGGAAGTTTGGATCAAGATAAAAACCAGATATTTGTTCTGAAACCTCACAATGAGGAAATGCCGCCCGGTGTCACAGAGCAGCATCAAGATTTGAGTTGGATTCGGTTTGTTTGTTTGTTTGTTTGGGTTTTTTTTTTTTTTTTGTGGCGGTGATCAAAGTGAGGGGGGAGGAATGCATTATTGTCCCTGATCACTGCAACCGTGTGGCAGCTGAAGGGGGACTTTGTCTCGGACCGGCTCTCTTTCTCCACAGCAGCCATAAATCCACGATGTGTTGAACGTGTGTGTACAGTTTTGCAGTTCTGTCGAATTTCACTTGCGAGCACTAACTGGAGCTTGTCCTCTGTCCTGTCGCAGGGTGAGTCAGTGAAGTATTTCTTGGATAATCTGGATAAGCTTGGCGAGCCGGTAAGTTGTTTCTGCTTGCACTGATTGTTAGAATCGGGCCCGCAGATGTTATAGTTCATATTGCGACATGTCTAGACAACGTGAGGGCGAAGCGGCGCTCATTAACTGACCGCTTTCACATCAGAAAGCTGTCGTAGCGGATGTGGAAAGTTGGGTTCACAGGAAACCAGCGGATATTATGTTAGATTTAAAAATAAAATCCTGTATTTTCATCAGATTAAACCTTTTTTTTTCCTGGAGGATATGTTGACTTTATTTTTGAAAGAGTAACAGGTACGGTTTATCATCTGACATTTACAATCATCTTTATATAAAATGACATTTATGAAATACAGCTAAAAAAAATTTCAGTAAAAAAAAAAACTTAAGCAAGTTGACAAATAACTTTTTAGAGTAGAAAATTCCCAACATCAGGATGTGAAGGTTCCATCATTTATTAAAAAAAAATAAATAAATAAATGTAGTGAAATTCCAGTTTAATACCAGGTTTCATGTCTCCTTGGCAAGGAAAAGCACATCTGTCATATGTTTTATTTTTTTGTCAATTTAAAGTCCAGGTTCAAAGTGTGTATTTACAAGCCAAATTGTAGGTATCGTGAATTTAAGATGTTTTCCAAGCGGGTGATGACAGCGTTGCTGTTGTTAAAGTCTGAATCCTGCAGGTCGTGCTGGTGTTAACTGTTCGTCTCGGAGCGTCAACACACGCTTCCTTCCAAACGCCAGTGGAAATTTCCTCCCTCACAGCTTCCGAGCTCCCCCTTTAGATTCCGAGTGTATAAAATAAGGATGTTAAACCTTCAACGCCTCCCAAAGTGTGTTTGTCTTTTATTTCTCGCCAAAGGTGAATGTGGGAGCCGATTTTGCTTTGTTAGGAACGAACAAAAAGGGCTTCCTTGAA
Source organism: Aulostomus chinensis (assembly GCF_037954235.1). Classification (NCBI taxonomy): domain Eukaryota; kingdom Metazoa; phylum Chordata; class Actinopteri; order Syngnathiformes; family Aulostomidae; genus Aulostomus; species Aulostomus chinensis. The sequence goes on along the minus strand of NC_141342.1, from coordinate 17,868,184 downwards.
CTTTCCTGTGATTTCCACACGCATAAATGTGTCATCGTAAACTTTTGTAAGCCCTTTTCCTGATTGGAGAGAGAGAAAGTCAAACGTTCCCATATTGGATTAAAACAAGATGGTGTGCATCAAACATGCCTGTAATTTTGATTTTAATTTTTTAATCTAAAAATATTAATTCTTTCCTGGAATGCTGGAGGAGAGTTTTAATTAGACAGCTACTGATTCTATGCTCAAGAAACGCTCTGCTATCACTTGGTTCTGGTTTCTTTTCTTCCTCTACATGTTCAGTTCCTCCATTTCTGTAGAGAAAGTACAGATTCAGAGGCCATGGCGTGGTCCTGAGGTGTGTGTCATCAAACATGAGTGGACATTGGTGGTGTGGACATCAAGCGGTTGTGTGTATCTGTCTCTGCACCAGAACTATCTCCCCAGCCAGCAGGACATCCTTCTGGCCCGAAAACCAACCAAGGGAATCCACGAGTATGACTTCGAGATCAAGAACGTCCCCTTCAAGATGGTGGACGTGGGGGGTCAGAGGTCAGAGCGGAGGCGCTGGTTTGAGTGTTTTGACTCCGTCACCTCCATCCTCTTCATCGTCTCCTCCTCCGAATACGACCAGGTGAAAACTGGCCAGCCGTGCCGAGCGATAGCCATCTCATTTCCACACACACGCACACACACAATACCAGCTGATAAGTGGCACATTAATCAGGTTGTTCTAGCAGATAGTGTTTGGTGACTTTTTGATAATAAGCCTGCTTGTGTCTATTTGTCCACTCTTCATTCCGTGGACTTTCTCTGTGTAAATAAGCACAATAACCGCCGCCGGTTCACCAGATTACACATCATCTTTATAAGACGCCGTGACACGCAGCGCTTCCTCTCTCGAGGGGTGAACATGTAATATTCAAACAGGGTTTTTTTGCTGTCTTTGAAAAGAAGCTGTGACGTCAGGCAAACTCGGGTTATGCCGTCTCAAATAGATCAGCGTGTTTTGAGTTTCTGGCGCCGCACCCAGCTGGTGAAACGACGGCGCTACGTTGTCCTCTGATGCGCCTGTCTTCGCTCAGCCTGCACACTCAGGGCGGCTTCCTCCAGCTGGGGTTTCTCCTTCCATCCCAGACAACAATTCCAGCGTGTTTGAGCGATCCGATCATGGCTGGACAGGCCGAAAGCATCCAGGAACATGCGGAGGGGCGCGCTGTGACCTCATCCGTGTTGACGTGAGCCCACTTGGTGCTCAAATCTCGTTAACTGGGTTTCTACTGACAGCCTTGACAATTTTGAAAAGCCGGATAGGAACCGATGCACTCGGAGCTGTCCACATGTTATCAGGTCATCTAAGACAGCGGGTCCCACACGAGTAGGCCTCTCCCGTTGGCCTGCTACTCAAAGGAAGTATAACAACGATGAAGCAGGTCTATCATGGTGCCTCTTCAGTTCAGGCACGGTATGATTCACTCCTGGTCACGGCGGATGGATTCGTCTGTGCCTTCGGGGCTGGTTTTGGCTAGGCTAGCACTGCTAACGTTAATGCTGGCTCTGTCAGAACCGTACTGGAGGCCCCGGAGCAGATGGTTTTATCAGGACTCTGTTTTCAAATGATTTACTGCATCCTGCAACAGTCTCTGATGCTCCCATTGGTGTTGGGGGAGGGTGTTTCTACCATCTATCCATATTTGAGTAACTTGGGCAGCATATCGATGCTAAAAGTCCCATTCTGCCTAAGCCAGTAGGACGTGGACATGCTGTGGTTGTATCCCATCAACAGGCCAGATTCAGGGGGTTGCGCCCCCCCTAACATAACTGTGTGGACCCCTGGGGAAACCCCAGTTTGGAAACATGGATCTAAGACACAATGCTAGTACAATAATACTGTAGTAATACTAGAAGTAGCACAAGTAATTGACTTCTCCACTCTGTTGTCTCCGTCAGGTGTTGATGGAAGACCGGCAGACCAACCGGCTGCGTGAATCCCTCAACATCTTTGAGACCATCGTCAACAACCGCGTCTTCATCAACGTTTCAATCATCCTCTTCCTCAACAAGACAGACCTGCTGGAGGAGAAAGTGAAGAGCGTCCCGCTCAAGGACTATTTCCCCGACTACACCGGCCCCGAGCACAGCCTGCCGGACGTCCAGGCGTTTATGGTGGAGTGTTTCCGGGCCAAGAGACGCGATGCCACTCAGAAACCGCTGTACCACCACTTCACCACAGCCATCAACACGGAGAACATCAGGCTGGTGTTCCGGGACGTCAAGGACACCATTCTCCATGACAACCTCAAACAGCTGATGCTCCAATGACCCCTGTCAACCTGTGAAAGTAGAGGACCTGAATGGGGACAAACCACCCCCTCGCTCCTGAAGAGGACTTGGGAGAGACCAGTCTCAGAAGACATAACTCAGCATTCTTCATCAGCTGTTTTTATATTAGTTTTTACTGTCCTCTTTTGAAGAGTTCTTGTTCGTTCATGGTTTGGTAGGGGAACAAGTCAGTAGTGCAGATGGTTTGTGGTTACCAAGAGACAAGTGGCTGGTTTAGGAAGTTGGATAAGATCTGATGCTTGCAGCTTTGTCTGGAGACTCTCGCCTCTGGTCTGAGAGCTGCGCTCGAGCTCAAGACACGCTGGGCTTTCCGCTCACGAGTTGCCCGTGCTGGCACTGATGCTGGTGTTCGGCTACGGAGACCAGCAAAACTTTCTCAACCGGATATACGTCTTAACAAAGAAATGGCTAGAAAATAACCACCTGCTAAGTGAAAGGGTCAGTTGTATCACGACCGTCTGCGCCCACACATCCTGCTGGCATTGTGAGAGTTTTTTGCCGGTCTGTGTCCGAGCGCCGGGCTCATCAAGTTTAAATTCACTCCATTATATGTGTTGCACTGCTGCTTTGTGAGTACCTGTAGTTTATAGACGATACGGCAGCACAGCCCCTCCCTCCTCCATCCCCAGATGCTCCTTTATCCCAGCTCAAGGCCCAGAAGCTTCCTCCTGGGACAAGGACCGATTCCTAAACGATGAAAATGTTCAGAACGGTTGGGAGTGGAAACTGACGCCAGCGCTGGCACCTTGTCCGTCGAGCCAAGTGTGAATGAACCTGCGACGCCATTCCACAAAGCGTCTTCATAGAGACCAAATTACCGTTTCTCTCCTGCTCTTGTGCCAGGGTATCTAGAGATTCCAAGTTGATCTCAGTGTCCTCAAAACGTTTCTGTGCCAGTTGTCATGTCTTCGGTCATTCACGGGGTAAAATGACCTTCACCGGCATGTTTGGCAGGTGTGCCAACAAGTGAACCTGCAGTCCACTGTTTTCTCAGGGTTGAATCCGAAACCGGCATTAATGATGGTGTCACTGTTGGTGAAGTAAACCGATTAACATTCATCAAGGTGGCAAAGGGTCGAGACTCATCCAGGCAATTTCTGGGCGCCGTCTTCGTTTCTCTGCCAAATCACCACGCGCTTCCTACGAACCGTTCACGTCAGCAGTGTGTTGTTGTTCTGCAAGTATAAATCCTGTGATCCTCACTCGGCTTTCAATCCTGGCTTTGTATATACTGTAATCTGTTGCCGTGTAAATAATATTCAGGTTTATCTCCGTATATGTAAATGGTTGTAGAAATGGCATATTTTTTTTCCCCACTCTGAATGTGTTTCAAATCACTGCTTTTCCAATGAAGATGCCTTAGATGTATTTTTGTGTAATTTTTTTTTTCCACCACCAAATTCATTCCTGTGTCAATCTTCATGCCACTCTAACCTTATCAATAAAATATACTTTTCTAATGAAAGAATTTTGTTTTATTGCTACATCTTGGAAAAAAATAACAGCCGCTTAAAACAAAAATACACTTTGTTGCAAAGATTACAACAGAAGAACTGTTTTTTTTGTTCAAGCACCGATATTAATTCAGATGTATGTATTACATCAATTCAGATATGTACAGGGGTAAAGGGTCTTTACTTAAAAATGTTGGTAGCTATCATCCCAATATTAATAAATACAAAAATTAATCTTAGTCTTTGGCCTGTAAACCCTGCTACATCATAAAAACATCATACATGGGCAAAGTTACAGGATGGAACTGAAAGTTCTGCATTCATCAACGAAGTGGACTCTGTTTTGTTTATTTGTTTTTTCCAAACAAAAACTGGTTTGAGCTTGCACGAGGTAACGTAGAGACTGAAACCACATCTGCTCCTGAAAAATCCCCCACAAATCGGTTTCCTGTTGGCCCAGGTGCTTTAAACGACTAACCTGCTAATGCTCTCAAATTAGATCACAATCGCGACTCTCAAGCAAACACGCAGCTCACTCAAATGTAAAGGATTTTAGCTCCAGATAAATCTCCGAAATTGCCGCGTCCGTTCCGATAAAGACGACAAACGCGAAGCCGGAAGTAAGCGGCAGAGACACATCCCGACTCGCCGGAGACCGTGAAGGCGGCGGGCCGCACCCACTGACAACTGCACATGTTGGACGTTAATGAACCGCCAGAGACAACTGAATAATAAGTAATCCTTTATTTGTGTTGTTTTTGAACCCCATCATTAACATATCAGGTATTAATTTTATTTATGTGATTGTAATTTACACACAGGCTCTTAACGCGTCACCTAAAGGGTCTTTCCTTGTTCAAGAAGCTAGTACGACCGCTGCGACCGTTGGCCCCCGTTTGACGGGGCTTCAACCTGACAACAGAGCCTGAAATGGACTTATTAGTGACACAAGAGCGACTTCACTCTTTCCCCGTATACAACAACCCACTCTACCTAATTTAATTTTTATTTGTCTTTGCTTTCCAGACGCGTCCACCATGAGCTCCGGCGGTAAGTGTCACAAAATAGTTCCGTCATCAGAGCGAGACGTCACGTCACGCACACATCCCCTCACACACACACACACACACACACACACACACAGAATAACGGTGCAGTTATAACAAATTTTAACCCCTAATGGACGGTTGATGTTGTGTATGTAACGTATGAAGTGAAATGGACACAGCTAAGCAGGCATCATCCATGATGTTGGTTCACTAATTCTCTCAGTTACTTACTTGTGAGCATATAAGGTCTCACTGTCCTGAATGCATTGCAGTGTGTAACCATATTAAATCAGATACTTCAACTTGGGAGGTTTTTTTTTTCCCTCCCCCCACAGAGGTGTGTCCATTCTGTGGGAAAACCTACAAAAGACTGAAGAGCCACCTGTCCCACTGCAAGGCAGCTGCCACTTCTAAAACGCCTTCAACTGGACACGATGCCAGTCAAACGCCAGGTCAGGTGATCTCAGGCCTGTCCAAAACAAAAGGGAGGAAGTCAGCAGCTGTAACAACGGGGCCCCTTGCGACAAGGAAGGTGTCGGCGGCGTCATTAGGACTGTTACCGCCGGAGGAGAGCGTTACGTCACAGCCAGCATCAACAAAGAAGAAGAAACCAAAGCTGTCTGAGCAAAACAAAACAACCAGCTTGCTCTCCTCTGCCAACCCTCCCCTCATCTCCACCCCGTCCTCATCTCCCTCTAAGCTGAAAAAGACGAGTCTACATGCTTCGATAGAAGCCGCAAAGTCCGACCAGGTTTCGGAGGGATCGACTCCACAGGGCCGGCTCTCAGATTTAACTCTACAAAGTCCAGAAACAGGTCCCCGAAGATCCAGTCTAAACAAAAACACAGTGAAAGGAACTGTCCTTCCCAAAGGTGTCTCTCAGAAGTCACCCGCTAAAACTAAAAATACCTCTCCGCACTTGAAGGTCAGTGAAAATGGTGCCAAAGATGGTCACACAGAGGATTTTTCTGGGGATGAGTTGTCATGGAACACAGGAAGTAGCGGTCATCAGCCGAAAATCACACTCCAGGACGTTAGGGCCACATTGGCCCGATCCACAAAAGGCAGGCCACGCCTCCTGGGCCTGATTGAAGCTGCTCAGGACCTAAATGGCAAAACCAGTCCAGTTATAGCAGGAGATCAGAAAGATGGTAGACTGGACAAGACTGAAACTCTGGGGGACCAGCCGACCAGCACTAATTCACAACAGAGGGTTCCGACGCTTGTTCAGACAAAGCAGCCCGAACAAGCGTCTTCAGTCCCCCCGAAATGGGACGATTCCCTTGAGTCCAAACGAACCTCCCCCGCAACACTGCTGTCGTCCCCGGCGAGCCAGACCTCCCTCCAGCACAGGGGCAGCACTCACGGGGGTCCGATGGGGGGCCGTCAGTCCTGTCCTCTCCCTCCTCTTCCTGTGAGGGTGGAAAGAGCTGATGGTGAAGTGATGAAGGAACGCCAGCTCGGGAAAGAGAACGCTGCCGGTCAGTATTCACTGGTGAAAAGCAGGTTCTGGTGACGAAGCACCGACCATCTGCCATCATACCTTTTTATTAGTTTTCTGTCACAAATAAGATGTGACCTCATCACTACGCGTCCTGCAAACTAGATCTGTTGCATTCTTGTGTCACTTCAGATTAAGTGCTCACTACCACGTTTGACCAGAGGGGTCGCCAAAGTCAACCCAAACTGAAAGTGTGCAGAGCTGCTTCAGACCGTTATTTGACGTTTGAGTTTGTTTTCACCTGCATTTTTTCATTTGAATTTTAAAGGGAGATTTTGTAAAAACAAAAACAAAAAAAAACTTACATCTGAGGGAGGTCTTCTAAAGAAAGCTTTGGCTATGTTTACATTCTTAATGAATTTACATTGTTATAATTAATAAGAAAATATTTCATTCATGTTCCTGTGTGCATGCTACAAGCCGAGTCCCGCTAACGAGAGAAGATGCACATCAATATTCGCTTTCAGAATTTGACCTGAAACCATTTCCATCGTGGCGTCGGCGGTGTGTTCTGAGTCTTTTCTGCTCAGTCAAGTTAGTAACACCAGATGGACGCTGGAGCTGCGTTGTGAAGCAGACTGAATGCCGTTAAGCGTTCTCTAACGCTGCAAAATCTCTGGTTGGGCTTCATCGTGGGATCAAGGTGTAAAGATGTCTCCAGCGCAGCTAAAATTGAAATATCCCACTTGTTTTAAATTGACAGCTCCCAGCATGAATTTCTACTGGTGAAGGAAATGCGTTTTAGCTGTCACTCCATGTGAATGTCCTTTGAAACACTTTATGGTCTGTGTCTGGAATCGGAAGTGAGCCAGTACCCAGGATCACGTCTCGCTATCAGCAGCTTGACTGACTGTCATGAATCGCAGGTGATCTGGCGCAGCAGAGGCTTGGCCAGGTGAGACTGAGGGAGCTACATGAGTGGCTGGCCAGCAGGACGACCACCCAACCCAAAGACGTGGTGGAAAGCATACGAAGAGGTCAGCACGCGCACCTGTCACAGAACACACCTGCTCCTGGATCAGTGCACTGAAAGTACCCTTTGGGGAAACACGCTCACTGACATTCTTACAGAGACCCGTAGAACCAGCTAGCCTGGAGAGCCTGCTGGTCTGGTCAAGTCACAATGACCATTCATGGTTCTGCGGGTTGTCTATTGAGGCGTCACTTCTGCCAAACAAATAGAACACCAGTGACGTGAGCTGGTTGGTGTGTCATGTGACTAAATGGATCCAGGCTGGCTGTTCCCACGTTTCCACTCGTAAATCTTACATTCAGTATTTCCTGAAATGCCCAGTTCTGGTTTGGTGTCTCCTACAGGCTGGTGGTGGTACAACAGGAAGTATATTAGCGTGATGAGTCGCGTGGGTGGAGTTAGCATGTTGCTGGTGGGATACTTTGTCGTCAGCTACATCTGGGGGTACCCTCGCATCAGTAAGTCGTGTGGATCAATCCCACTGTTTTTCTGTGTATGTGGTTACATGTTTTCTTTTTTAATTCCAGAGAAAGAGCGATGGAGGAAGTACCACTAAGCTCAAGAGGAAGATGTTGGGAGAGACCAGACTGTAACCAGACTGGTGGGCGGCATGGCTCAGGGGTAGAATGGCCGTCTAGCAACCGAAGGGTCGCTGGTCGCTGGTTCAATCCCCGACCCCGGTGACCATGTCGAAGTGTCCTTGGGCAAGATACTGAACCCATAATTGCTCCTGATGAGTAGGTTGGCGCCTTGCATGGCAGCCTCCACCATCAGTGTGTGAGTGTGTGTGTGAACGGGTGAATGAGATGACACTGTAAAGCGCTTTGAGTGCCGCTAAGGTAGAAAAGCGCTATATAAAATTGAGTCCATTTACCATTTAAGAAGGGAACCGGGGGGGGGGGGGCGCATTACATCAGCGATGGTTCCTGGACGCCTGTGCAGGATCTGCTTTATGATATTTGAGGCCTTATATGAATAAGATGTAGCCGGCCTGGCCAAATACTGAGCACATCAAGTACATCCAGCCCGTAATGAGTCATTTATGAGTTTCTGACTCTTTGAAAGTTGGACAAATCATGGCTCTGCATACAGCGCGCGCTTTATCACACACTTTAATGGTGTTCCACGTTATTTCCTTTGAAGGAAAAGGAGCAAGGGACATTCTTTCCCTGGAAAAGGCTAAAAAAAAAAAAAACACCCAAATTATATGGCTTTTTGATTCTTGAAACTGATGTGGCTTTTGTTTTTTTTTTGAGTCAAACTTTCAGTTTCTTTTCTGGACAAATCTAAGAATAGAGCACCGCCACCATCCCGGGTTGATATCAGTTTAGTGTCTCCGTGCGTTTTGTGTCGTCTTAAGTGATGTCAAACTGAGTTATTTATTCATTTTGGACTCTGGGGGATTCTTACGGTTTTCCCCAAACTACTATATTTATCATAAATCAGAAATATTTGATTTATATGATGTCCTTCTATTAAGTTATGTAATTAAGGAAGAGGGGGGGGGGAGGAACTTTCTTTCCTTTCTTTCTTCTCTCATCATCGAGCCGTTCCATTTGAACGCGTCCGAGTTTAGAAACTTCAGTAGTCTGTTACGTTGACTTGAGAACTGCAACAATCCCACAGCGAGTGTCCCAAAGGCTCCACTAGGTGTCACTGTCGCTCAAACCAGAGCTGCCCTGGGGTTGAATGTTTGCTATGCAGAGTTTTCTCTGCTGCTTTTGTGCCGATGCCTCGGTGCTGGAATCTGTAAGAGGATTAAAGTGAGCCAGCTGATTTTTAACTTGATAAAGTCTGGCAGCCCAAATGTAGATAAACATGAAAATTCTAAATGTCTCATGCAACTGTGAAAAGATCCTATCTGTGAAGCAGAGGGTTACAAATCTTGTTTTTCTTCTGCAATGCCTCACACCCCCCCTCCCGTCGCATGATGTTATTATGCACGCTTAGTTCCTCGGCACCAGTTTGAACACTCACAGAATAGTAATGGAGGGACACTGAAGGAGGCTCTCAGCCGGACTGGACCAGTTCGTTATTATTCAAAATGAATTTATTGTTGACTCTCCTTGCTGCTGTAGTGAACACACATTAGCTACAAATGAAGAAATGACAGTATGTTGTTGTTGGGGTTGGGTTTTTTTGAGGGGGGGGGGGGGGGGGGGACTACTTTTCCTGACATCACTTCTTAGCCAACACAATAAAAAAATTATTTCACGTTTTGTTTTACATTCTTTCTTCTTTTTTGTTGTTTTTCCTCCATACAAAAATTATAAATATTTTGTGTTTCACTTTTCATTTTTATACAAAACAAACTATACAAATCAAGTGAGACCAAACCAATGGACAGGCAGAGGAAACAAAACAGGAGAAAGAAGCACAGTAGGCCCTTGCACACTGATATGCATCCAGACTAACAATGTTTTGCCTGCGCTGGGCTCCAAAACTGTTGTCTTGCGGGTAGAAACGCAGCAGTCGCAATACGTGACGTTTGTGGGTGTTTACAAAGCAGCGAGCCCAGTTTCAGTCTCACCATTGTGCACTGGTTGAGATACATAAGAAGATATCGACACACCGGCAAGGCTGCAACGGCCACTGGCACTCACACATGCCAGGGAAAGAAAAAAAAAAAACATGTTCTCAAACACACCGTATAAAAAGGCCTTCAATCTGCTCCCGTTGCCCATCAGCTGGCATATTTGACAGATACGCTCACAGGAGAGAGTTGTCATCCAGAATCAACCCCAGTAACCGTTCAGGCCACCCTTTGGTCCTCCAGTAGAGAATTTGGCCAAAACAAACCCCACCCACCCCCCAACTTTCTGTGGTACATTGTTGTGAAGATTTCTTAAGTTCCACAAACATAGACACGAGTGCCACGTTTAACTTTAATTCTTAACCATGATGAAATATCAAAGAAGGCTGACTTCTGTCTCAACAACAATGACAATAGGAAACAAGACAAAGTCAATTTAAGCGCATTAAACTGTTTCTTTCCAACGGCCAAATAAAACCCCATGTTGATTCTGGACAGTACAACACTCGGATTAATTTTGGTTGCGCTGCTAAGAAAGGAAAGTACAGAGCTCCCCCTAATGTCAGCAGAGAAAATCTTGACCGACGGTTTATAACCTGGATTTAAAATCCATTGAGGTGAATTTGGTATCTGCTCAAAGATTTATAATCCGTAAATTACATGGTTAACTATTACAAAAAAAAAAAAAGTTGCATTAAATCTACCCTGAAATCAAGGTAAACTGGCCTTGTTTGGCAGAGGGGGTTGCCAAGAAAGCAGTACTTTGCAGTAAATTGTTACGTATGGACACTGTTGCAGCTCCACGCATCAGAGGGCTTCATCAGCGCAGACTTGCACGTCTCTCATTTTAGTCCGTTGATGACAGGGGCTCCGAAGAAAAGAGCAGAAAAAGTCACAAATATTTGAAAATAGAAACTGTTACATGAGACGAAAACACAGCTTGAGAAGCTGAGACAACAGTTGATTATGGCAGTCAAAACAAGCTACATGAAAGCAGGTAAACCAGTGTGTGTGTGGTCGGATGAGCACAAACACACTCGACAGACATACCAAGGTGGTAAAGCATCGATATGAATGATGTACAACGCAAAAGGCAGACAGATGTGTACAATCCCCTCTGGCATCGTTTCAAAATAAGTTTAGCGCAAAGCCGGGGTGGGAACAAATACCAACAAAAGAGAAATATCAAACATTTGTAACGTTACCTCCTCAATCTGAGGATTTAGCTCCCCTGACACAAACGCGGTAAAACGTGGTTGAAACTGGAGAGAACAAAATCGAGGGATTTGCCACGCGTCTGTGTAGGGGCTCGCATACCTTTAAGGTACAAAAGAAAAGGCTAAAAAACAAAACAAAACATGACGTTAGCACAAGAAAACCAGCGTGGCGGCGCACAGTAACACTTCTACTGACTAGTTTGACTGCTTTCTAGTGTGATTCAGAGGCTATGCTTGTTGCAGGCGCAAACATTTTGGTTCATTCCAAATATTCACATTCTGTTTAGCCTAGTGAACACTGCATATTGACAAAAGCCTCATAGGTGTGTATATATCTATATATAGATATAGATACACACACCTATAGTTCTGAAATAAACCACGGTACATTTAGTGCAATTTTTCTAAGTGTATATGTGAGCTTCACTGTAAGGAAGTTTACATCCTGTGACTTTGAATGTTTGTAATGCAGGAAGGAAATTCTACAATAGAAATTCTTCATGTAAACACTTCAAAAATAAAAATTAAAAAAAAAAAAAAAAACGAAACAAAAGAATTAGGCACAGAGTCATTATTTTGTCCCTCATCCCTGTTCTTCAGCGTAGGTAGTCGGGGAATTCACTGGCACAAAATTGGAATTGTTTGTGTGTGAAGAGGAATTTTCTTGCGTTCCGGTCACTTCCCCCTGTAAAGTGTGTTTAAATATACCAACCAAGAACATCGTCCTCTATCAGTCCATTGCATTGCACACAATCCCGGATCTTTATAGGTATTTCTAAGTGCCTGTCTTCAAATTAACAGGGTCATGCCTCGAAAAAATGACAAACTTGAAACATGCTACATGGCCGAGATGGTACCACAAAGAGCAGACCTGAAAAAAGAGTAACCCCCCTCCCCCCAACCGGGGAATACAAGTTTACTGCAAAATAAATACAAAAGATATCTGAACATGGAGCGACATGTCGACGGTCTTAACATTCCAGGATGCTGTTGACTGCCGCCTCTAGAGCAGAGTCTGTATCGAGGTGAGGGGGTGACGAGAGCTGAGGGGTGTTGGGGGTCTGGATGGGATGGGAGGACAGGTGTTGAGACGCCCGGTAGTGCGTCTGTCCACCTGATGTTGCTGCAAAAGGTGAGTTACCTTGGGGGGAACTGTTGGCGGGGGCGAGGGTGTTGTTGCTGGCGCCGCTAGGCTCGTAATGTTGCTGAGATCTCTTCAGTTCCAAGATGCTCTTGTTTTCTAAGGGTGGAGGGCGGAGTCTATCTGCTGCGCCTGATGCTACAGCCCCACCCCCTCCTGGGTCTCCATACCCAGGCTGCGTGTCTGTCCTGTATGGCGGCTGTGTCGAGCCTCTGTCTGACTGATTCCAGCTGTAGCTGGACGACTGAGATGGGAGAGGATGTTGGAAACGTTTCGATTTCACTCCACAGCAGAAATCCTCCAAAAAGGCATCTAGAAAAGCAGAGAAGACGAGATGGGTTGAAGAAAACCTGAGAAACCGATATAAATAATTGATGACATCACACCCACGTTGTTTTACCTGGATCCACTAGTACCATGCGTTTGTCTTGTGTCAGGGTCCCGCGCTCCTCTTGGTTAAAGGTCCTATCGATCATCACCATCTCCGATGACGGACTGGAATGCTGCAGGGCCAGGAGAGACAAGCTTTTATACACCTGGAGACATGAAATGTGTGTGTATGACGGAGTTCACTGGTGTGTGTGTGTGTGTGTGTGTGTGTGCCTACCTCAGCCTCCACCATCAGTAGTCGTCTGTATTTGTTTACCATGGCCTGGGTCCTCTTCAGCACCTGAGTGGCTACTAGTTCAAATTCCTCATCCACTGTGAACAACGAGACAAACCACAATTGCAGTAAACGGGACTTTCTCTCTAAAACTTCATTTTACTTTCACAAACGCAGGCCGAGCCTCAGGATGTCAGTTTCATTTGAGGATGGATCGGCTGACGGCTCAAGAACAGGAATGCCTCCAGGATGCGGAGGCATAACTGGAGGGCACCGTGAGGGCGATATGACATCTTTTAATCCGGCTCCAGATTAATTCTGAAATCAAACTGACTGATGCCGGAGGTCGATCCTCCTACCGCATTTCATCAAATTCCACCTTCAACTTTTCAAGTTATACTGCTAACAACCGACTCCGGTGATCACGTGACCTCCCTGGCAGCTATAAGGGACATGTGCAGCATTTCTGTTTGCAAAAACTGAAGTCATTATTGTTTCTAACGGGCAGGAGCCAGAGATGCACTTCCCGTACCTCCAGACGCTTCTGTTCCAGGCAAACCAAATCACCCAGATTGATGGGATCAATGCATCTCAGTGGGCTTTTTGTGAAATCTTCCAACATCATGTTACATGACTGACGACGCTGTTACAGCGCGTAGAGGACGTCGGCAGATGATGCACCCGGAAAACATTCACACTGCTAAAAGAATGTGGCCGTATGCGGCCCAGACAACCGCCCACCGTGGCTGAGCAATCAGATCTGAATGTATCAGGGGGGCCATCATGACTGCACTTGGTTGTCCACTTTGATTACTCATGTCGGAACTGAACGGGGCCTCAGAATATTCAGGAGCGTACCCTGGGAGAACTCATCCTGGCTGGGTGGAGCTCCTTGGAACACGTGGTAGGAGAGGAGTCTTTGCAGCGCATCGTTGATTGAAGTGAACTGATGTCGATCTGGCGTCTGAACTCCCGCGTGATCGCTCCTTAGCTGTTGCAGAATCCTGAAAGGTTGATTTGATGGATGATGTCAAGCCTGTCAAAAACGCAGCTGCACTTCACAAATACTAGAAATCTCTCACACAAATAACTCACATTCCTCCTTTTGTCAGTGGTGGTGGGGCAGGCCTCTTCTGTGCACCAACCTAAAAAGCACAACAGCACAAATATCGTCTCCAGCATCCAATCCACCTGAAACTACGCAGGGAGACCAGGCAGGAATAGGTCATGTACCTGAGAGTTTAGGCTTGAATCTTGCATCGTGGTTTTCATCGCTGAGACAGATCATTCAACAACAAACAACCTCATTAGGATAAAAATAGAATAAAAATGCTGTAGAATTAAAAGATTAAATCATAATATATCTGTTACCGTGGATACTGCTGAGCTGCACCTGTCTGTCCTGTATGCGGGGTTTGTTTTTTTTTAAATAAAAATGACAGTGAGTCAGTCAAACAGGAGTTTCAAGGAGAGATAAAGAGCAGAACAAGAGTGAAGTGTTACAGACTTACCTGCTCCTGTGTCCCTGATCCAGGTAAAGGGGATAACGAAGTACAGTTCTGAGTTTGAGTCACAAGGAGGCGCTGCACAGGGCTAGCTGACACCTGGCTTTGACTGCTGATCCCCGCGGTCGACGGGCCTACCAGAGTCAGCCGCCCGGGAGCGCACGATGTTTGTACAGGTGTGGTGCTAGCACAAGAAACTCTCGTCCATGTTTGAGTTACACCCCCTCCGACCTGACTGGCGCTGACGACACCCTGGTTCAGAATTAACTGTCCCGCTGGTTGTGCAGTGAAATTCTGCCCTGCAACAATCTGCACAGCGTTCTGAGTGGTAATTAGGGAGTTGGGGTCAGTGGGGCCATTGTGGATGGTGCTGGCCTGAGTAAGCGCCAAAGAGCCGGGCAGCAAGAACTGTCCAGGTGGTACATTCGTCTGGGCCTGCACTTGTTGCTGCTCCAGTGATGGCTGCACTACAATGGAGCCGTTGGCAGTGTACTGTCCTCCAGGACTAGCAGTGTTAGCATTAACTATATTAGCAATGGTGGAGGCAGTCGGTTGAAGGCTATAGACAGTCTGAGTGCCAGCCTGGTGGGGTTTGGGCTGGATAGGTCTGACAAGAGTCTGGGTCCCTCCTGGGCCTCTCTGGATGATAATGTTTTGAAGGGGGATGTTTTTGAAAGGTAAGCCAACTTGGCCTATCTGCCCTTGTGAGGGGGCAAACACTTGCCCACCGGTAGCTGCCCCTGCTGTAGCTACAGGCCCCCCTGGCCTCAGCACAATCTGAGGAGTTCTTTCCAAACTACTGAGAGTCATCACTCCACTACTTCCCCCAAACGAGCCCAACACTTGGATGTGCTGGGTGGAGCCATTGGGGAGCTGGGACACTCCTTGCAGGAACTGACCAGCAGGTAAAGCAGCTGTTGCTGTAGTGACCACACCCACTCCCCCTCCATAACCCCCAGAGACCAGCTGGGAGGGGAAGGGGACAGGAGCCTGGACAAGAGTGGGAGCAGGCTGGGAGTCTAGCAAGGCCTCCTGGGCCAGCGTCTGTTCAGTGATGTCGGCCTCCAAGAGAGACTTTTGGAGGATGTCAAAGGGCTGATCTTCTCCCCCAAGATCCACCCCTCCAGGGGAGCTCCCGGCCCCCAATTCATCCTCGATAAATGAAAGGCTGCTGGAGAGCTGGAGGCCTTCCCCGGCTGAATCCTCGCCAAACTCACCCATTGAAGAAGCGCCATCCTTGAGGCCAATGTTGGTGCTAGCCTAAATGAGGCATTTAGAGATAGAGAGAGGAAACTGTTAGCATGTGAGCTGCATGTAAAGCAGTGTTCCCAGGGGGCTTGAGTCTTGGGGCTCGAGTCTTGGGCCCTGGTCAGGCCTGGCAGGCACCAACAACCCTCTCAGGTGATCTGATCCCCAGCGGACAAGAGGCATTAAGATCTCATTGCTCAGACCACATTCAGGGGTGGTCTGGGCAGGGTTTCCTTTCCCTCAAGACACATGGAGACACATCCTAACGTCAAGCTGTGAACCTTGAACCATCCGGTTGGGATCGGTGGTGCAGAATGTAGTGATCGTCTGACTTCAACTTGAAGTTAATTTAACCTTAATGGTGAGTATTACCAATAAAAAGCCAGAGGAAACCCTCATCCATGATCAGAAATAAAAACGATGACCACATATACGGTGTACTCACAGTGTCACTAGGGAAGAAGGATGAATCTGACCCATAAGCTGCATTTGCTACATCATCCTCCTCAATCTGCAGAGAGAGAGTATACATTTGAACCATCCCGAGGGACAACGAGGGGACACGACGACTGTAGATGCGCGTCAGTCTGCTGTCTTAATAGGGACTGAACATTCTCAAATTGGCAGGTATATACAGTATGAAAAGAGTCACTCACGGACTTGCTGTTGCTGCCATGGAGATAGTCATTCAATGCATCCACATCTCTGAAAAAGGTAGGAGAGGGTTTTTTTTTGTTGTTGTTTGTTTTTCCCCAAACCTGTCAAATTCTACTCTCGACTGCAAAGTTTGGCATTCATCTAAATTAATTACAAGAAATATTCAACTATGAACCCCTCTGAATGAGCCTTAACATTTACATTATTCATCTCCCCCTTTAGATACAGTTGTACCTACAGTATGTATGGCTTTAATCAAAGGGTTATCAATACTGCACTTTAAATTCAAGATTCATAAGTTTGTTTGTTTTGTTTTTTTTTACCCTAAAATATCCAGAAGACGGCGATCGTCCTCATCATCCATGACACCTTAAGGAGCATAAGAGAGTACAGAATGAGGCATGAACTGGGACAAGATCAGAAGTTTAAACTATTGTTTTTATTCTGAGGTATATGCCTGTGTGTGTGTGTGTGTGTGTGTGTGTGTGTGTGTGTGTTGTGAGAACTAAGTATGTTTTGTTACAACAGTAAGGACATCTCACTCACTGTTTTCTAGCAGGAAGCATGGATTCAGTCATTTAATACCCTACGTTTCCACTAACAGGATGGGCTGCAGGGTGAGAGAACGCAGTTGTGATATTACAATATCATACATGTGAGAAACAGGGTGTTGAAGAGTGAGACAGGTGAGATACAAAAACAGGTATGTTTGAGAAATGAGAGGAAGTGTGTGTGTGTGTGTGTGTGTGTGTGCGTGCGTGCGGGGGGGGGGGGGCATATATGTTATTCAGTGCTGTGGGAGATCAGTGTAGCAGTAAGGGCATGGTGGCCTTCATATACATATCTCTGACAGACACTGACACTGACACACACCCCCCCCCCCCTCACTTTCCTCTGCTGTTCCCACATTGGTTGTCTCATGTCTGCACAGTGAAAATGGGCATTTGAGTGTAAATAACTCCACCCTGCTCCAAATAACCTTGAATGGCAGTTTGAGTTTCAACACTGAATGGGGTGTTGGCTTTATGTTGTTTCAGCCAGAAAAAAAAAGAAACGTTTGGTGCTAACTTTGTGTGTCTGTATACAAGTGTATATATACACATTTTAAAAAGGGGAAACAGGCAATTCGTCACCTTTTTGATGCAGGATAGTTATAATTTGTGTGTCTGCTTCCCCTGTTGTTTACCCTTATTTTCTGTGCTTTATGTGCCTGAGGTGATTCACAACAATATCAGAGAGGTACTTAAAAAGGGCGTCTTTTCCTCAAAAGTTCTGTTACACCGAGTCTAAGGCATGAGGGACTTGCAGGCGCAACTCGTTTAACTGCAGTGCTACAAAATGGCTGTTATACGGCAATAGGTCGTCTTTACAGCAGAGCCACGTCCAGCCTCCATCTTTGGTTCAGAGAGAACAAAGAACGGCGTCGAAGTAAATAAGAAGCTGCTTTTAAATGTACAATTTTTAATCAGACGCCTTGCTTTAACAAACTATACTACAGGGAGACATTTGTTTTTTTGTTCAAATACATGACAAACAATAAGCCACTTTCCCACAAGTCAGTAGTCCTTTTACAAGTAGACACGATAACGTGGATGTAACGTTCGCCACACGAAGCTACACGATTCACGACGATTATTTTAATTACGGGGCAAGTTTACGACAAAATGAATGTGGAAACAGCCTTGTTCTGTCTCCCAGTAATCCAGATAAACTACTTGAGTTTAGCCAACACTGCCGACGTGAAGTTACTGGTTAAAAATCCACCATTCAAGGCGACACATTCGCCGACGCTCGGGCGTTAGCTGCTGTTAGAAACGGCGGTAGCACCGTCGCCTGAGACAGTTGGAAAGGAGCGTTCAAGTTGGCTTCGAAACGAATAATTTGCAAGAATCGAGTCAATAAAACCATGTTATGTTTAAATTTTAATCACTTTAGTTCCATTTTTTGTCTTTTTTTATTAATATCTGAAATCCTGCCACCAGATCCGCCCTAGCATAAGCGCCTCAGCGAGCGAGCCATGCTAGTCGCCCCCTGTTGTAAATCCCACAAAAGGGGGGCTGTTGTGGTGCCGCTGCCGGTTTTCAGAAAGCGAGCTAATGCACAGCCGGCAACTTTTATTTCCAAAAATAGACTGAATCGACAGAATGATAATCGCATTCGAGTAGCACAGAAAAAAAACGCCCGTCCAGCCCGTGGCTGACCGTCGCTGACGTGCTTTCTTTCTCTGTTGGGGAGGCTTTCATTTGTCCTCGATGTGGCTCATCTGCCAGCACGAAAACGTCACATTTGTCTCGATAAGCCGAACCGAAGCGTTTCCACCGCTGGAGTTTCTCCCTCTTTTTTGTTTGTTTGTTTGTTCGAACCCGCGCGCTAGCCGGGTCGTTCTCCACCAAAGGACGATCCGCGACATTTTAACCATAAACATCGGCCTGTTCTGGGTTAGCTAGCCACGATGCCGACGACGACGCCTGTTTTGAACCCGTCGGTTGCAATTCGGCGAAATGTTAAGGGACCACACCGCGTCGAGCCATAAATATTTATCCCGATTAGCATAACATAAAGACGACTCAAAGAGGCAAACCCTTTACTCCTGTCTCACTCCTGTTGAAACCCAATATCTCCATTTGGCAACTTTTAATTTGCTCCCCCCTCCTTCTCCTCCTCCTCCTTCTCCCTCTCCCACTCATGTATTTTTCTCACTGTCCCTCTTCTGTCTCGGATAGATTTTTCTCTGCGCTCAAATTCTCTTCCCTCCCTGAAGGAAGAGAGGAAGGAGGCTGTGTGTGTTTTTTCCTTGAAATTTTTATCACAAAATTATAATACACTCAAAGGGAAACTCACCGTCATGAAAAAGCAGTGCCTTGTCAACGGGGTTTCCTCGCCATCACCGCACGGGTTGTTGGGGTAGTGCACACAACTAGCAGGCAATTCATACCATCAGTTCACAACGGTGTTGTACCAATCCGCATATTTGAGCAGAAAATGCAGATTAAAAGACCATAAAGATATACGTATTTTCATTTTAACCGACATTTTTTTTTATTACAGTTGTATATTTGCCGCCCTCTATACAGCAGATATTAAAGTTTACCACTGCCAACGGTAGAGGGCGGGCCTCTAAATGCGTGAGCCACACCTTGACGTAGTTCAGGTATGACAATTAACTCTGGAGCCGTTGCCTCATAATCGATGTATTTCAGACGCAGATGAAAATTGATTTTGTGTCATGCAATGTAGACCGCATAGACTTTGTTATGTTACACATAAACAGCAAATATAAAAGCCACTGCTCTATAATGGAGGACAGAAAGTGTTTTTTTTAATACAGTAGTGTGTTAATAATAAGCAAATATTTCTTACACCAATGTACAAAAGTCACCCTCCTTTTGTTTTTTACTATTCTCAGAAGAAATGTCTGTTTATTTAAATTCATCAGAATAGGTTAAATCTAGAAAAGCTTGTTTATGACATGAGCATTTCTCAGATTTTTCATTCAACTGAGACCCAATGAGAAGACAAGATAGATTTAGTTTAGTCACGATTTTTATTGATTTATTTTACTGTCTCGGATTTCTTTTCAGATTTCAGTGGGGAAAAAAAGTTATCTCTTAAAAACTAACTTCCCCTGCTTTTCCTTTACCTTTTACCCAGGTGTTATGCTCGCCTCTATCGCTATGCTTAAACATTTTTATCATGTTGAATAGTTTGTGCTTTTAGTTGTAGTTATTTATTGGTAATAACATCGCTGATTTATTGCCACGTCACCTGATGTCTCAGCCAGACCCAGGAGATAATGAATTAAGGCCAGTCGCTGAGTCACTCACTGGGGCAACACCACCCATGAAGCATCGTGATTGGATGATAACAGTGATGATGCAACGTGTAGTCGGACGAAGCTCTCCGGTTGATGATGGCCGGACCGGGTGGTCGCGATAGTTTTGATGCTCTGACATCATCCTGCCATCAGAGACCAAGCAGATTAAAATCAGATCAAAGTCAAAATTCTATCATTAAAGTCAGAGATCAAAGTAGGAACCCCGCAGAACAATGAGACCAAAGTCATCCAGTAGACACAGAGAGCCTGTGACGCCGCACAGACCTGAGCCCCTCGTATTCCACTGAGCCTGGAAAAACAAACAAACAAAACAAACAAAAAAAACTCTTCTCTCGTGTCTCCAGCAACGTACACCGTGGTGCGCAGACCGCAGGACCCTGGGGGCTCTCACGCTGCATAACCATCATGATTTGCACCAAACACGACAACGCATTTGCTTGTGAGCAGAATTTGGAGTTTACTGAGGAAACATTCACATTGTGGTGTTTTGTTCCCGAAAAAGCAGATCCAACCATCTTCTGTGGCCTTCCACATATCCACACGTGTTTTAATAGTTCTGTTAGAAATGGGCTCTAAAGTCAGCTCTTAATTGTGTAGAAACCATTTGTGGGGGAACTTCGTGTGATGAAGGAATTCATCGGACACAAGAAACAGGCTGGAGACTCAGAGACGGCTCACACTGGACACTTTAATGGACGTCCACTCCCAGCCTCAGGTCAAGGCCCTGGGGTCAGACCAGCTCTGGACCTTACAGATGAATTCCCAGGATGAGACCAAGACAGTTTTAAAGCAAAGGATACCAGATAAAATTCCTTATCTCTATTTATAAAGAAACCTTTTCTATGTGTTTTTTTTTAAGTACCTAAGCAAATATGGAACTACCTCTCTAAGAAAAAAAATAAAAATTCATTAATTCCGCATAAAAAAGGGAAGACCACAGATTTAATAGCATGACAAAAAGTATAAAACATTTATCACACATGGTTATTTAACAGTTGAAATAGCTTAATGTACAGAAATTTTCACCTGTGGTAGATATTTTAAAAAGTGCAAAAACTAGATGTTTGATAGAATAAATGAACCAGTTTAAATCAAGAGTGTCAAAGAGTTTAAATTTAATGTTTCTAAATGTTATCACCTTCTTAAAATAATTGTTTAAGTATTTTTGACTTTTTTTTGTTGCTTTAATCAACTCACTATGATGTTTTGTCTCCAGTTTTTGTGTTTTCTGAGAAGTACAAATTCACAGCGGTCCGTTACCACTCAGATACTGAAGGGGGCGATACGCAGCTTTAACCTTTTTTTTTTCACACGAAGAAAAACAAGTGACGTTGCACTTCCGCAATTACTTCCTAAAGCGCAACATCATGGATCCAACGACTGTAGATGATCCTGTTTGCAGTGCCGGTAGTTTGAACATACAGGAGCGACTTCAGAAACGTCACCTGGCGAGGATAAAAGATGCCGAGCGGAGAAAAGAAGCCAAAGAGAGCCACTCCGTCGCCGAGGAGAAGAGTGAGTATTTCTGCTCTACTTTCAACAGCGAGCAGGGGAACATCGAGGAGCTGCTGTCGAGCTGCTCCGGGGCAGACCGACCTGTGGTCATCCAGAAGCTGGAGGAAGCGACGGCTAGAACGGCGCAGCTGCAGAAGTTCCTCAACGACAGCATGGTGTTTCTAACGAAGTACGACCTGAGTCAAGCCCAGGCTGCCCTCCAGAAGCTGCAGACCTCCATTGCTGAGATAAGAGAGGAGGCTCTGCCCAAAAAGAAGTTTGCTTTCCGAGCTCGAACTAAGGCAGCAGATAAAGTCTCAGCACCAGCAGTGTCAGAACCACCTGTACCCGATGCTGCCACACCTGAGATCTCAAAGACAGATGGAGTAGTCGCTTCAGAACAGTGCGGCTTCTCGAACATGAGCGACATGTTTCTGACAAAGACGGCAGAGGAGATCCAGAAACAGGATGTGCTGCTGACCCACTTGTCCAACTGCAAGGTCCGTCTGTTGGGTTCCCCCAGCACACTGCACCTGAAGCACATCGACAGCTGCGAGATCCTGTGCGGGCCGGTGTCCAGCTCAGTGTTCGTGGCTCATTGTAGGAACAGCACACTGGCTTTCCCCTGCCAGCAGATGCGGACCCACAACACCACCGACACGCAGGTGTATCTGCACGTCACCAGCCGAGCCATCATAGAGGACTGTCATGGAGTCAGCTTCGCCCCCTTCTCCTGGTCTTATCCCACCCTGGAGGAGGACTTTCATGTGTCTGGCCTTGACAAGGACCGCAACAACTGGAACCAGGTGGATGATTTCAACTGGCTTGCTGCAGGAACACCTTCTCCCAACTGGACTCTCATTCCAGAGGCAGACAGGAGGACCAACTGGAACTCTTAGGAGCGAAAATATAAAACCACCAGTTCAACAGCTCTCAGCCTGCATATGTAACCTTGGAGATTTGCTGGGTGTTATCGTTGTACGAATGTTCAATGCACTGAAACATGAAAAATTAAAATAAGTCGATGTTTCACAGACCTTTGGTCCTCTTTCATAAAGCTTTAATGGTTATTTTCAGCATTCTGTCGTCAAATGTCTGTCAGTCGAGACGAGAAGGTATCAGATCCACCTGGACTAAGCTGATGCAGGATGATGCGCCAGCCCTGGAATAAATCCTCACTTCATGAGGAGTTTTTGTATCATTAGTGTTGATTCGTTTCATCTAATAGAGGGTTGTATGACACAGGTTTTTCAAAATATTTTGTCCATCTTATTAACGTAAGAGCTGGTAAAATATTTGAAACAGCTCAATGTAACTCATAATAAGCATTAAAGGAAATTAAGTCCCTCAAACAATAAGATGCAAACATTGCAGTCCTCTTATTGAGTGTAAGTGATAAATAAGCCAGTTTATGAGTGAAACCTGAACAAATGTAAATTGTCTCAGAATGTTACACTATCATAATTCAACAGCACTCAACAGGAAAAAAATGTTCATTTTAGTGGACTGGAGTGACAAATTTGCAAGTTTTTTTTGTTCCACTGGCGTTTTTTTTAAAGCAAAACATCTCAAAATATTACAGGATGCAACTAAAACTTCCATCCATCCATCGTCATCTTCCGCTTATTCCTTACTAGTAAGGGTCGCGGGGGGGTGGAGCCTATCCCAGCATCTACGGGCGAGAGGCAGGGTTCCCCCTGGACAGGTCACCAGTCCATCACAGGACCAACACATAGAGACAGACAACCATTCACACTCACATTCACACCTACGGTCAATTTAGAGTATCAATCAGCCTAGTCCCCTCTTGATGTCTTTGGACTGTGGGAGGAAGCCGGAGTACCAGAGAGAACCCACACAGGAACAGGGAGAACATGGAGACTCCACACAGAAAGATCCTGTGCTGGAGCCGGGTCTCGAACCCGGAACCTTCTTGCTGTGAGGCCACAGTGCTGACCACTGCACCACCGTGCAACCCGCAACTAAAACTTAATTTTCAAAAAGAGGACATTACATTTTTACTTCCGCCTATGCCTTTGGCAGCCTTTTTGCTTCCAGAACTTAGTTTCTCTTTTTGTGTTTGTTGCTGTCTTTTTTTTTTTTTTTGAATAATCTGTTGGGAGACCACAAAACTGGATATGTTAACATAAATAAGATCCAGAATTTTTTAAGTGCACTATGTAAGGTGGGGAAAGAACATGCTGGTCTGCCGTGCCTTAATCACCAAGAGGTCATGCAGACGGCGAGCAGAGTTCTTAAAAAGATGAGAGTGACACTTTTAGGGTGAGGAGACTGGGAGCTGAAAGCTCTGCCTCCCGTTTGAAGACTCTGCTCACCACAAGAGAGCCTGAACTCTGGGTACACCCTCTCGGGTATACGAGGTCTTGGGAGTCATGGCAGTACCTCGCAATTAAATTCTATTCTGGATTTTTACAGGGTGCAAATGCAGAGACGCCAAAAATGGGTAAAACATGATCTCTTTTACTGGTTCATGTCACTTCAAAGCGTTCCGGATCAGCTGGAGTCTTGATAGAGCCGCCTGATAGCAGGTGTTTTCCATAATTCATAATTCCTCTGCATGTTGATAAGACAGGAAGTGCCTGAGTTTGTAATGTAGGTGACAAAAGACGGTCCCAGAAGTTTGTTTTCACCCGGAGCTCAAAGACGTTTCATGAGGTTGCTGATGGTCCCGCAGTCCACAGCAAAGCCGTCTAAACACACACTGTGACACTGGGTGATGGGCTTCAGAGTTTCTAGGATGTGCAACACAAAGACCTCACCTTGACTTGGGGCGCACCGGCTGAGGGATCATTGGCCGATACAGATATTTGAAAGGTTGATAGTAACAGTTTTTTCCTGCTTTTTTGTTTTCTCAAGCTGTTTATTTTTAGAAGTTTATTTTTACTCCCCATTTCTTGCCACGGGCAACAGATTGCAGACGGACGCAGATCAACAAGGTTAATATCGGCTAATACGGCAACACGGCAGATATATCGGGGCACCTCTAACAAAACAAATGGCATGTGATGATGTTGTGCACACAACTGCCAATCAACTGAGCAGTAAACAAAACTGCAGCCAGTTAAAAAGACATTAGACGAAATCCGATTCTATTCAGGGAAAGGCCGGGCTTTGCCCCGCGTAAGTATCTGGCTCATGTCTGTGCCAGACGCATGGTCGATTTTTAGCTGTCATCACAGATTCAAAGTTTCATTATTTAAATGTGGTCAATCCTGTGGCATGATGGTTGTTTACTTCTTTTTTTTTTACTTCTGCATGAGTCTGTGACGATACATCTGTATAGTCTCACTGTTGTGCTAATACCTGTTGCTGTCAATGAATTCTTCAAAGGTACAATCCCACCTAAAGGGTTGACAAGTCGGCCTGAAAGCTCTTTTGTTTCTGTGAATGGATTGTTGGAGCTTGACTCCACCGGTGAAGACATCCGGTTTGTGTTGAACCTGTGGACCCTGAACTGTGAATGGGTACGCTCCATTATTGGCTTCACTTTCATGTCCACGGTCTCTGTCAGCCGGGAGCTGAACAGTTCCTGGTGTGTTCGATCAAGGCAATCGGGACCACGTGAATGCTCAAACCAATTATTGCCCCTGGCAGCAGCTTACGATCAGGCTCATCTTGTGTCGAGGGATTTCTCTAAATTGGATCATGCTGCTTACAGGGGCTTAGCATGACGCACTGCAACTTTGAGTTTAATCATGAGGATCCTCGGCAATCCTCCACCTCTCCTGGAGAACTGAACATCACGATTAGCCTCACCTGTGAGTTGAGGAAGAAAAATCCGTGAAAGTTTGGGGGAAAAAAAGGACATTGGAGGTTACAGCCACAATGGGAGAGGAGATAGTTTTGAAGAAATAAAGACCTGTGCTCCTCCAGGGTGCTCCTGGGTCCTTCCTCTGTTTTTCTTTGCTGTGGGATGGATTACAGGCTGAGCTGACTCTCCTCTCCTGTTGGACCAGCCAGAGGAGACGCCGCAAACAGGACTGACGCTTGGAGTGTTTGACAGCTGAACTAAGGGGCCCTCTTAAACCCAGGAGCTCCTGCTTTTCTAACTTATCGTTTGATTTACAGGTGAGGACACATCTCAGATTTAGCAATGGCTTTGATGAAGGTCAAGTTTGATCTAAAAAAGCGAGTGAAGCTCGCCCAGTCCGTCTGGTTCATGTACTGGTTCGCTGTAATGGCCGGTGTGCTGGTCTTAAGCATGGGCCTGTTTTTTAAGATTGAGCTGCGGAAGCGCTCAGAACTTATGGACAACAACGAGAGCCACTTCTTACCCAACTTGCTTATATTTATGGGTCTAGTAGCCTGTGGCATCAACGCCCTTGGAGGAAAAATCTGCTATGACTCATTGGACCCTACCAAGTTTGTCAAATGGAAGCCCATGATAAAGACCTTCTTGGTGGTCTGCATGGGATTCAACGCCCTGCTTGTCCTGACGGCTCTTCTGTGTTTCGTGATGCGGATCCCTCTGCAGTTCACTCTGGCTGAGGGGCTGAGGAACGGCATGAGGTACTACAAGGACACAGACACACCGGGACGCTGCTACATGAAGAGGACCCTGGACCTGATGCAGATGGAGTTCCGCTGCTGCGGAAACGACAACTACAGAGATTGGTTTGAAATCCAGTGGGTTAGCAACCGCTACTTGGACTTCAGCGCAAAGGAGGTCAAAGAGTAAGTGACTTCATGAGCTTTTCAAACCTTAAAAAGTGGAAAATATTGCAGTGTTGCGTGAACTTGAGATTGTCATTGAGCCTGGGTGTATCAAGGTCACTGGGGTGGGGTCTTTCAGAGGTTACCTACGCAACCCTGGAGTTCAGTGTAAGTGGATTTCAGTCAAAGGTAGGTCAAGGAAGGTGCATTATTCACTTTCATCCTTGAAGGATTAACATCATAGAAATGGTGACAGCAGGGGGTTGCATAGGGGACATGGTGGTGGCAGGGGTGGGGGAAGAGGTTACTAGGCAGGTCTATGGACAAGGTGGCGGGGGGGGGGGACTTTGGTGATTAAGGACAGAAAAAGATATGTAGGGTCAAACAGGTATGAGTAGGATTAAAAGAACATTTGCCTGGCCTCTCTGTGACAACTTGTGCTTCACACCATGCTTTTGCACAACAAGTATGTTTACCTGTTGGCGATGTGTGAAAACGCAAAAGCTGTTTTATACTTTGGCATCGTTAGTGTTTTAATCTCCAGGATTAAAGTTCCCTGTCCTTCAGGAATAAGTGTCCTGTCCAATCAGCAGACGACCTGGCAGCACTCCGGGAACCCAACTAAACAATTTGACAGTTTTAAAATGAGCTTAAATTACTGGCCGGCCAGTTACATTAATACTGAGCGAGAGGGAAGAAGTTTAACTTGACAAAACATTTATGATGCCCTCACAGATTAAACAGCAGGGCAAAGGGCCGTGATAGTACAGTCAGACGTTGCTCATGAAATACGGTTCTCTTTTCATCCCAAATCTGAAATATCATAACAACCGTCTTTAAAAAGCTTCCACCCCCCACGTTTAGAGTGAAGTATTTCCTGTTTGTCGTGTAGTTTTGACTGAAGTATTATCTCGAAGCTAGATTAGGTGTTTCCTGACACACGGGTCCATATCTGACACCTTCAGATCTTTGTGATCCGATCACGCTTGTCTTTCCAGTGACCTACAACTATCAATCACAGCTGAGATCCACTCTGCTGATTTTCATCGGTTGCCTGCATTTTCTTCATCAGTACCTAAGATGCGAAACATATTTATCTATATTTCTATACACATTTTAAGGGATAAAATCCAGATAAGTAGCAAACTGCTATTGATGCTTGACATGTCAGATTGTGTAATGACCAGTGTGACGGGTCGATTACGGTTGATGTTTCTTGCTCCTAGTACTTAATAATGTTTGAGAATTGTTGTTGAGAGCTGAGGGTAGCATTTGTGGTACTTTACTGGATGCATCATACGATCCGAAAAAGTGATTTAATTTTGATTTTTCCAGTAACTGAAGTGAATATCCTACAGCAATAAATAGCACGCCCAATAGTTATTTTGGTTGAAAAGATGTCAAACATGGATATGCTAAATATGCATCAACTAATTTTAGCCCCCAACACGCCACAAATATAGTCTTGCCATATTAACATATTTTCTGTGCTGATAATATGCTTGTTTGATGAACGTCAGCAGAGTTATGAAAAAACTACTGGGCTGATTTTTATGAATCTCCATGGAGCGATGCAGCGTGGGCCAAGGATGAGAAATTGATTTCTGAAGAAATAAAATGGCCTTTAAGAAGAAAATCAGGCGTATTTAGAGTGTAGGAACTGAGTAACATGTTGGATTTAGTGCAGATGAAGACGCAAGTCGGGGGGAGGGGTTCATTTTCATAGAAGATGATTTTACTTACATCAATATAAACACTGAGTCAGAAACCTGCTGCTGCAGACAATGAAATGTTTAACAGTTTTGGAGAAAAAGCCAGACACAATAGGAGGGTGGGCTGCACTTTGGCCTGGCCTGGAACTGCCCTTCCAGTTACTAAGCAAGTTCCTGACCCTTAGCCCCCACACACACACACACACACACACACCTTCACCTCCAAACCATAATAACATAACATGACACTAACATGACACTCTGCCTGATCTTCTTAGCCGCATCGGGAGCAACGTGGACGGCCAGTATCTGATGGATGGAGTCCCGTTCAGCTGCTGTAACCCCAGCTCCCCCAGACCCTGCATCCAGTTCCAGATGACCAACAACTCTGCTCACTACAGCTACGACCACTACACCGAGGAGCTCAACGTTTGGAAGCGTGGTTGCCGTGACGCCCTGCTGTCCTACTATGGAGGCATGATGAACACCATCGGAGCGCTGGTGCTACTGATCACTATGCTGGAGGTCAGGGTCACGGCTGTATGGACACCAATGTCCACATAAATATGATAAAATCCTAAATGACTTTGTCAAAATGAAGTTGCTCTCTACATTCTTTCAACACAGAAAAATAAATTCTTCCTGACATAGTTTTTGTAGATGAGATCTCAGTTGCCTCGTGTGTAATACTTACATTCCTACGCATCTTTAATGGTGGAAATATTCTTTAATTTTAAAATGTGAGCTACTGGGCCGACCAGAGTTTGTGAGTCGGAGGCTACATAGTGGCCTCTGTAAATGGAAGAGGCACGACTGACTTCCTGTTTAATTCCAGCATGACAGAATTATGCTTCTACTGTACCTGCACGTCTAAGACTCAGACGTAAGGTGAGCCTTTTGTTCCTGGCGCATAGTACTGCAGAATCCGAGTGGGAACATTTTTGTGTAAGAAGATGTAAAAGATTAAACTACCTGTTCAACTGTTATCCAGTGAATCTGGAAAAGTGAAGCCGAGTGAGGACATTTGTGGCTTGATCTCAATAAGTGAGGTGATGAAGTCTTGACCCAGTTGGCGTTCCTGTCATCAGCATCCTCCTTCCCTTTTCTTACCTACTTTCCACTCCTGTCCCTCGCTATCAGCAATATCCACTTACAGCAACTCCTTCCAAAACAACTCTTATCCACTTTACCTAAATATAATTCCTCCTGCCCTACTGTCAGGTTACCACCCCTGGCATGTTTGTGAGTTCAGCTTAGCTCCAGCATCTCACCTGCTACAACCCAACCCTGTAGCAGCCAAACGCAGCACCTAACCTCTCGTCAACTCTCTCCTCGGCCCAAGCAGCCGACATCTGTTGTTGTTGGTGTTGTGAAAGCCAAAGAATCTGTTGGACATTACACACACACACACACACACACACACACACACACACACACACACATACACACACACACACACACACACAAGGCGTCAAAGTCAAAGGATTCCTGGCTCATAAACTGGTTCTAGTTCCATTATGAGACAGTTTTTTTGTCCCAGAAATCTGGCAGACAAAACCTTGCTCCATAAACCTGGATTTGGGCGACATAGCGTCGGGCGTTCAGACGCCCCGTCGGAGGAATCCCCAGGTTTAATAGTGGTTATGCAAGCAATTCTATCCTGGCACAGACAGCAGGGAGCTGAGAAGGGTTAGTCCCACTTCCTGGAGCTTGAACTCAATTTCGTCTGAGAAAAAAAAAAACTGAG
Source organism: Aulostomus chinensis (assembly GCF_037954235.1). Taxonomy (NCBI): domain Eukaryota; kingdom Metazoa; phylum Chordata; class Actinopteri; order Syngnathiformes; family Aulostomidae; genus Aulostomus; species Aulostomus chinensis. The sequence continues at coordinate 17,838,518 of NC_141342.1, read as the reverse complement.
TTCAAGCACTCATTTTTTTCTGATGTTACATAAGACATTCCATTTTTTTTTTACATCGATTACACAAACAATAGTCTTGACAGTGTTTTGGTTTCATCTTTTATTTTTGCTTTTTTTCAGCGATAGAATGTTTTACACGGGCGTCTTTGTGGCTGTGGTCGTGTTAATTAACGCAGCACCAGATTTGCGTCCAGCTTTGTTGCATATGGAAGGCAGAAACAATATCTTTATTCGATTATTAAGTGGAATTAAAACATGAGTGGGTTTGTGTACGGCAATTGTTTTGTTAACAAATTGTTGGAATTTTGGAGCTCAGCTGTTTATTTTTTCAAAGAGAGTTTTCACGTCAAATTTTTAATCATTTCAAATTTTGCTTGCCCTGTTTTTTGGGGGGGGGGGGGGGTTTGGTCCTCTCTCCATGATATACTCGGAGCAGGGAGGAGGACGCAGTGGTTTGTAGAGGCTCCGGTTTATCTGACGTGGCTCCCTGTCCTCTGCAGGTCGCAGTGACTGTGGGCCTGCAGTACGTCGACAGCTCCCTGTCCACCCTGGCAAACCCAGAGGACCCAGAGAGTGAGAGTGAGGGCTGGATCCTGGAGAAGACGGTGAAGGAGACGTTCACTGACATCATGGCCAAAATGAAGGCCATGGGCAAAGGCAGTAAGGTGGAGGAGGGGGATGAGGCAGCGGTTGCAACAGTCAGCTGAGCGAACCCCTCCTGCAAATACGAACAATCCCGCCTGGTGAGGAGGAAGGGGACGTGTGAGATTACTACTCTTTTCTACCAGCACTGATTAGAAACAACCTAAACGCAGATTTAAATGGACTCCTTACAAATGAACACTAAAATTACTGTAAATTCATTCATGAAGAGAAAAAATTAGAAATTATTGGCTATGGTTTCAATTTTGGTTTTCCCAAACTAAACTAAACCGTGCGATGCTGCGTCTTTGCATCACGGTTGATTTTTTCTTATTTTGGTTTCAGACTCTCTGGATTTGGATCTGTTTTGCAACCCCCCCCCCCCAAAAAAAACACAAAATAATAATAACTCAATCAAATGTGATATGTATTGATAACTATCGAAGGATTCGCATTCAAAAGTAAATGTGTATTTTTCATTTGTATTGTTGTCGGATAGTTTGGCGGTCAGGCTCTCAAGATGGGGATGGTGGTTGCTATGCAACCCCCCCTCTCACTGAAACTGAAGGTGCAGATGGAGAAACTTTACAGGCCAAGAAGAGCAGTATTTTATTTTGTTGACCTGTCTGTAGTACTTTTGGTTGTAGTGGATACTGTATATAGGCAAAGCAAAGAAATTAAAACCCCACACTCATTTCTTTTTATACTCCAGTCCACCTTTTTCCACAACAGCTATGCTCCAGGGATGAAGTAAACTTATGAATCGAGATGAATAATGCATGAATGTGGAGGCACGTGGTTGAAGGGTGAGGCGTGGGAATGTGGAGGTGAGACATGGAGAGAGACAGGGGCAACTCCAACCTGGTGGAGGATGTACTGTAATTGGCAGCTGAAACGTGGCGCCTGACCCCTGCACTGTCATCTCAGATCCTCTGCGATGTTTCAGTCTCTGTATATTAACTCCTGTATATTCTAACGACTTTGTTTTCTTTGTACATAGTGTAGAAATGATACAAATTACCTTTTTTAAAAAATAATTTATTTAAATCCATGTAAAAATTTGTTTTTCCATATAAATTTCGGGGGCACCGGATGTAGAAAAACAGATTATCTGAATTTACATGAATAAAGGATTTTAGTGAGGAGAACGGAGTGTGAAATACTGGTGTGTTGTTGATGTCCTGACTTTGAGTCCCTCAGACCTGAGATCAGGACGCCAGGCATGCTGAGTGCCTCAGGCTTCCTGATTAAGTTAATAGGATAAGGGCAATTATAGTATTACTGCTTTCACATGGACATGGGATGACTCTTCACATGTCCAGTGTGTGTGTGTGTGTGTGTGTGTGTGTGTGTGTGTGTGTGTGTGTGTGTGTGTGTGTGTGTGTGTGTGTGTGTGTTTTCCCACTACTCTGATTTTGAAAAAAAAAAATCTGCTTACAGATGATATAACACGTGAGTCATCAGAGACCTCCATATCAGCTGTTACAAAGTGTCATCCGGTGACCGTTTATCAATTTCCCCAAGACAAAAATCTGCCGTAACACCTCAGACAGTCCAGATTCAGACACTCTACAAACCTCCAGACACAGACAACCACGATAGGTGAGCCAGCGTGGCTCAGTTCGAGCAGATGGGGAAAGCTGTGAAGACTCAGCAGGAACGGCAAAGAGGCCAACTCTGCACGGTATTTTGGTTGGACCAAAGCACATAACCAGCACTGAGTAGATAAAGAGCCTAATCAGCTTTAGCTTAGCCTGAGCCCCTCAGCCAGGTGAGCAGGTGATGTCCTACCGCAGGACTTACGTCACCGACACGGAGTCACCGACACGGAGTCACCGACACGGAGTCACCGACACGGAGTCAGAGACAAACAGGAGAAAGTTGGTGGTCGGGGCGTGAAATGTCAAGAACAAAACAGCACATATTTTTTTCTACTGATGAATAATCCGAAACATTAACTGTCACATGAAAACTTTGATCAGTTTGCTGATTCTTCTAAAGAGACGGATCCATCCTGGCCCACCTGCAAAGGTGCTCAGGTGCCTCTTGATGGGATTTAGACGAGCTGGGTTATCACATCAGGAGAGTGGTGGGTTTTCTGGTTTGGAGAAAATGCCATGTTTGATGAAATCACCCTCAAAGTAACTAGTGGTGGAAAGTAGCTGAGTAATTATACTCGAGTACTGTGTTTAGTCACAGTGTTGCTGTATCGGCACTGTACCTGAGGGTTCATTTCCCAGGGGAAGACTTTCGCTCCGCTCCATGTGTCTGAACCCGTTAGTTCATTGTTACTACGATTATTCATAGAAAACACAGAAAGAAAGAAAAAAACCTATGAAGTTCTCTCAAATTTGAATCCGGCTGACTTCAAGAGGACATAATCGGAGCAGCACGTCTGGAAAACACACACACACCACTTTAGCATGACCTTTTGAGGCCAGTTGTTGGCGATCGGGAATACACATATATGAAGGCAGTGTACTTTTACTTTTGATCAAATACTTATTCACTTTTGGCGGCACGGTGGTGCAGTGGTCGGCACTGTCGCCTCACAGCAAGAAGGTTCCGGTTCGAGCCCCGGCTGGAGCACGGGGTCTTTCTGGGTGAGTCTCCATGTTCTCCCTGTTCCTGTGTGGGTTCTCTCTGGTACTCCAGCTTCCTCCACAGTCCAAAGACATCAAGAGGGGACCAGGTTAATCCAGACTCTAAATTGACCGTAGGTGTGGCTGGGAGAGCCAATGGTTGTCTGTCTATAAGTGTTGGCCCTGAGATGAACTGGTGACCCAGGGTGAACCCCACCTCTCGCCTGAAGGCTGCTGGGATAGCCCCCCCCCCCCCCCCCCCCGCGACCCTTAACAGGATAAGTGGTAGAAAATGAATGGATGGATGGACTTCTTCACCTTTACTTGCAGTAGAATTTTGAACTGAATCTTTTCATAGAATACTACTCTATCTGGGTATTTCTACTTTTGCTGAACTAGAGAAACTGCATACTTCTCCCACCACAATAGAAAAATATCGGCTCAGAATATTGAGTTGCACTGCCGTGATGTCAGAAACACACACAAACACCTTATCAACTCCATATCCTTCCGATCGCTCTTGGAAATTAAGATTGTTACCAAATACTGTGTTAGAATCTCATCAGGGAAAGATCCTCAGCACTGGTTTCCAGTGGTTGATTCGTGTAATTTTCTCCGACTTCTCTTACACTCCAACTACTTTTTCATCCCACCCTGAATTGATTTTTTTTTTTTTTTTTTTTACTAAAAATGTCTTCCATTCTCCCCCTGTGTCAAATCTCCCAGATTCCCTCAACACACACCACTGCTGGCAGCCTCTGACTGCAGTTACACTACATGTCCACAAGAGGGTGTCTTTCCATCAATGATCATGTCTCCTATATTCTTGTGACTGGGCTGGACTCCTCTTTGCTGGAAAACCTCAACAATGATGAAAATGTGTTGATGCTGATTAAATGAAACGCATGTGGAACAACAAAACACCCAAATATGACTCATTTTACTAAACTGTATGATTACAAGTTTTGTATTTTAGTTGGTTTTTTTTGTTTTTGTTTTTTTTAAAAAGCCTTAAATGTTGAATCATCCGCTCTCAACTTCCCCATTCAGGCCACTGTGGGAAAAAGTGGAATTGACTCAGGCTGGAAAACTATTTTAATCATTCACTGATGTTTGGATTATATTTGTAATTAACTGTTTCCTGGTAAATGAGGAAAAAATATACCTCACAACCTCAAAGAACTGCACTTACACTGCATCTGGGAGTATTTTCAAAAGCGCTACAAATACGTCGGATCTTTGCGCCAAAGTCGATGTAAACTTCACGTATAAACGCAATTAAAAGTCTCAGATCCCACGATGATGACGAGCCATTCAAAAAGAATTCAAGGGTCCAAAGGGCCAAGACGCCATCTTTTGACCGAGAATGGTGTGGAAACCATCGGTTCACTTTTTTGCTCAATCCTGCAAACAGACAAGCAAACAAAGTGAAGCGGCGACGTCGCCTATGTGAGCAAACATAGATGGAGCACACAGGAGACGGGTTTTTAAAGCAGCTCTGCGTCTATAATTTGACTGATGAATCAATGCAGACCTCTAAATTATGCATTGAGAAGCTGCGCTGCTGAACACATGCAGAATCCAAGTGTTTATCAATCATTTACGGTACTATTGCACATGCAACGTGTGTTTCACAGCAAACAGATGAATGACATGTGCTTTCATATTTACCCGGCTTGCTGGTTGACCTTGAGGTTTCACCCAAAGGTCAGGGGCACTGTGGCTTTCACAACAACTATCACATCTCACTTTACACTTCACTATAGCTGAATAAATATGGCAGACAGAAAGAAAAGCAAAGACAAGGGCAGAGAGTGGGAGAGAGAGAGGCCCGTGACTGGTAGATGTGTGGCCTGCTCAGAGGGGCATTGTTGGAGCTATGAGAGGACAATGCACTGCCCCCGCCCTGAATACTCGCCATACCAGCTGACCAGCCATTACCATGCTGCCCCGGTACAATTCCTCCTGCTCTGACACACACACACACACACACACACACACACACACACACACACACACACACACACACACACACACGCAGATATAGACACAACCAGCCGCATCCCACCCACCTTCTGCCATAAGTTTAGTCTTACAAGGCAAAAATACAACTAAGAGTGAACAGAAGAGAGAGAGAAAAAGATGAGAGGCCAGGAGTGCCTGACAACAGGCTTAAGTCAAACCATGCATGGGCACACATATTGTCTCGCCTGTGTGTGTGTGTGTGTGTGTGTGTGTGTGTGTGTGTGTGTGTGTGTGCGTGCACGCAAGGGCACATTTGTGTGATTTGCAGCAAGTTAAGTTTAGACTCTAGCACCTATCTGTTCCTTCACAAATGACATTTCAGTTGCCCGAGCAGCAGCCACCCAGCGAGAACAAGCGCACACTTCACACTCTCTTATTATTTCAGGGTCCACCTGGTCAAAAACCCGACCCCCCCCCCCCCCTCGCCCCCTCGCCCCCTCACCCCACCCCCACCTAAAGTCCTCATAGTGGAGGGTGTGAACACTGCATTAAAAGCAATGGGTGGTGAAGTATCCAGATCATTTACTGGTGTAGAAATATTCTTCTACAGGTAAAAATCTTACTTTGAAAACAAACGAGCAAGTAAGAAATGATCAGTGGAGTCGACCTCCATGTATCAACAGCCCACACGTGGAACGGCCCGTTTATTAGTGAGCATCAATCATACGATGGGAGTTACATTGAGGATGCACTGCAGGGTTGTTGTCCTCAACACCAAGTACTTTCCTCAGGGTTAGCTGGACAGCTCATGAAGCCAATAAACTCAGAGGTAATTATCATTAATTCATTAAGACCTATGATCTCCAGACATGTTCTCAATACAGGCCAGAACTCCCTGGTGTAAGCAACTCTGCACATGAGAAAAAAACTACAATCAGATTTGTTTTTGTCTTGTTTTTACAAAGATTTAGTGAAGAGATGTTCAGGAAAATGGGTGGTGGTGGTGGGGGTGATTCAAAAAAAATAAAAAAAACGACTTTTTTTCTCACTGTGGGGGAACACACGTCCCCAAAAGTATATAAAGGAGAGTATGAGAATTCCAGAACTCCAAGAAACGAGAAGATGAAACTCGCAAGAAGTAGTTTTGAGTCGCAAGAAATGGAACCACACACACACACACACACACACACACAAAGCTGTCACGGTGATGGACAGATACTGCTAAAGAACAGGTGTATGTCTATATAAAGCTGGTGTATTGTTATTATGTGATTGTGGCGTGCGCATGTGAGAGAGAGAGAGAGAGAGAGAGAGAGAGAGAGAGAGAGAGAGAGAGTGTCTGATGAGGGTACGAGCACGAGCCTCCACCCCTCTGATGGCGGCGACGCGCTCCCGAGAGCTCACTCGTGCTGCTGCTCTACTGTAATCATATGATAGGGAGTCGATGCAGAATACCGATACACCGGGCGGGGTAGACGCGGAGGGACTAGTTGATGGTGTGTGTGTGTGTGTGTGAGAGAGTGTGTGTTTAATTTTTTTTATAAAGTAGTGTAAAGAAGTACGCGCGGGGAGCTCGGTTAAAGTGTCGCGTGCGTTGTCAAACAAACACAGCGGACAAAAACAAAAAACAAAAAACTCCCAACTTGAGAGGAACTTTTTTCTTTCTTTCTTTCTTTCTTTCTTTCTTTTTTTGTTTCAAACTCCGGAGCCCGACAGAAGTCTGGTGGTGGAGGTGGTGGAGCGGGGCACCGCTTCGGAAGGAAGAGGAGAGGGGTTCACACGTTCAGAACAACGCAGGACAGTCGATTTAACTGGAGATTTGAGTTGTAACCGCAAAAGAGGAGGAGGTGGTCAGCGTGTCTCGGGCCGGTGGGGCAGCGCTTCAATCTCGGGGAGAGTTTTTTTTGTTTTTGTTTTTGTTTTTTGAAAAAAAAATACCACAAACAACATTCCCCACCATTAAGTTGTTGTTGCCTTTTTTAAGTTTTTTTTTTTTTTTTTTTTAGTTTACTTGAAAAACATCTCTTTTTCACATACACACACACGCACACATACATACATACACACACACACACACACACACACACACACAACAAACAAGCCATGGTTGGGGAGACAGAGGTAAAGGAGAGACCCAAGTCCAACCCGGACTATCTTATGCAGCTGATGAACGACCGGAAGGTGATGAGTTCCCTGCCCAACTTCAGCGGCATCTTCACGCATCTGGAACGGCTGTTGGATGAAGGTAACGGCACTTGTCACGTCTCAGATGAAGCTGTAGTTCCTCCTGTAGTGGCCGTGTCGTGGAACGGCTCGCTTTACGGAAGAATAAGTGTGGGAATTCATCTCTGGTTACTAGGAAACCCGGCCTCTGGAAGATGCTAATGCTAATAAACTGTCAAACATAGGGGTTCGAGGTGCCTGATGAGTTCATGGTTTTCATTACAATGATTTGTTTTACAAACTTAACTGGGAATAAATGTGAAATCTAAAAAAAAAAAAAAAAAAAAAGAGCAAAGTGACATTTAAGGGGCATTTTACTGTTTTCTTATCACAGCAGATGAGCTGTGACTGTCACACACATCTAAGACAGCTTTTCTCCCCCCCTCCATGTCTCTCTCTTCTTCTTCTTTCAGTCTCTACCACACACACACACACACACACACACACACACACACGCACGGAATCAGTTGGTGATGGGAACAAACAGACAGTTGTTAGTCTTTCCCAGTGACCTAATGCGCAGGCTTATGTGAATACTGCAGCCCATCCCTGTGCAGGAACGAGAGCATGTCACTGTGTGAATTATTTGATTCCAGGCTACAAAAACAAAAAAACAGAACAAAAAAAGGCTCATTGACTTACAGCTGCATATGATGTGATCAAGAACGTCTCAGAAGGCGCTCAAACCGCCATCACAGCAGGTTAAAAAAGTGTCTGGTTTCTTAAATCTCACTCATGCTCTCCTTGTAAATGTCATGCTTCACACCAGCTGAGTCTATGGTTGCTGGCGTGCATTAAGATCACGTAGGACTTTGTGCTCTATGACAAGTCTGACGAGGCAGCGAGGTGGCCCCCGGACCTAACGACCTCTACGCCTGGCAATCAGGTCACTTTTAAGTCGATTTGTGAGAATATTAAAGACTGACAGCCCGGCCTGATACGCTTCATGACGCCACTCGCGTCTATGGAGAAAGGCCTGAGTCACTTTAAGCCTGTGGGTGCAGGGGTTCGCGCTCTGTTTGAGGAGGGTAACGACAGAGTGCTTGTCAAGGTGCATGTTGGTTGCATGGCGGCGATACTGCAGTCTCGTCCGCTCTATATATAAACCATGACACGTTGAAGTGTGAAGATAAGACTTCAGCTCCCCCTTTTTTTTATCTCCCTCCTTTAACTCTCTTTCACTTCTCGTTTTCCATCAGCAGCATCAGCAGACAAAAGCTTGCATGTGCAGATTTGTGTGTGTGTGTGTGTGTGTGTGTGTGTGTGTGTGTGTGTGTGTGTGTGTGTTGTTAATAGTCACTCTTGGTGTGGAACAGGTCAGAATAGGTTATTAGAGGATCATAGTTGTCACTGTAGCTGCGGCTGTAATTATAGCTTCCTACTGTAGTTATTATGGTCGGAGTTATCACTGTCAGAGCGGGGAGACGTGGCTGTCAGCCTGCTTAGGTCAGATGATATTTGTGCCTCAAGGCAGTTATTCCGTGTGTGTGTGTGTGTGTGTGTGTGTGTGTGTGTGTGTGTGTGTGTGTGTGTGTGTGTGTGTGTGTGTGTGTGTGAGTTCAAGCTGGGGCTCTGTGTGTACGTGAAGTGTTTGTGTGGCGCAGCAGTCAGTTATTATTGTGCTAGCGTGTCATTACAAAGGCATCAGAAGCTAGCATTGGTCACTGAGTCGACGACCCCTTAAGCAAACAGACTGGAGGCAGATAAACATCATCAGTCTGTGATGCTTCTGCACAAACACTCAAAACTAAAAAAAAAAAAAAATGAATTTGAATGCCAAAATGATCACAACTTCTTTTTTTTTTAGATTTAAATAAATCAACTGTCTACGCTTTGTTGTTGACTAACTGGATTGGTCTAGGACGCCATGTTAGGTAGGTCACAGTGACCCCTGCTAACGCCTATGGGTTGTTGTTTTTTTTTCCCCCCAAGCATTATTTACAGAGTTGAAAGGGGAGCAGCGTGTGTCCATGTTGGACTCTGCTGGAGACAGGGATCGAAGGCGAGAGATTAGCAGTAATAGCGGCGGGCTTGATTGCAAAGCATTCAGTGGACAGATTCTACATTGTGGTGTAGAATGCCTGTGATTGTCTCCCTGCCTGCCCGTCTGTCTGCTGTCACACTCAGCTCCTCCTGTGGCTCTGGTGACTGTGAATCATCATCCCGAGTAATGAACGGCCATGTTGGCGGACAGCTTCGAGTTCACGTCGCCACCTGTGTCCCTCTTCTGCTGTCTTTCAGAGATCGGCAGAGTACGTAAAGACATGTACAACGACACGGTGAACGGAGGCATGTTCAACGGGAGGGACATGGAGGAACTTCCTGAGGCTATTGGCCCTGTAGCTCAGCTGCAGGAGAAGCTCTACGTGCCTGTCAAAGAGTACCCTGATGTGAGTGGACACATCCATGACCTTTGACCCCTTCAGAGGAGTTTCTGTTTACTTTTCACTGTTGTTATTTTATCTCCTCTCAGTGACAGAAAGAGAGGCGGAGCTTTATATGTCATTTGAAAAAGCTGATTTCACTCTGAGATCATCTCTGCTCACACCCACTGATGTAATCCAACATGGGGAGGAAAAAAGGGATCAATAATGAACCATCGACTCTGAGATTAAAACATGAATGAGAAATGTTGTTTACTCGAAGCTGCTGTGTATTAATGTAAATTGAGTGGCTGAGACACTGGTTTCAGGGCTTCGTAAATATTTATAAAAGCTTTAAAAAAAAAACGGGGATTAACACTTCACACCAAATATAAAGACTAGCGCACTGCGCTGCTATGAAGTAAAGTTACCTTCCAGTACGCCCAAATACTCACATCAAGTACAGTTAAGTACTTCAGTATGAGTTGCGCTGATCCAGAATGAATGGCTCACATGATTTTCTCCATGCATCAGCTCGCCAATCACCGAATACAATGACAGGCTGTCCTCACTCACATGACAGGAGTCTAACAGGACACTCACTCACACACACACACACCCACACACACACACACACACTCACACACACTCAGGAGAGCACTGGCGAACCGCTGAGATCAAGGTTAAATTTAGCGAGCAGTTCCTCTATCAAGATGTGTGTGTGTGTGTGTGTGTGTGTGTGTGTGTGTGTGTGTGTGTGTGTGTGCGCGCGTGTGTGTTGGTGTAAGTAAAGGGTCATCCTGGAGCGGGTATGTTGCAACTGTTAGCGAAGTGAACATTAGGTCAGGAAACAAACTTGGGGAGACTTTGGTGGTGAAACAAAAGAGGAAGGTGCTGCTGGACAAATGTTGAGATAGAGAGAGAGGTGTATGAAGACAAACACACACACACACACACACACACACACACTCACTCCAGCCACACACAGAGGGGCAGCTGTCTAGTTAATCACTCAGTCTTAGTGACAGATAAGGTTAAGAGAACGCCGCTGTCCTGTCATGCCAGCAGCACTAGCCAGCACCCATATAATGAGCTATTTTTGTCTCTCTTAGTAACACAAACACATCATGAATGCAACAACAACAAACACACTCAAGTACACACACATTGTGTGTACTGTTTGACTGTGTCTGCCTGTCATATACAATGTGTCCCTCTTCCTCCAGACTTTTTTTTTTTGCGTTTTTTTTTTTTTTCTTCAGTGTATTTTGCTCTTTTGTGTAGTTCAACTTCGTAGGGAGGATCCTGGGCCCACGTGGACTGACAGCTAAACAACTGGAGGCCGAGACCGGCTGTAAGATTATGGTGCGAGGAAAAGGCTCCATGAGAGACAAGAAGAAGGTACGCACGTCAAGAAACACACAATGAGACACACTTCCCTCCTGTCATCGTGTTTGACAGACCTTGTGCATATTTTTGCATATTTATCAACAGGAATCATTATTAAAGCTTGATTTATACTTAGAGTGATGTGTACCTCCCTAGAAATGCAACCTTGCATAGCGGCAGACCACTGGGACCGGTCCGCTAGTCCTTCTACACAGGGTCAGTGTTCGGGTTAGGGTTCCTGAACAACATTTATTAGCTCCGTTTTTGCCCCCATTGGTTGAAGCACCCAAAGAGCTCAGTAGAGGTCCTGACGCCGACTCGTGTTCCGGTGGTGTAACTGAAGTGAGCCCCAGCCGCACCAGCACACAGGTGTAGCTGCTCACCTGTGCCGTAGGTCACATTCTTGAGCTGCAGGGTTGGATCGGTGTAAACAAGTTTAAATCAAGTCTCCGTCTTAGGTTTAGCATCTTGTCTCAGTTTCACAACAACGCACCAAACAGGTTTGTCTCACAACGTTACCCTCACTGTCAATGTCAAAGGCACATTTTATTTTGAACATTTTCTTTTTACGCAGGATGCCGTATGGCGCGAAATAACACTTCTGAGATGGCGGTGAATATTGCGTGTTTCCGTCATCGGCAGAGTTGCATTCATAGTCACCTCTATAAACAGACGCCGCATAATGAGTATAGAATCTGCAGGCAACGTTTTGGGACAGGAAGGGTTCTGGTTTCCACTTTTAGTCAGAGGAGAATTGACTGAGCACATTTGAGCTGGCTTCGATTTCCATGCAGCTAAAACAGTCCGGAGAGCAAAAAAAAAAAAAAAATACATTTAAAGGTGGAACACACGAGCTGGAATACAATCCTGTAACCTGTCTGCATTCATATGTAACGACAAAAACAAGACGTCTCAAATTGTCAAATTGTAGTTTGACTGTAACCAGTAAACTTTGGAATTTTGGCCATTGCCCTCAAAGGCTATTCATAGCTGATTGGTTCTGACATGGCGTTCAAAATTATCTGGCTTAAAGCAATTTTTTTTTTAAATTAGCGAGGAAAAGACATGTATGGCAAGTAAATTTGAGATATATTGGAGCAGCACAGAATCTGTCTTCGTCTTCTCAAAATGAGTTTTCATTGCTCGGTTTTCTGTCCTGTCCTGGTGTTCCGTCCATCTGTCCTCCCTTCCTCTCCCCTGGTGTTTGCTGTTGGACGGAGTCGGCTCAAGCTTTCCAAACGGCAGGTGGAGCAAGTCCAGCATTCCACCCGCCCCCCTCTCCAGAACATTCCCTACCCCGAACGCCCCTCAGAGAGAGACACACACAGAGACAGAGAGGAAGGAAAACAGAGACACAGTGGGAGGCAACGGGGGGGAGAGAGAAAGATGTTGACTTTTAGTGCTCTTCAAAACGATACATCCCACTTGACAAAACATCCACAGACGATTTAATCTGCCTGCGCACCATACTGAGATGGAAGGTTTCGTAATTCCTGTTTCAACCAGGGCAGACTATGTTGCACTTGAAATAAAATAAAATTCTACAATATTTTTGATTAACTAAAAGTTTTTGGCCATGACAACCACAATCATGGTGGCAGCCTTGCAACGTACAGGAATAATTTGGGCAAAACTAAAACCACATTCATAACCCTATGGTTGAAAGAGTGCTACAGCCAGCAAAGGCTTAGCATAGCATAAAGACTTCAATCAGAGCGGAACAGCTAGCTTGGGCTGGAAGTTCCATCTCTCAGCCAAGAACCGGTTCCAATGTTTGACCCCCCCACCCCCTTTAAATTCAAAGCAGTTTATACACTGAAACTTTTTGCTGGGTTTTGTATTCAACAAATATAATGTGTGAGTTATTGAGTTTGACTATGAAGGTCATGATTGTCAGGAGTTTTTAACCGTGGTCATCGTCTCACTTTAGCATGTTAGCTTATGAAACATTGCTAGCAGGGTGTCGCAGGGAGTTATGAGTTCCGTCAACAAAAAGCCAGTGGATAGGATTTTTGATAATTGCTGAAAAAAAGCTCTGTAATTTATTATTGTATTATTGCCTCTTTGGAGCTTTTGTAAATGTAAAAGTGCAATGCTACCGTCATGCTATGCACAGACAACGCAGCCAACAACACGATTAGCTTTGTACTTCTTCTGGGCTCAGCTTGACAACATTTGCTGTTTTGTTTAGCCACTTGTTAGCGTGACACGGGAATGCTTTGAAATTCACAAGTGTTTTCTTTTCTCATGTTTTATTGCGTAGGAAAAAACTGTTAAACACACTTAATTTAGTGTGAACCACAGACCCGTTTTGTCAGGTATTCGAAAACTGCCTCAGAAATCCCATGGACTTTGATATAAGTGAATCGCATATTCAAATTAACTTTACCTTCTGGTTTTAGCACTTATTCCTACGCCACCCTGTTAGCACTAAACACAACATGGACCTGAGTCTGAATGATTTTTGTTAGTTTTGCTGGTGTTTGTCTGAAATAAACCAAAAAAATAATTTAAAAAAAAACAGTGAAAACTGTTCTGATGAAGGTGTTCCATTAGAAGTTAATGGATTACCAAAATTAATATACAGTACATCATGCTGAGGCAGACATGAATGATTTTATCAATTAACAGTGCGTACAATTCATTTTTAACCAAAGTATCTTCATTATGGCAACAGAGGAAAGTCAGGGAATCAGACAAGGTCGATTTCTAATGATCTTCTATATTGTAACGATCAGAATAAAAAGAATCTAGTCAAGAGTAGACAGCTAGTGTTCTGTTAAAACATCTATTTTTGGAACACAAAATTGCTCATAAACAGAAAATTGAAAAGAGGCCTATGTTTGTGTTGTCATGCCTCCATGCTGGTGACAGCTGTGGCCGGAGGCTCCATGTTTTCGGTTTGTCTTTCCGTGCATCCCATTTTCATGAAGGCTGTACCTCTGGAACGCTCGGAAGGAATTACTTCAGATTTGGGACTTGGGTTCAGGGATTACCTGAGAAGACTTTGATTTGTCAAAGGTCAAGGTCACTCTGAATTCAGAGGATTTTGTCCGTAGTTTAAGAATTCATTGGATTGATTGCATTTTGTATCCAAAAGCTCAACAGTGAGCTTCACTTTGACATCATAATTCACAAAAACAAACAACCCTTCTGGCCATTTCTGGCAGAAGCAAACAAACACTCGTTAGTAATTCTAGTTTCAGGGTAAATGGATAAACAAGCTAGTAGCTCATTTTTCACACTGCAAATCAAGAGAGGCAGCATGGGAAACACTGTAGGAAACAAGGAATGCTAACTCATTTAGCATAAGGTGAGGGTTAAACTCTCGCTTTACGTTCCAACTCTCACCTGCGGTCACAAGCTGTGTTTAATGAGTAAAAGAATGAGATTGCGGCAGGTGACAAGAGTTTATTCCAGAAAGTCAGCGCCACTTCCTCCATATGATGCTACTTTCTTCAATGCACCATGGCTCCGTATCATCCCAGTTTCTCCAGTGACACCCTATGATAGGTAGAAGACCATGAATCCTTAATACCACAATTTTACGTCTTTAGAAACAGAGCGGTTTGTTGTTATTGTCATTTTTTTCAAGATTAGAAAAGCAGTTTATTTTGTATTCTGTCCGGCGCTGGGTTTCTTTGTTGTTGTTGTTTGGGGTTTTTTTTTTGCAACAAACAAAAACAAAAAGACTTGAGAACAGTGAACAGTGCCAAAGAATGACGTGAGTTGTTGGAGAAGATGTAGAACGTTGGGTGAGAAAGAAAGAATGGGAGTGCAGAACATCCGATAAAGTTTAACAGTACATTGCAACATAGTTATTCCATGAGTTTGATAACCAAGCCCAATGACATGACCTTGATCCTCGTGTGTGTGTGTGTGTGTGTGTGTGTGTGTGTGTGCGTGTGCGTGTGCGTGTGTGTGTGTGTGTGTGTCGTCAGCCAATAACAGAGCCAAACAAGAAGAGAGTCCTGTTCCCTCTCTGCGGTGGTGGGAAAACCTTGTCATGCATTTAAACCCAGCATTTCATAAGTTTCTTTGTGTCCCAGGAGGAGATGAACCGAGGTAAGCCCAACTGGGAGCACCTCAGCGAGGACCTCCATGTCCTCATCACAGTGGAGGACACACACAACCGTGCCAAGATCAAACTCCAGCGGGCCATCAACGAGGTCAAGAAACTTCTCGTACCGGCTGTGAGTATCACTTCGACCTCACAGTATCTGTTCTGATGGACTGAACGGATGGAAAAACTCAGTGTGACTGGATGAGAGTTCACTGTGTTGGTATGCATGGAAGGGGGAAGGGGATTGTCAGTCCAAAAGTGTGTGTGTTTGTGTCTTTTTGTGTTTGTGTGTATGTGTGTGTGTGTGTGTGTGTGTCTCTCTCTCTGTATGAGAGTATGTGTAAGGGGTTAGGGTAATTAGGGAACACGCATAAAGGGGTTTCCATGGTAACCCCGGGTTGTTTGAAAGGCTGAGGGAATGAATGGAGAGTCTGTTCACTCGTTCTCCCCACTCCATCACTCCTTTCACTCGTTCACAACTCACTTCATTCCCAACTCCTGGCTACAATATTCCTTTTTCTCCCTGGGCTTTTTTTGTTGTCCACACAAGAGGACATTTTGATTGGACTCCTCAACATTTCTCACATTCTCGAGCCCACCTACATCCCACCCCGCACATACAAATGCAACAAACAAGAAACACACAGTGGAACATTGCACACACACTGTCTAATTTACCCACTTTCTCACACACACTCTCACACACACTCTCTCTCTCACACACACACACACACACACACACACACATATATATATATATGTATATATATATACAAAGACATATATTTTGAAATCCCAAGACTCCTTCCTCTTTTTCCTCTGCATTATTTGCAACAATAGAAACAGACTGAAAAGACCAGCAGGGGGAATTCTATTGCAGCAGTCAGTCATTACTTTTTTCTTCAATCACAGCACGGGATCTACCAACCCTAAATGTTAAGGATTTAAGAAATGTCTACAAGCAATCGGGAGCTGAACACCTGTTAATCTATGTTTTTGCGCGGTGTGTGGAGGGTAAAGTTGATGACATGTGGCAGTGTAACTCAGCTGACCTCGCTCTCAGACAGTAAATCAGACAAGCTTTTCACCAAGATGTAACTGGACCTAAGAAGGACACTGCATATGTCCTGTGAGCTGGAGTGGCTCTGTTCAAGGTCTGGTTTGAGATAATGAAAGAAACATTTTAACCTATATTCATGGACTGTTAAACCGACTGAGAGTCCTCGCTAATCCAGATGATTGACCCGCTCTGTGTGTGCTTGTGTAGGCCGAGGGGGAGGACAACTTGAAGAAAATGCAGTTGATGGAGCTGGCCATTCTCAATGGAACCTATAGAGACGCCAATGTCAAGACACGTAAGAATGATATCATGGTTTACTTGTGGATGCGGGTTGGTGGGTGACAAAGAGGGGTCTCTGTACAGGAGTCCACTGTATATGTGAACAATGCCTCTGTTTCTCCTGTTAAATAGAGTGTTTGTGCTTTCTTCTTCTTCCCTGTCCATTGTGTGTGTGTGTGTGTGTGTGTGTGTGTGTGGGTGTGTGGGTGGATGTGTACATACTTGAATTATCGTATGTTTGTGTGCCGTACAGCCACGGCCGCTTTTCCTCTAGCAACCCCTCAGGCCCCTCGAATCATCACAGGCCCAACACCCGTCCTGCCTCCCACCTTGCGCAACCCCGCCCCTGTAACCACGCCAACCATCATGCCTCTGATTCGTCAGATCCAGAGTTCCACCCTCGTGCCAGGAGGCAATCCGCATCCGGCACTGGTGCAGCAAGGACCTGAATCTGGAATTATCTACACACCCTACGAGTATCCCTACACACTCACGCCCTCCATATTGGAATACCCGATTGACTCAACTGGAGTATTAGGTAAATACATGCAAAAGTTCATATCAGTCCTACATAGACAATGGATGTATTATGAGAACTGGAAACCTGACTCCAATAGAAGTTGCTCACCAATCGCAAAACGTGTCTCTCCTTTCTCTGGTTCTGACATTCTGATGACGTCTAGACTCACAGGTCCGCTTCTAAAGGCGACGCTTGTAGAGACCGACCACGTTCTCTGAGGTTTTATTGCTTCAAAGCGATGGAAAGCGTCAGAGAACTTGACAAAACCTCACATTTTAGAACCAATCCGGAGCTGCTCAGGGCAGCCCTTTACTGATGGGCGGCAGTCATGCTCCGAAGTAAAAACCATAGTTTGTTTGTCACTTGTGCAGTGAAACCTATTTATTAATTCAAAAAGATTCAACTCTAAAGCTCTCCATGTTGCTGTGTCTCTAGTTTGGTTCTCTACTGGGACAATTGAGGGTGAGCACCATTTCTGAGAAGTTGTGTCACTGACTAAATGTAAGGACCGTTGATCTTTGAGCAGCTGTTCTCGCTGGCGTCCAAGCATTCCGAAATCCCCGGACTCCTGACAGTGGACTGTACTACGCCAATTTAAAAAAAAAAGATTGATAATTGGCGTCTTGTCATCAACCTAATAGCTGTTTTTTTTTAAATGCAGTTCCAGTAAAGTTTGTTAAATCGGTGGTTTGAAGACGTGGCAGATAGCTGACGTGCTGTGGGATTTTTAAGCTAAATTAATATCTAATCTCCAGGTCCAGCTGCAGCAGATGGCTCACATCACATGACCTCAGAATTTAAACATGATTACAGATGATCATATTGGAAATGTGGAAGTGTTTTGGTGAAGAATGAGTAAATGACACAAAACAGCAAACCCAAACCAGAGCCTGAAGTTATACCCTCCAAAATGGCGTAAACCCGATCCAAAAGCGGGCAGGACTCAGTTCTGGCTCACATTTTCCTGCTCACCACCGCGGTTTCATCCCTGGGACAAAATGGTAGTCAGATCCAGCTCTTGTAATACATCCGCGATGTATAGAAATGTATACTGAAGCTCATTGTTGGGCTAACAGTCCCTTCATCCTGTGTGTTTGCAGGTATGGCTTTCCCAACCAAAGGCTAAGCGATAGCTACCCTTCCTTGCACACACGGACTGGCTTGCAGAGACCCCCTCCCCCTCCCCTCCCCTTCCCTTTTTGCCCCTACATACTTGTTCTACAAAGCAAACAGTCAAAGTTTGCTCATACTTTAGGATGACAGATTCCTCGACAGTCATTCTGTAGTCAAGTGTCCATTGCTTCGCTAATGACTCTGTTAATTGCCTCTTTGTATTAGCAGACTAGTGTTGTGGTGTGACACCGTAACCTATTTACCTTTTTTTAATAGTTCAGCTTCCGCTTGTAATTTTAACACATTTTAGTGAACCCATAGGTATTTTAGCTCCGCTGTTTGTGATTTAATATATGTTGAAGCTTATTTTGATTACAGAGCTATAGAGTGACTTTGCTTACAGCTGATGTTGAACCTACTAGTGAAGCTTAGTTAGAAATTAGGGGTTTGGATTAATCTTTTCTTTAGAGAACAGAAGACCACAAAACAACAAGAATTCTGTCTCTTTCAAGCGTGATGTTTGACTTCTTTTCACCCACAGCCTTGAACACTTTGTAAATTCCCTGGTTTCACTGATGTTGGTGCCATGGGTAGACTGTCTGATGTCTTTCTGATGAGTAACCTTCTGTGTTCTGTTTTGGCAATGTCATCGCGCTGTTAGCAGGTGCCATGACCACTAAGGTACGACGCCACGACAAGAGAATCCATCCTTACCAAAGGGTAGTGACCACAGACAGAGGTTAGTTAGCTCACCAGCCACTTTATGTGTGTATGTGTGTGTGTTAGTGTGCGTGCATGCAGACCAATGGACCAGTTTATGTGTGTCTGTAATACGGCATGCCTAAAAAAAGAAATAACTGTATCAGGCTAAAGGTCACACGCTGAAGCAGCTTCAGTGTAAAATGTGAAACAGTATTTGTTGCAGTAAAAGTGAAATAAGTGAGCAGATTGGGAGGAACCATGTCAGGGGTGACAGCTGCAGCGGTTATCTTTGCTCGCCTCGTAGATAAACTGGACGGCTTGCGGGCTGGGACCCTCTCAATTAGAGTGGATCACTCCATTCATGTGACTCGGTCCTTGTGACTCTGGATTTGGAGTCCTCTCTCAGAACTTTTTTTTTTTTGTTGTTGTTGTTGTTGTTTATCTCTTCTATACTACTTATTACCCTGCAAAAAGTGTGGGAAGTTATATTTATACCCAATTTCATTCCAGTAGATTTCCACAAAATGTATTTTTTATTCTAAAGTAATTCCTGTGTTGTGCCCAATGATACTTAAAAATACCAGTGATTGTTATCTTAAGGTCATTCAATTCAAGTGCATTATGGTCTTTACTACTAAAACACAGCGTGTGATAACTACTGAAGTCTGTGTTACAAGCTCTTTTGTATGAAATACTGTTGTTTGTGGTCTTATCAGTCGCCCACTGGACTTTATCATTGGGACTGTTTACATCTTTCATATATTTCCTAGCCAGAGTGGTGCTGTTACCATGTATTTAGCTGCAAAATAAATTTGTATATAGGGATTTTAAGGATTTAAGTGCTTATATGAAGCTTATGGAACAAGATCGCTTGGAAATACTTGTAGTATTTTTTTTTTTTTTTTTTTTTTTTTTTAGTTTGTACATTTTTATTTTTGTTTTTACGGTATGCTTTTTATAGATGAAGTATCTCCATGTAAACTTCAAACTTTATTCAAGGTGTGTAGCTACTACTGTTTTAGTCACCGCGATGGTGGCAATGAAGGCAGTATTTTGCTCTGTGTATTTAAGATGAGGTGACCTTCTCAATTCACAGGCCTCATGACTGTTTTATGCAATAGAAATGGACTAGCTAGCTACAATATGTATGTGTGTGAGCGGTGGCGCTCTTGTTGTACACGATGGACAAAAAACACTAAAAGGCAATAAAGACGACTATTGAAAAAAATCTCAAAAGAAAGCCAAAGCCTCTAAATTCTTGTAGTTAGACTGTCTATTGTTAAGATGTTTCTCTAAAATCACCATCTCTTAACCTCTCATCGCTGTCTCTTGTGGTACCTCTTTGCTCACCGTAGTTTTTTTAGGTGCTCTTCTAATACTTCATAGCAAACAAATCAAACCATAATCAATAATCAGTCAACCTTAATCACAACATCAAGATCTTACGCCTGCTGCTGAACAATGGCTCTACTTGTCAGGAAGAGAAAGTAGTTCTGAAGCCCAGACGCTTCTCTTTGGACATTAAAGGTCACTCTCTCACCCACATGAAACCATGCTGTCTCCCTCTCTGTCCATGGTTTCACTGTCTGTCTGCTAGACGTAGCCCAGCTAGCATGAGTAGTATCACTATAGCAGCAGTCACATGATCGGAGGGGTAACTTCTACCCATGCAAAACACCTTCATGAGCACATGTGAGCATCGCCTACCAGCCATTCCTTATGTCAACACCCGGCGCTTGATGTGAGTCCCTGAGAATGGCGATGCGTGGCTCATGAAGGCGTTGTGCTATTTCCACCGCTCGCCCCTCGTGCTGTGTGACTGCAGTAGATCTGCCTTGTTGTCATCCTGACGCCACTAGCTGACACTAATCTCTCTTCTATCTTTTTTTCTTTTTATGTCCCCTTTTATGTGCCCTTTTTGTTTCCTTTCCACGTCTGTCCGTCTCTGTCTGTCTAACTCTAGCTGCCACGGCAACTAACCCATGACCCCTTGACCTTCTGACCTTTCCGCCCACTGATGACCCACCCATCTCTGCCTGCTGGCGTGCTCATTGGCCCACGGCCCCTGCCACTCCC
The DNA here is from genome assembly GCF_037954235.1 of Aulostomus chinensis. NCBI lineage: Eukaryota > Metazoa > Chordata > Actinopteri > Syngnathiformes > Aulostomidae > Aulostomus > Aulostomus chinensis. Next base: position 17,817,541 of record NC_141342.1, on the reverse strand, counting down.
CCAGCTCAGCCAACCAGAGACCAGCACATTGGAAACAACCTGGCTGCTTCTGTCTAACCAACCAACCAGACGACAGCGATCATGGGAATAACCCCTGGGACCCCGCCCATCATCAAGTCCTAACTAAAACCAAACGTGCCTTCCTCTCAAAAGCCACATATTTTTTTTATCGTCATCCAACAGCCAAAATCTCAATCGGTTGTTGTCATGCATAGACAGACTGGTGAAGGGCTCTGAAACAATCCCTGGCTATGCCAAACTGTCTCTCTGAGCTGATGCAATAACACTACTCCATTAATAGCACAGTAACTATACTCATTATGGTGATATTTGTACTTACCCAGCGCAGAAACCGTCCATGAACCCTCCAACATACATGGTGGTATTTTTCCTAACTCGACACTTCTGATTGGGCCAACAAATCGTCGTTTATTTACACATAACAACACATAATTGGTGTTTCCCCTCTTAATCTACGCTCACATGCGTATCATTTTCAGTTTGTATGGAATCCGATTCATTTTAATTGCCATTTTGGAGGCTGTTGCTAATACACACTTTTGAATGTCGATGGAACGGTTAAAGATATTAGGAGCGGGGGGGGGGGGGAAGACACCCGGATTTATTAAAAGCCGAACATTAGCGACTTCGCCGTAGACTTTTTTTTGTATTTTAGTTCATAATAAACTGGCAAATGAGTGTCGACCAATCAGCCAAAACATCCCAACCACTGACAGGTTTCACAGTGAGTGTAACACAACGGCCCTGCTACGGATCCGAAATTACTGACAAACCTGTTTGAGAGACGTGTTAAACTCTTTTCATTTTATAGGCTGTAGTTTGTGGTGCTGTTGAACTGCGCTTAGTTCTACTTTGTCCACCCGATTCTTGTAAATGAAGGTGACAAAACGGTTATGACGGCTTCCGCTGTGAGTCAGCGAATCACAAATCAAAGCCTCCAAAGTGACAGCTCAGACAAATTACTTGTCTCTCAATCAAGCCTGAACGCTTGAATCCTCAAGGGGAGGAGGGGGGCGGTTTATTGCAGACCTGTTGTGTTATACCCAACAGAAACGGCGTTCTTATGCTTTGGCTGATCACTGCACACTTCCAAATCTGTTAAAATGTCACTTTTTTTTTCTTTTCTTTTTTTTTTAAGAGTTTGTTATTTCGTGCTTGATTACGTCCCTGATTTTTCCCTGGTTGAGTTAAGCGAAATGTCAAAGCAGCTCCGTAAAGCAACAGGTGCTCCGTGAGGGGAAACATAAGCGACTGAAAATGCCAGAATATCTCTTGAGTTGGGTTTTTTTGTGCCTAAAGAAGTAAAAAAAAAACAAAAAAAAAACAACAACAACAAAAAAAAACACCCTGATACCGGCACATCACCGTGTGCGTTGACATATAAATGCCAAGGCTGTTTTTCCACTTACAGTACAGATACACAAACACAGGAGGAAGGTTGCACTTTGTCTGGAGGACTTAACACAATGATGCCTTTGCCTTTATCACACTGCAGTATTGTACTCGCTTCAACAACAGTGCCTTTTTTTCTAACCGAGAGATGGAACAATGTTACACTCAAATCTTTACGACATTATGGGTTTCCAACCAGCATGAAATCATGTCATTTGGTCTTTGCATATTAATTAGGACGACAAAATGTGTCGCAGCCTCATTTTCATCTGGCTTTGCACCCGTAACTCTTCTCAGTTTTTATTTTTAGTGCCAAAAAAAAAAAAAAAAACAAAAATTGGCTTATTTGAATTGAAAGTGCAGTATTAAAGCAGCAGCGACGAGCTACAAATGTTTATACGAGGTTCACCGGCCTCAAAAAGAAAAGATTTATATTTTATGTTGGGTTTTGTTTTTTTCTTTTCCCCCGTTTTGTTTGTTTGTTTGTTTGCTTGATTGTTTTGTTGGAGATGAATTTGTGCGCACACATATATATATATTTGCATGTGTATCTGCTTTCTCCAGACTGTGACTCTCACATGCACACCAACCAACTGATGCCTTGATATGAAACAAATCACGGGAGTCGTAACATCTCTTTATAATGTATTTTTATATTCTATTTTGTACGTGAAAATAACATTAAATGACCTTTTCAGATAAGAACATAATGCCTTATTATGGAGAATAATTTGATTTGATTTCTATCTTCCGAGTTGTCCTGAAGATCCTGGAGTCTCTGATGTTTTCTGTATTAACTTGAACCTTTGAGATCGGCATTGCTTGCCTCCTGTGCCTTTTTTGTGTACAAGTGTGACAATTAACAGTGTAGTTCAACATTAATCTACTCTTCAGTGCCGAGTGTAGGTTACTAACTGTTACCACTTCTGTGATTATTAACCACTTTAATTGTATTTGTCTCTGCTTTGGATTCCTTTTTAAAATATATATATATCAATATATATCAATACATGTGTCTAAAAAAAGAAAAAGAATATATGTTGAACAGTGAACGTTTAACTTTAAAAGGATTTTTGAGCAGGAATAACTCTTTGTACTGGAAGGCAATCTAGCACACTATTAAACTCATAGTTGTAAAACTAACAAACTTTGTTGCTTTTTCTCTGTAGCACTTAATTATGCAAATCAGCTTCCTTTCTGCATACTAATCACCAAACACTGCTAAGATACTGAAGCTGGGGGGGACTGATGTCGTCAAAAGACCTTTGACAACAAAAACACCCAACAGATACTTCAGTTTAAATGCAGGGAAAAGGCCACATGTCTCTTCCCACTTCTCTTTTTCTGTCTTCTTTCCCTTTTTCTCCATCCCTTTTTTTTTTTTTTTTTTTTTTTTTTTTTGCACTTGAAGTGGGCATTACACACATTTGTGTAATAAGAGAGAAGAAAACACCACCCAGATCACCATGGTTTCTTAGAGGCATGCACATGTACAACAGCGGAGTGGGGGGGGGGGGAGGTTTCAGGTTTGGAGTGTTAAATAGCTTGGGAATATTGGGGAAATGGATTGTGCAATCTCGCCCTCAAACATCTGCTCAGTTACGCGGCGGCGTGTCCCCGAAGCCTCCCAGAATGCATGTGTCATAGTAGCGCCCTGTGTTTCAATTTGCACGTATTAGAAATTAAATTACACAGAGGGTCTTTTGATTCACTTAAAAGAAGAAAGAGAAAAAAAATCCTTTAAATCAGCAGTTTCAAACACACACACACACACACACACACACAAAAAAGAAAACATCGGGTTTTCCATGGTGAATGCAGCCGTGGGTGGCTCATTCGTCCTCTCTCTGCCCTTCCTGCTTTCATTGTGGCGTTGGGGGGGTGATATTGAACTTCAGGCTTGGAGTTGAGCCTGCTCTGCGGCCGCAACCCCAGCCCCCTGATCACTGGGAGAGAAAGGACATAATGTAAGCGCTGCTGAAAATCCTCTGGACAGGAAGAAGCAGAGCGATCTGACATAGCAAGAGAGAGAGAGAGAGAGAGAGAGAATAAAAGAGGGTGTGGATATGGATGGGTGGGGGTGCATGTGTGTGTTTTTGGATGGGTGTGTGCTCTTGTCTCTGTTTTTCCTGTTTTCAGTCAAGTTTCAAGCTGCTTTTGTCTTGTTCTCCTGGTCCGGTTTGAAACACTCTTCAAGCATCTGGTAATGTATTCTGCAGTCAGCTCTGACCATTGCCAACACTGGGGCCCAGAGCTCCCAGTGCTCACAATCAGTTTGTGTGTGACTGGGTGTGTGTATGTGTGGGATAGAGAAAGAGAGAGAGAGAGAGAGAGAGAGAGAGAGAGGGAGGGAGGGAGGGAGGAAAAGACAGGTTGATTTACATTGCTATGTATGCACGACTCTCTCCTCATAATGAACAGCTCCAGATTTCCTCTGCTTGGTAAATATTTGATGACCGGGCAGTGGAATGATTCTAGCTGGATAACAGCGACGTCCTAAGTTGCAGGGAACGTCTCAAAAGTTGTATTTCAAACCCCTCTCTCCCTTGTCCTCTTCCCATGTAAATAAGGCCAACTCCCCCTAACTCCACACACCCCTCTGAGGCAGTTTAAAGACCCAACACTGTCTCCTTGTCTCCTTGACAACCAGCATACACTGGGGTCCTGTCGCGGCCTCTCTGTCTTTTGTGTTTGGGAGCTCAGAAAGACAGAAAGAAAGAAAGAGAGAGGAAGAGAGGCAGAGGATGAAAACAAGAGCTGCTGGAAAAGAGGATGATAACAAAAATGACATCACGGCTATTTTATCCCACAAGCCAAAATTTGATGATGATTAGCCCCGGGGCACAAAGTGGGCGGCTGCAGCACAGTCTGGGAGTATGAGGAGAGGGGGAGAGAAAGAGAGAGAGAGAGAGAGAGAGAGAGTGAGTGAGTGAGTGTGAGAGAGAGAGAGAGAGAGAGAGAGAGAGAGGCCCAGGGCTGAATGGGGCATTGTGGGAAGACAGTGGGCACACTGGGCAGTAACACAGAGAACACTAACTCACAGATCATGCCAGAGAGTCTGAAAACACCCACACTGGGCGACAATGGCAAACTTCATCGCTCCACTTGGCCTCTTCTGAATACACACATACAATGGCAGAACCCAACCAAGATGCTCTGTTATTCGGGAAATTCAACACACTAAATTCCTTCAGTGGCTGTGTCTCTTTGACTGGCAGCAGATGGCCAGGCAGTGCTGCATGTACGTGTTCATGTGTGCGGTCCTGTCTCGCTGTTGCACCATGGGTAAGAAGAGCCCTTTTAAGGCCTGACAGGTGAAATTGAACTTGTGATTGTATCGAATGTATCTGCTTTTTAAAAAAAAAAAAAAAAAAAAAAAAACTTGGATTAAATGAATGAAACAAATTGAAATAAATAAATGAAATGGGGGGGGGGGGGGGGACTCAACCAAGACTGTTAAGATGAAGAGTGAGGAGCAGCACAACCGAGGAGTTTGACCCCCTAGCCATTGCTTGTTGTTGTAGCTCTCTGCTGCCCCCCTGTGGCGCATATGCGGAAGTTCACCCACGCTGGACCAGGTTTACAGGACACTGCAACCACTGAAATAAATTCGTTTTAACCGAAAACAAAATACTCTACTTAACACATCATACTATGAATAAACCACTGAACAAAACCGTTCTCTATTGATAAAAATTTACTCACCGACTTAAACACTTACAATATTAATGTAAAATATTTCTGTAGTTTTTTTATGTTTATAAAAGCTATAAAATTGTATCTTTTTCAAAATCCATTGGACTTCGTTCTGCTGACTTCATGGCTCTTCAGCTCTTTTTTTCATTGCGACTTCAAGCATATCCAAGGAGGTCGTGTCATGCTGAAGGATGCTACATCAGTTATGTGGTCAACTTCATCTTCCAGAAAACATTAGAATACATAAATGTTTTTTTAAAGATATCCCATTTTTCCATAAAAATGGAAAGAGAGCCCAAATGGAAGCTCTACCTTCAAGTTAAGTTGGAATTAATGTTAAGTTTTTACTTTGTGATATGGCTTCTTTCACTTTTCTTCTTCTTCTTCTTCTTCTTCTTCTTCTTCTTATTGTTGTTGTTGTTGTTGTTGTTGAATGAAAGGCGGAACGATTCACTTGACAAATTTTGTAGCAGTGACCCGTCTGTCAGTGTCCTTGTCAGGCAAACTGATCCCAGATCTGTAGAATTGTCATAAAACAATTGCATTCTTATCGTCATAAAAAACAGCTTTGTTGCTTTACTAATTGCTTCTTTATATAAAAACAACGGAGCATCTGAATTATCGTACGCATAAAACGATTAATATACAATTTCGACATTTGTGCGAACAGTTTTTTTTCCACGATTCGTAATCCGTTTTGTGACGTAACGACGTCACGACGCTTTCCGGCAGAGCATGCTGCAACTGGAGGTCAGGGGCATGACTAGTAGGCTGGCTCAGTAATCTGTAACCAAAGAAATATGCTGGTTTATTTTAGTAAATACACGTAAGATACGAATCCACCGATATCCGAACAACGTCTGTTTATGGTATTGAACCTAACGTCCCTGCGTTCATCGTCTCAGTCTCGGAGCTCGAGGGCTGTGACTCGAGTTAGCTAACGTTAGCTCCTCCTAGCGTTAGCCTGGTCGGTTGTTTCAGGTCTCGCAGGTGAACCATCGGATCTTTTACAGCCATGGACAACAACTCACAAGGCTCCGGGGGACTCAAGTCAAGTCTCGGGGCTTTGTTCGGAGGTGGAGCATCTGAATACTCCAACACAGAGCTCGCCGGTGTTCCGTGTAAGTGTCATCCCGATGAAAAGATGTTAGCTTGACAGCTAGCCGGATGTGCTGTTAGCCAGCTTCGTGGCCTTGGTTGTCCGGAGAGCTAACAGCTCCATGAGCGAGCTGTTGCTTGGTGAAAGTACTTGACTAACATTTGTGTCATGATGTAATTTCAGTAACAGGGATGAGCCCCCTGTCCCCCTACCTCAATGTCGACCCCCGCTACCTGGTTCAGGTAAGCTCACATTCAGGATGTCCTGCTAAGGAAACGCTTTGCGTGTTGTTAAATTGTCCTGTTAAAACATTTGTGATGTGTTTCAGGACACAGATGAGTTCATCCTGCCAACAGGCGCCAGTAAGACGAGAGGGAGGTTTGAACTGGCGTTCTTCACCATCGGCGGTTCCTGCATTACTGGTGAGACTGGTGCATCATGTCAGAGAGGAAGGCATTAAATGGCATCAATTCTAAACGCATATGGAATGTAGTTGTATGTTGGGAAGCATCTAGACTGCTCTGATGGGTGCAACTGAGTTCCTGGGACTAAAACCAAGTACTGAGTAACTACTGTTAGGTTTGCTGCTCTCCACCTGTGGAGCAAACCTCCTGAGCACCTGGTTGGCTTCCGCTGACATCATTTAGTCACAGTTATTAAGACATTACTCCGCCCTTGCACAGAGAGTCTTGACTGTGTTTTTTCATCTATTCCTCTATCGTTCCCTCTCTCTTTGAGCGTAGGAGCAGCATTCGGAGCTGTAAACGGTCTCAGGATGGGCCTGAAGGAGACCAGAGACATGCCGTGGTCCAAACCTCGGAACGTACAGTGAGTAGAAGTTCATCTCCCCCAGTTGACAAGCAGTGACCAGTCTGTAAAACACCAGAATGACAACATCTGACTGTTGACTTCCTGTCTGCAGGATTATTAACATGGTGACCAGACAGGGGGCTTCATGGGCCAACTCCCTGGGCTCTGTAGGTAAGACTGCCACAACGGAGAACTCGTCTCTGGGTTAAAAGTGGCGTCTCTGTGTAATACCGGCGCGTTTTCATCAGTTATTGTAACGAATGTTCCAGACATGTGATGGATTGATGAATGATTGTGTATCTTTGCCTGTTGTTGCAGCCTTGTTGTACAGTGCGTTCGGCGTGGCCATCGAGAAGGCCAGAGGAGCGGAGGACGACATCAACACAATCGCTGCTGGGACGCTAACTGGGATGCTCTTCAAATTAGCCAGTAGGTGTTTTTGCTGGTTGTTATGACCAAAGCGTACAGATGTTTCTTTGTAGTTTCACACTTTGAACTTTCAGTTTATTGTCCTCTGACAAGCCTTCCTACTCAGATATTCTCATCAAGGTGGATTTGAATCTTTCACATCATCGCTGCAGACGTCATCATTTGATTCCTTTTTTTTTTTTTTTAACAGTGCTTAATTATTTTTGCATGATTGTCTGCAGGATCGTCCAATGAATAGTCAGAGTAACAGCACAGACTTCCGTCCCACACGTTAATCGCTATTATCACCGAAAATATGCCTCTTCTCCACTAAACCCCATTTAATGTTTCATGAGAAAGTCACAAAGTGTAGAAGGGATTAAGCCTAATCTCATAATGGTTGAGGACGGTTATGAAAGTCCTGGGTGGCCCCTTTACTGGATCTGAAACAAAAAAAATACCGTTTTAATCCTTCACGCTCAACGCATCTTCCCACATAATCTGATATAATCCAGTTAGCTGACTACGGTCTGATGGTCATGTGACACCAACAGCCAAAGATTTCATTTCCACTGAGACATCGTAACGTCTACGTGATGGGTGGATCTCCATGCTTCCCAGGGGGTTGACCCCGGAACCGGAACACCTGGCAGGCACTCGCCAGCCTCCTCTATGTCCTAATTCTGTCCAATGGCATTAAGTGAAGCAGTTTTTCACCGTCTCCCTCCAACTTTGCAAACTCCTGCCTGCCGTTTTTTGTGAAAATTTTGCTTGATAAATCTTTCATTACTTTTTACCCAACGTTGGTGGTGCACGTCGCTGTCTTGCTTCACTCCCTACTTCATCTCCTAATTTCCTCTACAATTGTGTGTCCGTAGGCGGGGTCAAGGGCGTTGCCCGTGGAGGTCTGGCAGGTTTAGCCTTGTCTGGTGCCTATGCTGTCTACAACAATTGGGACCACCTCACCAGTTCGTCCTCGTCCTCCAGGCTGTACTAAAACGTTCCCCACACGCCTCCTTCCTTTGGGCCAAACATCTCCAGGACACCGCTTTTAACCACAGCTCTAAGAAGAATCCCACTCTGGTCAAACGCGGTGTGCTCCTCCAGCGAAGAGCGTCGGGCCCAGTTCACCGGTCCCTCCTCTACATCCACCCAGCAGGAAACGTTCTGGGATGTTAGAGATGAAAAGATGGACTGAATCCCAGAGCGTCTAGAAGCCCCCCTCACATCATTTGACTTCATCCTGCCAGGTGTTCCTGTCACTGAGCTGATGGGTCGGGAGGGAGAAGAGAATCAAGAGGCGGGCCGTTGGTTTTGCAGATGCTAGTTTGAAATCAACCCGTGATATTTGGGTTAAACGAGCCAATATTGATAATACAACTTAGTTTGTGTGTGTGTGTGTGGTTCACGAGCAGAACTGCAAATGGACATTTAAGGACGATTTCCAAACAGAACAACGCCTTACAGTCAGTTCTACTGTATTTATTGAAGAGTAATCCAAGCTGATTTCATCGTCACTGTAAGCTGTACCGGTAGAGCTTGCTGTGTGTGTCTCCATCAAACTGTAAAATGTAATAATAAAACGTGAAATGTCCCAAAAAAATGTCACTTTTAATCAGTTTTATTGCGCAAATGGACTAGATGTAAAATGTCATGAGTAGTTTCCACTGTACATTGCTCTGTCACAGTTATCTGAGCAGCAGTGAGCTGCACAATCTGGTATGTTAGAAAACAAAAAGTTACACATTCAGAACTCATAGTATTCACATCTCGACGTGTTGTTGTATAGAAAATTTTCCCAGAACTGGTGAAACACGAATGAAGTGTTGCTGAGAAACACGTTAGTCGACGTCCCAGAGGCGACGTAGAACAGAGCAGAGCTTATGTTTGCTGTCAGTGCTGAGTTAGCTCAGTGCAGGAAGAAGTCCCTGATGCGTGTCGCCTCGATCCAGGGGATGTAGGCGGCGGTACGAGTGAAAACGCTAGGCTTGTTCTCCACGGTGCAGCCGATGGGGCCGAAGCTCACCACGCCGTGCACCTCCCAGCGATCCCGACCCAGCTGGCACAGCAGAGGACCGCCGGAGTCTCCCTGGGAGCGGAGAGGTGTGCAGAGCAGTTGGAAACATGTTCAAAACACAAACTCCATCTGTTTGAATCTCGGTCCTACCTGGCAAGCTGCTGGTGGATCTTCAGTGTCTCTGAAGCCGGCGCAAATCATGGAGTCTCGGACCCGGTCGCCCCAGAACTTCTTCTGGCGACAGGTTTTGAAGTCAATTATTGGTAGGCGGGCTTGATTCAGGGCTTCTGCCAGAGACACGTTCTCCTTCCCACCTGATAGGTGTTTGAAGACAAATATATTCTCTAATTAGCATGATGAGCTATGCTAGAGTTACAGCTTTGGTCTGGTCTTCAATGAAATGACTACATATTTATTACAAACATCTATCCAGATGTTAGACGTATCCTATCAACTCAGGTCGCCTGCTCCCAGAGTTTCATTTATTCTGTCAAACACTGACATCTTCCTGACACACTGGAACTAAATCTTGGGCGTTTTCGTGTCTACTGGAGGATGGAGCCTGGGACCAACACCAGCGCTCTCCCGTCAGCCGCCACGGATCTTAATGTTTCATTCTGATTAGCGATGTTAGCACGCCAGGGTACCCCAGCACCACTGTGATTTGCTTATCACGGCTTATTGTACTAGCAAGTCAAAATAAAGCGTATATTCATTGGTACTGTCCTAATGAAGCATTGGCTTTCCCAAACATCTGTTCAGTTGTCATTTGGTTTGATAAGATTTATTTAGTAGTGATTAAATTAATTGAGTAATACTCTGTAAATCTACTACCATCACAGCTATTAAAAAGTGGACGTAGCCAGCATGACATCACCCACTGGTTTGTGTACACTAATGTAGTATATTTCAGTTACATTTACCATAATTGGACAAAAGAGTGGAGTTCTGCTGGTGGCAACTTGTCAATCACATGGTAGCCACGCCCTCTACTCCCTGAATTATTGTCTATTTGATTTTAAATGGGACTGTAATGTAATAAATCAGCTTCATAGTTCAGGATATTTTGTTTTAGGACTTAAATCAAGTGTGGGGCCCCCCCTGCTGGCCTTTAGGAAGAATGCAGCTTTAAGGCATTTCTGCATTGGTGTTGATTTAAAGCCCTGAGACGTCTGACCGCTTCTTTTAAACAGTTGTTGGGTGATATAACGTAACACGAAGCTAAGCTAACTGTTGGAGTATCGCTGGACCTTCTTCCAGAGCTTTATTACTTCTATATTTTCTTTCCTCTACTCACCCCGGGTGTCCCCCCATCCCGTGACCCAGCAGTAGTGACCCGGTTTCAGGCTGGTCTGCTTGCGCGGCAGGCAGGCGTAGCGGATGAAGTTGGAGGGGAGGATGTCGGTGGCAGCCTTCACCAGGGCGATGTCGTAGTCCAGCTCGCTGTGGGCCGGGTAACGGAAGTTCTCGTGCCTGTAGATCCTCTTCACCGGGAAGATCCTCTCTGCCGTCTCTGAACGCTTCAGCTGGTGCTTCCCCAAGACAATCCTCCAACTCCCAGCATCCTCAGCTTTACCTCTGGGAGAAGAAGGCGAGTACTCGGTTGTCTTTTTTTGTGTTTCGGCCACATGTACTAATGTTTCTTTTGCTCCATTTTAGGAGAATTCTTACTTTTGGAAGCAGTGAGCGGCAGTAAGGATCCAGTTCTTGTGGATGAGGGTTCCCCCGCAGACATGAATGTAATGTTTACTTCCCCTGGGACGCACCTAGAAGACACATGTTCTGTCTTTGGCTGATATCACGGGTGTGGGTGTGTGTGTGTGTGTGGGGGGGGGGGGGGGGGTCACTACATACGTGTACTAGGACCATGTAAGTCTGCATTGCCCAAGAAAAACAGACAATGAACGTCTAGGACTCAACAAAGCTGCCTTTCCCCTGACGATCTGTCGACTGTTGGGGCTTTAATTAAATGATCTTTTCTTTCTCTGATTACTGTCTTGTGATGTTAAAGTGGTGGAGCAGGACCGAAGCGCAAAATTAATATAACACCAAAAGCGCTTCAGTCACATGTCCCCAGCCCATGTGCTTGTATAGAAATAACAGAGCGCGGTTCAATCTTATTTACTGACCAACCTAAGAAAAGTACTTTATACACAATTAGCACTGTCTTAGCTCTTTGGTCACCCTTCTAAACCAGTGGTTCATTAATCAACCACAGTTAGGGTCATCTATAAGAGGGAAAATCTGAATTATTTTCTGGATGCTGTGCTTTTAAAACGTGACAAATTGGTCATTAAATCTAATTTGAAACTTAATTTTATTTAAACGATTTTTTTTTTTTAAGATGTCAGCTGGGCTGAATGTGGATTACATTTGCAAGTACTTCACCTAGACAATAGTTAATGAAATACACAAACAAAAGCTTGTAGCAGTCTGGAGTCGTACTGACGGTGATTTAAAACTTCCCGATTCATAAAATACTGACAGTGCGCGGACCGATTTACCTGCAGAGAGACCTGCCAGGGCCAAGAGTGAGGCCTGGCCTCGTTTCCAGACACGATCCTCTCAGCCATGTTGGGCTTGAAGTAGGCCATACCACAATCCTTCGGCCAGTCTGATAGAAGACACACACCAGTTTAAAAAAAGATACACAAATGTCCGCATCTTTCAACGTGTGCTGATATGTCGCGGGCATTTTTGTGTACATTCGCCCTCACCCAGGTGGAGGACTTTATGCTGTGGCTGCCGCCCGGGGGTGAGTGTGTATGCAGCTGCAGGCAGGGATGCCTTGCTCAACAGCAGCGGCAGCAGCAGAGACAGAAGGAGAAGCAGAGGAGGTCCTGGAACAGCCATCGTCTTCAATAGAATCACCGGCCGGCACACGTCCCTCGCTATTTATACCAGGCAGCAAGCACACGCAGATGTACAGGTACACATACAGTACACACATAACAACACACCTCCAGGGACAATGAGCAGTGGCATCACAAAGCCAGAGCACTGGATTGTTCCCCTGTAGCTATGAGTTTCTACTGCCGCTGAGAAAAAAAGGGGATTTCAGGGAGTCTCATCAGCACTTTCACATACATATATGCACACAGTACACATGTTGGTGTGCACAGGACAAAGGCTGTACACAAACATCACATCATTGTCACATGACTTACAGCAGTGACATGGCGACCTCAGGATGACCTTTAACTCTGATATCAAAGATCTCCTCTGTAGTTCAACCGGTGTGAATGCGGCCAAGGAGAGATTGGCGTGCAACGTGAGATCCGTGACGGATCCGAGAGTTGGAGAAAGACACACAAAAAAAAAAAAATCCGAAACAAACGTCCGATTGTGTCAGTGACAGTGGTTAACTAAAGACAGAGCCATCGCATAAATACACCAAGATCATTTTTTTATCATTCCGCAAATTCAAATTATGGATTGATAAGAAATAGCCCAATGTTTCGTGGATTATTAAGAGTGAAACGGGCGCTAAATTTTTAATTAATATTAATATTTTACGCCACAAATGAACTTGCATTTATGTCGGCTACGTTGCAAGTCAGGCTTCAATCCTTGACAAAGATTAGGGGGAAAAAAAAAAAAAAAAAAAAAAAAGCTCAGACTTTTATAAAAATGGATGTGAAATATTGAAACTCTCTGCTTGGTTAAATACCGCAAGAGGTAAGCTGGGGGAGTCGTTATGTACTAAAATGACCATTCAAGACCAGGAATCAAGGATAAACCGTTGACCACCTTCTATCTCCCTGTGTGCACTTTTGTCTTCATCTGTGAAAATATGACAGCGACAACAATAACTGCAGTGGAAGCCACTAGTGAGCTGCTTTTTTTTTTTTTTTTTTTTTTTTTTTTTTAAACAGTGTGAATGAGAGAGAATGTGCCCGCTCATCTGAATGGCAGCGCCTGAATGCTCAAACCTCACCACCGTGGTTCACCAAGTTTACATACGACTGGACTTTGTGTGTGGTTTTTCCATGCAAGCGAGGGAGGGAGTTAGAGTTCACCCTCGCATTAAAGACTTGTTCTCTGATAGCTTGGCCCGACAGTTATCAGTTTGAGCTTGGATGTGTGGAAGAAACTTCAATATTCATATCCAGATATTCAAAGATTTTAATACCCCCCCCCCCCAAAAAAAAAATTCAAGGAAGTTTTTGACAAAATTAAAAGTGCACAAGACTAAAAATCGGGGCATTTGTTCTTATCCATTGCTAGAGGGAGTATTCAAATGTTTGACATAAACAAAAATACAAATATGACAATCAGGGGTATATTCTATGACAGGAGAAAATCCTGCATTCACAGTTTCACTGGTGTAAAAATGCAGAAATGCTGTCATCCTCATTCAATCAAAGTATCTAAAACAGACATACTGATAATGCACACGTTCCCTGTGTGATACTGTTTGATAATGATTACATTCTTCCTTTACCAGACTAATGCCTATACAGGTGATACACGGGATTCGCTTTCAATTCATCACTTTAGAAAATAAATATTGATGCGACATAACTAGTTTGTTGATCTGTTAAATCATTTTGCTCCGTTATCTTCCAGTAGATGTGTAAAGGTTCTACGTGAGATTTCGAGCACGAGTGGAAAGCAGGATAAGCAGTAGAAAATGGATGGATGGATGGATGAAAAATACAACGGCATCCTGGGCAGAGAAGTCACATTTCCACATTTTGCTCACGATTCCCTAAACCTGATTGGCAGCTCCAAAATATCCAAACATTCACCCAACAAACTTTAGCTAGCTGAAGCATTTCGTACTGTTTAGGTATCTAGCATTAGCGGGGCAGCTAGCAAGCGACAAATTACATGTAAATTTAGGTTAGTTGGTTGGTTGGGTGTTTCCTTTTGCAACCTTGTCTGAGTGGAGTCAAATGACGACTGTAATTCGCTCAGGAAAAAGTAGTTAACTGCTGTGGATCCAGGAATAAGATCAGGCCATTTTAGCGCCTCCCCCAGTGGTGAGTGATGTCATATATGGAAACTTTTAACCAGGATACTGGGATTTAAGCGCCTCAACAAGTTAGTCTATCTTGTCCTGTCGTACCACATTTCTTAAGAGGCAGTCGTGGGTCACCGTAGCACAAAGTTTTCTCGACAAATAACAAGTAAAAAGGAATTTTAACACTTAGCTCATGCTAAGGAAGTTAGCATTTCCCTGTTTCTTACCACAGGGTTGGGTGCACCGAGATTCTGATGATATGCTGCCCCCTTTTGATTTGGAGTGTAAAGTGCTGGTTTGTTTAACATCACCTATGCTGTACCTTTAAAGTAGAGCATGGCAGTACATCCATCAGAGATATAGCAGTACTGAACAGTAAGTAATATAATATTGCAGTACATGGATGTGATATGGATCAGGTCTTGTAGACTCAGTCTAATTTGTACTGGAGGAATCAATATAAATACAAAAGATGGCCACAGGCAATACGTTGGTGTCAGGAAATCATAGCCTGGTTTTTTTTAGTCCCTCAAAAAACTCCCACTGCTGATTTATAATATCTATTAGAAGATCTGTAACAAACCTTTTTAGTATCAGCTTCACAAGTTATTTTCTATTTGTATATTTGTTCATTTTTCAGCTGGTCAAAAGTAGAATATAAATCTAGATTTTGCCTTTTTTCCATTTTTACCAAATGATGGAAAATATATCAACAACAACAGAAGGTCAGCAGGTGACTCCATAGTCTCCTTCAGCTTCACTCAAAGTTTATTATTAGTGCTTTTTTTCGTGTGTTTCTGAGGACTTGATCAGCTGCAGACAATCAGCGGGGTGAGTTTAGTGCTCCAGATCATTCATCTGCCTTCCTGGAGCCTCCACACCATCCAGGTCTCCTCAGGGACCAGATCACACTCTTTGTCCGGCCGTGGCTGCTCCCGTGTGAGGGGGACTTAGGATGGCTGGCAGCTTCCTCTCCATAGACCTCATCGCCCTCGTCCTTCGCGTCATCTCCTTCTGCTCTGCTTATTCTACCTGAAGGTTCCTCCGTTTTGGCTTCCTCCTCCTTGGCTCCGTCTGCTTCAGGCATCTCCTTAGTCTCCCTCTCCACCGCACAAGTCGAAGTCATCACAGGTGGATTCAGCTCAGGAGCAATGGCCTTCACCACATTCGATATAAGAGGAGGTTTTGGTGCTTTCTTCTTCTTTGAGGGACGTTTTGCAGGTTTTGGGCTGTTCTGTAGTTCTAGATGTTTCCGTATAGCTTCGCTCATCACCTCTGGATCCACAGAGGCTCCATGCACATCCCACGTCATCCCATTCTCATCCCATTGCACCTGCTTCATGCTGCTCCTTCTCCCGTGGTCGTCTTTCTCGTCACTCTGGATCTTCAGGCATGACCTCCTCCGCTCCAGATCATGGCCGGAAGGAGAGTTAACATTCCACGTGGGGTCCTCTTCTCGCCTCTCCTCTTCCTCCTCGCCGCTGCTCACTGGGAACATGCTGGATGAAGGTGAAACCAGATTGGAGTTGGATCCCACTGAGGACTTCAGGTTTAGTCTGGATCCAGGTGGCGAGCCCAGGATGGAGTGGGAGCCCATGTTGGAGGTGTTTCTTTTGAGGTTCCACCAGGAGCTGACAGGAGAGAGCGTCTGCACTGCTGCATCTGCCAGCTCCAGCTGAGAGGTCATTGTGGCCTCCTCTCTGAAAACCTCTCTCCGGCCTCCTCTGGAGCATCTGCAGCATTCACCCAACTGAGAGTCACTCAAGGAAGCAGCAAGGGGCGACTTCCTACTTCGGCCTATTGGACATCTTTGCTCTGGCTGCCATGGCAGGTCAAGGTGGCAAACAGAAGCTCCCTGGTCTGTTTCTTGGACTTCTGCCTCCTCTGAATGAGGTATTAGGTTGTTAAACACCGGACTTGTCGCTCCTCCAACCTCGGACGTCTGTTTGAGGTCAGGGCTGAGCTCCTCCTCCATCGCAGCATCGATGACGCTTCCAGGATCTGAAGCCACTTCCTCCTCTAAGCTCGCAGAGCATGGGACGGGGGACGGATATTGAAAAGAAAACAGGTTATTCTCCAGGAAGCCCTCATCTTCTGTACTAGTGAGTTGTAGGAGGTGTGAGATTGTGGGTGAGACCTCCTGCCTGACGGCTGGCAGGGGTGTCAGCGTGGGTGTCATCAGAGGGGACATGAATGGAGAGGTCATGGTTATGGGAGAGGCAGGCTTGGATATTGGAGAGTCTGGTGCAGTGGAGCAAGGGGTTTCCTGGGTTAGACTACAGGGACGCGAGGACCCCGCTCTCCAGACGATGGTATCTGGCGTGCTGCTGCGGCTGTGTGTGCTGCCGCTGCTTCGGCTCCAGCGCTGCATGTTGGCCATCCAGTGCTCGCTGAGTGCAGGAGGGCTGCGTGCCTCCATGTTCTGGGCGGCGAGTGACAACTGAAGGTTGCTAATTTGCTGCCTCATGGGTGACTGAAGCTTCTGCTCGGAGTGCGTGTTGGTGCTAGAGCTGCGTCTCAGGTCTATTCCGGTCCAGGCTGGGTCACGTTTGTGTGGTGGACCCGTTGCCATGACAACATCCATAGAGCTCTTAGAGAGGGAGAAAATCGGCCCCTCGTCCTCTATTCCCTCGATCCCTGCTGCACTTAAGCGAGAGACAGACTGTCTGACTGAATAACAGCTGGACTGGTAGCCCTCAGAGGCGGGACGCCCGGGCCTCGCCATGGCAACAGCACCAACCTGCGGAGGAAGACCAATCTCTGAAATCTGAAAAGCTCTTGAAGCTGGGAGACAGTTAGTTTAGTTTAGCGAAAAAAACAGAAACAGGAGGACACGGTTCCTCAAAACTACAAAATCTACCTGACATCTCCACCACAAGTCTTCAGATTTTTTTTTTTTTTTTAAATGTCAACATTTTGGTGTCTGAAGAGTGTGTTGCATTTTTTAATTAAATTTTTTTTTGCAGCCAAAATCGACAGGTTTTGGAGATTTTGCAAATGCCCTTTCTCCCATTCTTCACCCTGAGCTAAGCTAAACTAAGCTAAGCTAACTGTCTGCTTGGTTTAGCTTCATATGTAGCAGCGACTGGCGTACCTGTATTCTTCTCCAGCTCCCAGCAAGAAAGAGAACAAAAGTCGTGTCTTTCTGCTCCTGGCACACATCTTAAAGCCAGCCGTGACACACCCACGCACTCCCATTCACTCCCAGATTAGCCTGATGAGATCACACAATCCGGATTATTTGATCATTGAGATAGAATGGAGATTGATCAAGACAGTTTTAAGAGGGTTTAGTTGACTGAGGTCACGAGGGAGTGATATGATACGTACTTTTATACATTTAAAACATTTAAGATGATATTTTATTATTTGTCCTCCACGCTAACAGAGTCATTGTGTTTGCCTGATCAAATGTTTTTCCTTTGATATATTTATGTTCGGTTAAAATAAAGAGACCACTTCTCGCATCTGATCACGAGTCTCATTCAGTAACGCAAATAATTCTCAGTTACTTGTAATTTATTAAATCCGGATCCCAAAATATTAATTTCGTCTGTGTCCCAAACTCACCCTGTTCTGTTTGGACTACAGCTGACCTGCTGATACCAGAATACCTCATAATCATTAATCTACACCTACAGATTAAAGTACGCTCCCCTCACCTGTGTATCATGTGGACAGAAATACTGCGTGACGTCCAAGAAAGCAGAAAATAACTTCTTACCTTCAAGTTGTGTCCTTTTTTGCCCTCTTCCATGACAAAAAGCAGGTTGTTCTAAATGGCGTCTCTCCTTCCTCCCCTCATTGCCTCCCCTCACTTCTTAAGAAGATCAACTTTCCTCTTCCTCAAGGCCTCACACACACACACACACACACACACACACACACACACACACACACACACACGTGAACTGTCCTCTCTTGTCTGATATTCTCCTAAGGATGCTCTCTCTCTTTAACTAATGATACAACTTGAAATGATCTTGAGTACAGATATTCTATTCGTGGCTTTGCACATATTGTGAGTGTGCGTGAGTGTGCGTGAGTGTGCGTGAGTGTGAGTGAGTGAGTGAGTGAGTGAGTGAGTGTGTAGAGAGAGAGAGAGAGAGAGAAAAAAACCCATCACCCTTTAGCTCTGAGGATTAACTGCTACCTGTCATCCCATTAGCTACCGTCCAATCTCCTGTGTGTGTGTGTGTGTGTGTGTGTGTGTGTGTGTGTGTGTGTGCACACGTATGCTTCTACAGTGGGTGGATGAGTGGCTCCTGAGCATTGTGATTTAGCATTAAGATCAGGTCAGCTGTCAGGGCTGCGCATTGTCTGCAGGGTGGAGGAGACGGAGCTCAACAGTTTCCTGACCAGTGGCTTCAGGGTGGACGGTGTGGGCGCCCGTGGTGGTGCTGCCGCCAACACTGTCTCCTCTCTGTGTTTGGGTCAGTTTTATTCCATCAGACCTTTAAAATTGTTTTCAAACCAAATCAAAGCGACGATGTCACCAAAAATCATCTTGTTTTTGAATGAGTGACATCATATTTTGTACTTTCTTTTTAAGTTATAAATACATCATTGCCGTCATGTACAATATTCTAGTTCAAGGTTGCATTCAAATGTGTTTCAAAAGATGAAAACAAACAAGATCCCAGGGGTCAGCCGTGACGCGAGGAGCTGAACGTGGACTCCACCCTCATTCACCGATGTGGGGCTTTTAAAGAGGCGTGAGGGAAGACGCCAGATAACAGCTGGAGGTGTGAGAAGCCCCCAGCTGTGTGCTTCTGCTCTCCGACTCACCTTCAGCTGCAGTCAGCAGAGAGCTAGAAAAACAACTCTAGCCCTCAGATTTGCGTCCCTCTGCTTGACTCTGGTGCTGTTTTCCCGTCATACTCAGATGCTGCTGCTGGCTGTCGGCCTCTCTGCGGGTCTCCTGCTGCTGCTGCTGCTGCTGGTTCTCATCAGGTTCTTCCTGTGGAGGAGGAAGGAGCGGCGTCACTACCACGAGCTGCTCCCCACGGTGCCTTCAGTTCCGGCATGCTCTGCTCCGGTCGTCCCGGTCGCTCAAGGCTCCTGGTCCAAGTTAGTCTCCCGACTATTTCAAAGGAAATAAGCTCGGAACAGTTTTCGAGACTGCATCAGTCCCCGAGTGTGATTGTGACAGAGCAGATTAAGAAAGTTTTCCTTCTGTCATTAAGTTCAGTAAAAATGTTTCTCAGGAAAGTTCAGGAAAGGCCTGTCAAGAGGGAATTCCACATGAACCTTGGACAAGTCCATCATTTATTCTGCTAAATCATAAAGCTGAAGTGGTTTAGATTTTAGATTCTGGTTTCCCCGTCGAGTGAGGACTGCACTTTGTTTTGTTGTTGTTGTTTTTTGTTTTTTTGAGACTATCACGTGCCAACTGCTGTTTAAGAATGACGTGACAAATGTTTACATTAGAAAAAGGCCACGGGGGGGTATTGTTGATGGAAAAGGAAAAAAAAGGCAGAAATCTGTTGCTGCATCCTTTTATTGTTTTGCTTTTAGACCATTAGTTTCCCACATTTCTGCTGATGGATCAACGCATAGAGGTGAAATACAAATGGACTTAAATAATGGAGAAACAAAAGGAGTTTAAAATGTTCTTAAACAACTGATAAAACCAAAACATCCATTAATCTGGGACTTGGGAGGTCAGTGGCACACTTGGTCCTGAGAGTTAACGCCGTACTTCACCCAAAGAGTGTCTTTTGCCTTTAAAGAACTCATAGTTTTTTTCAATAGTTTGTCTCCCTCCTTCATCACTTCTTTGTGACTCTAGAATGCAGAAAGAGCCAGCCACGTGTGTTTAGCTGGAAGCTAACGGGAACTTCTCACCGATGCCGTTAGATTATTACGTTTCTATTTTAGGTATCACGCAAACGCATCGCATCTAATTCCACAAAACTGATCCTAATGTTGAAAACTTTGTAGAGGTGAGATCCCGTTCATGCTTCCTCCACGTTTTCCAACGCAAAACCACGGCAACCTGACGACAGAGGAGAAAGTAGAGGAGGAGGAGATGAGGGTGGAGGCTCGGAGGGACGTTCTCGCCCACCGCGGGTCGCTCTCACTACAGAGTACGTCGCTGATGCCATCAGAAGCCGAAAGTGAATAAATAACTATAAAAGTGGTACTTGTGTGATTTATCGTCCAGTTGCTCATAAAAATCTCATTCCAATGTCAAATCAACCCTGAACACCTGCTGTGTCCATATTCCCTTCAGGTTGGTACCCGGTCGGGACGGTTCTGGCTGGTCTGTACTCGGTCCTCCCTCTGAACGAGGTGGTGGCGCCTCCCCCCGGCATGGCCACACGTCTCTGCTTCTCTGTGGAGTATCGACACAGCAGTGAACAGTTCATGGTCTCCTTGCTCCGCCTGAGTAACCTGCCTCCCCGTTTCCATGGAAACGTCACACTAGTAGAGCTCCGGCTCCTCCCTGATGACCGACGACCCCGCCAGGCTAAAGCCAGGGGCACGGGGCCCGACCCGGAGTTCAGTGACTGCTTGGTTTTTCAGGCGAGGGCACAAACCCGAGGTAACAAGCCGAAGGAAAAGATGCAACACTTACACACACTCTCTCTGTTCACGCCACAGGTGTCGGCAGTGTGTGTGTCTCAGAGCACGCTCAGTGTGTGTGTGCTGAGTGTGGCACAAGATGGCAAACATCACATCGCGGGCAGGGTGCTGTTTCCTCTGGAGGGAGAGCTGGGCCAGGCTGGTAGGGTGCTCTGGAGAGACCTGGAGCCTGAGGACGACACACAGGTCAACACACACCCACGAGGCACGTGTGTTCACTAAACTCACAGTGCGAGAGTCACAACTGTTGTGTCCTCCCTGTCAGTGTTCAGAGCTGGGGGACGTGCAGGTGTCTCTGAGCTACAGTCCGGCTCTGCAGCGCCTCTCAGTGGTGGTTCTGAGAGCTCGAGGCCTGCAGCTGCTCACTGATGCAGGTAGAAAGGTCTTCCAGGTCCTCACACACACACACACACACACACACACACACACACACACACACACACACACACACACACGTCCCCGAGCTGAGTGAGCTGACGCAGGATCTGTGTGTGTTCTCCAGGCGTGTGTGTCCAGGTGAGCTTACAAATACACACCCGGGTGGTGAAGGTCAAGTCCAGCTGTGTGGTGAGGGGCCAACCTGCCCCCTCCTTCAATCAGAGGATGACTTTTAAACTGCGGACCGAGCACCTGGACGAGGCCTGTCTCAGGGTGGAGCTGCTGCAGCCAAACGCCGTCCGCTCAGGTGACCAGTTGATGCTCAGGTGAAAACCATGGAGCCCTGGAGTGGCCAAAAATGTGGGCATGGAGAGATTTTTTTAAACAGTGAGGTCAGGACTGTCACTACTCCCCTACGTTGAACTTTTTTGAGGCCAAATGATAAAATTTGCAACAATCCAGGGCAACACTGGATCTCAGAGCTGCAACCTCCTTTTGTTTCCTGTAGAAAAAAATAAACACCAAAACCTGTCTTAAATTTGCTTCGTACTGTTCTGAAATAGCATTTTCTTTGATTCTTTAAACTTATTATTCTTCATCATCTGAGCTTTTTTTAAATTTCTTTGTTTTTCACCTCGGTTCTGTCTTCATGTGCGTCCCAGAACCGTCGTGCCTGCTGGGAGTTGTGGTCTTGGGTCCTTTCATGTATGCCAGGGGCCTGCAGCTGCAGCACTGGATGGACATGGTCAGCACACCGCAGGAGCCGGTCAAACTGTGGCACGGACTCGGCAGGGCCGCTTCACACACATGAACATGCGGCGAAACCAAACGTGAAGGAGCACCATTGCAGTAAATCATCCAAACTACTAAAAGCACACTGGAAAAAAAAAATGAAAATGGAAATTGGGATTTCAAATTTGCCAATAACTCAACGAAGTCGTTAATCTCCAGAGCAGTTACAGATTAAGAGTGTGTGGCCCTTCACAATAAAACAGTGTTTCCTTTCACATGATCTCACGTGTTCATTTCAATTGAATCATTATCCCCTGCCAAAAAAAGAATTGGAGAAATTATGTTTGTTATGTTTTCTTTTTCCATGAATGTCCCCTTTGCCTTAAAAATAATTGTTTGTTTGTGTATGTGTGTGTGTGTCACTTCGAAGTGTGAACCCAAATGTGTGTAACATTAATATGATGTGGCTGTTTCATCCATCTTTTCTCCTTGTAGTAGTAGTAGTAGTAGTAGTAATAATAATCACCATCATCATCAATAGAAATGACAGTAATAATCAGCTTTATCAGTCGTACATTCTGATTTTCCGTCTTCTGCTGTTTACTTTGTTTCCTCATTCGTTCAACAGTTAAAGTGAGGCGCTTTACCACTGTCCTCCAGCCGGTGGCGCCTGTCGCTGTAGTTTCAGTTGGAGCTGCTGCCTTTTGAAGCGTCGAGCGGGGATGAACCCGGAAGTCCGCTGCCCTGTTGCCATGAAGACAAACGCGAGTCTGAATCGGCGATAATTTAGGGGGTTTCTAGGTGGTCGGGGGTGATGAAGCTGAACGAGAACACGCTGATGGAAGGACAGAGAGTCGTGTTGGTGCCTTACAATGCCGAGCACGTGCCCAGGTAACGACGTGGAGCTTCTCCGGTGCGTTCAATGACCCCCGACAGAGTTGGAAAAAAATGTGCGTTCGCTCCGGCCCTCTCGTTTGAACCTCGAAACAAGTCTTTTTCCCGATGAAAACAGGGTGGTAACAAGAGTTGTAGTTCAGACCAGTGAAAACAGCTATTTGAAACAAACTATTTAGTCATTTATCACATTTATGTGATTATTGCCATCCAAACAGCAGACTGTGACGTTCACCGAGTACATTTTTGTATTAAAGGAAGCCGTGAAATTAAAGTCAAACAAAATGTAAACATAAGCTTACAAATGTGTCGGAACTAAACTTTGAATTCAGACTGTAAATGTTTATTATATTTGTTCCAAAAGTTGAATATGGGTCTCCTTGATTGTCCGTAATCCATATCAGCTCTGGAGCAGCCATCAGTCTGTGGAGAGGAGAACTGGTCGTCTCTCTCCCCACCAGCGATGCCTCAAGCACAGCAGAAGTTTCAGGGAATTCTCCTGAATTAGTTTTTCTTAGTCATTTGCACGCTGCGTTCACCTTTGTCGCTCAGGAGGCTAACCTGTGTTTCTCTACTCTCACCTGTCCAGGTACCACGACTGGATGAAGTCTCCCGAGCTGCAGCAGCTGACGGCCTCGGAGCCGCTGACGCTTGAGCAGGAGTACAACATGCAGAGGAGCTGGAGGGAGGATGACGACAGTAAGGTGTCATCTGCAAACGTGCACATCCAAAAACAAAAATCCACGTCAGCGTTTAAAAGTAGACTCCCTGAAGGCTCATTATGATCTGACTGGGTCATCAGTCAATTAAGAGTATTTCTGTATTCGTATATTTTGCAGATATTTTCATTCTGTAAAAATAATAGTAATTATAATAAAACACCAAAATATTTTTTAAACTCTGCTTGAGATATCGTCGTCTTCCACCCCCCGCCCTCCCCCCCAAAAAACAGTTTGGGAACCGCAGCTCTAAAAAGTTCTTTATTGTTGCAGATTTAAAGCTACATTCCTCGTTCAAACAGTCTAATTTTTTCATGTTTCTTGTTATTTTCCCTGGCCAGAGTGCACGTTTATCATTCTGGACAAGCAGCGCTGGGCCGAGGGCGGCGTGGAGGAGGAGCAGTGTATGATTGGAGACGTTAACATCTTCCTGACCGACCGGACCGACGCAACCTTGGCTGAGCTGGAGATCATGATTGCAGGTGCAGTGAGAGGACCGCCTGCTAGTGCTGCCCTAACTGGAGCTAGCTTTACCTCTTCAAATGTTGTTACGCCTGTAAATTTCCACTATCTTACGTAAAAATAAATAAATAAAACCAAGTATCCCGTTGTAATGCCGTGGTCTCTCTCAGCCATCACTGATGATATTTCTCATTTCCCACAGAAGCCGCTTACCGAGGGAGGGGCATCGGGAAGGAGGTGACCAGCATGATGATGTGCTACGGTGAGCCGCCCACAAACTTCCTCAGGATAGTGAGGCTGCTTGAATTTGGGGGTGGAAAAAAAATGACAGTTTTTAGGTCGTATTGACATAAATTTGAGGCAGATAGTAAAGAGTACCACCCGGTGGTTTTAGTCTCAAAAAATGTGTGTATATATCAAAATATTTCAGTGAGAAAAAAAAAGGCATTTTTCTTTTATAGATGATTATTTTAAGTTATCAAATATCGATGATTAGCACAGAAGAGACCAGGCTGACATGAACACCAGCTTTTTCTTAATTTATATCATCCTTTCTTCTTCCTTCTGTGGGATTAATAAAGTATCCTTATTCTTATTATTAATTGTATATTAAGAAAAATCCCCCACATCTGCCGATGTTGTTGAGCATCCCTCATTTAGATGTCTGCCTTCGCGGTCAGTGACGGTTCCCCTGTTGTCCTCCACCAGGAGTCACCAAGCTCGGGATCAAGAAGTTTCAAGTGAAAATTGGGCTGGACAACGAGGTCAGCATCGCCATGTTCAAGAAGCTCCAGTTCCACCAGGTAATCCGATCACCCCCGCATCTCACGGCGGAACAATCAGGACGTTCCATCATGAGTTCTCGACGTGGTCCGCAGGTGTCGGTGTGTAAGGTGTTCAAAGAGGTGACCCTGGAGATGGAGGTGAACGAGCTGGTCCGGACGAAGCTGCTGAGCGACACCACCCACGTGAAGGAGAGAGACTACAGGCAGACCTGCAACAGCAAGCAGGAACTGCTCTCACAGGGAAGCAGCGAACCCCGGAACACCAAGAACTGAGCACACCTGGACACCCGTCAGTTTTGTTTCATCAAGTCTCCCCTCAAGTAAATCGGACCTGATGTGCTCTTGTACGGCGTGATGCGTTCATTCAGGCGTTTACTTCAACACCGAGCTAAAGCTGGCTCTTTCTTTGGCAGCACCTCCGCTCATTCTCTTCTGAGAACAGAGGATGGAAAGAGAGCAGGTTGAAGGGATTGTTACAAATTTAACCTGGCAAACTAAATGAAAGGAAGAAATGCACTTTGATTTCTGGCTAAATGCACGTCCACAACCAAACGTCACACCCACACCGCGTCATTCCAAAAACTGTGAGTCCAGGTAGAATTCCCTGAGTACTGAGCGGCAGGCATCACGTGACTCCGCCGGTCCAAATCATTTTAAGAGCTAAACATCTGTCTGGCAGCGGGTGCTTCCTTTAACCCAGATTACGTACTCAACAAAATCAACACCCTTTGGTTGTGACGTCGTAAAAGATGAATAAAAGAAGAAGAAGAAGAACCTTAGCTTGGTTCAGTTCGAGGTACTGCGTTTCTGGGTGCTGGAGTTTTATTCTTATATTCTGGTGAACGATGAGAGGAGGACGAGTCGGAGGGAAAGAACTCTGTTGTACATCACAGCAAACCTCTCATGTTCTCTGTAAATGCCACATTAGCGCGCAGCGTTTCTCTTCCTTTTAGTTTTTCCATCCAGAAGCGGAAGCTCCAAATTAAATGACAACTGCTCAAGGCTTTCAATACCGTGTCACATGACCCTTAATGTAAAGAGGAGGCGTACTGCTCCCCACATTTTATCATTTCCAATTATTCCATTCAAGCAATTTGTGCTTTTATGATATTTCTCATTTAACGGTCATCGTTCATGAGCCGAGCTTCCCTGGAACCGACACTCATGAAGAGTGGCGTTTCCTACCAGGGAGTTTCACTAACTGATTCAAGTCAGGAGGAGGAGAAGAGCTGAGCTTCAAAGTTGGTTATGATAAACTTTTCACCTCTCAGCA
This sequence comes from Aulostomus chinensis, assembly GCF_037954235.1. Lineage (NCBI taxonomy): Eukaryota > Metazoa > Chordata > Actinopteri > Syngnathiformes > Aulostomidae > Aulostomus > Aulostomus chinensis. The sequence goes on along the minus strand of NC_141342.1, from coordinate 17,791,301 downwards.
GATCTGATCATTAAAAATAAGTCTAATAAAAAGATCTGGGCCATACCTAAAACAAAATGTAGAGTTTTGCAAGGTTTGAAAAACAATTACGCACCAAAATATTCATATAAATGAAGGAAGAAGGGAAAAAGCAGGATACAGACGGGTGTTCTATATTTACAGTCTGGTGCTCATACCTGACACTGAGTTGGTGTCTCTAGGTCACATGACTTTAAAGCTTTTTTTTTTTTTAAAGGAAAATGCAATGAATCTCTGAGATATGGATAGAATCACAGGAGGAAGGGAAAGGGGGCGTGTCCTCTATTCTCAGTCCAGCACAAATTGGGAGTCCCTTGGTCACATGACATGGGAGCTCACAGGAGTGGAAAAAAACAAGAAATTTATATGAAAATATCCTTCGAGAATGAAAGAGGCGGTCGGTCCATCCATCCATCCATCCATCCATCCATCCATCCATTTTCTTCCGCTTATCCTGTTAAGGGTCACGGGGGTTGGAGTCTATCCCAGCAGCCTTCAGGCAAGAGGCAGTGTTCACCTGGACAGGTCACCAGTCCATCGCAGGGCCGACACATAGAGACAGACAACCATTCACACTCACAGTCACACCTACGGTCAATTTAGAGTATCAATCAGCCTCGTCCCCTCTTGATGTTTTTGGACTGTGGAGGAAGCTGGAGTACCAGAGAGAACCCACACAGGAACAGGGAGAACATGGAGACTCCACACAGAAAGATCCTGTGCTGGAGACGGGACTGGAACCCAGAACCTTCTTGATGTGAGGCCACAGTGCTGACCACCGCACTATATAATATACATGTATATGCATAATACATGTATATACATGTATGTATGTATATACATGTATGTATATATATACATGTATGTATGTATATACATGTATGTATGTATATACATGTATGTATATATATACATGTATGTATGTATATACATGTATGTATATACATGTATGTATATATATACATGTATGTATGTATATACATGTATGTATGTATATACATGTATGTATGTATATACATGTATGTATGTATATACATGTATGTATATATATACATGTATGTATGTATATACATGTATGTATGTATATACATGTATTATGAATGTACTGTATATACATACATGTATATACATTTATGTATACATACATGAATATGTATGTATACACATATATTGGTGTGTATGTATATACATGTATGGATGTCTATATTTATAACTATCCATATTTACAAGTATGTATATACATATGTGTATATGCATGAATGTATGTATGTACATGTAATATATGTACATGTATGTTTTATGTATGTATTATCTATATAAATACATGTATGTATGTATGTACATATATGTAAATTTGTGCATACATAAATGTATGTATGTATATGCATGTATATATAGATACATAAAAATGTATACATGTGAATACATACAAACATGTATGTACATAAACAAATGTGTGTATCTCTATACATACATGAATGTATTTATATAAGTATTATGTATGTATGTAGGTATAAAAACGGATGTTCTATATTTGCAGTCTGGTGCTCATACCTGACACTGAGTTGGTGTCTCTAGGTCACATGACTTTAAAGCTTTTTTTTTTTTTAAAGGAAAATGCAATGAATCTCTGAGATATGGATAGAATCACAGGAGGAAGGGAAAGGGGGCGTGTCCTCTATTCTCAGTCCAGCACAAATTGGGAGTCCCTTGGTCACATGACATGGGAGCTCACAGGAGTGGAAAAAAACAAGAAATTTATATGAAAATGTCCTTCGAGAATGAAAGAGGCGGTCGGTCCATCCATCCATCCATCCATCCATCCATCCATCCATCCATTTTCTTCCGCTTATCCTGTTAAGGGTCACGGGGGTTGGAGTCTATCCCAGCAGCCTTCAGGCAAGAGGCAGTGTTCACCTGGACAGGTCACCAGTCCATCGCAGGGCCGACACATAGAGACAGACAACCATTCACACTCACAGTCACACCTACGGTCAATTTAGAGTATCAATCAGCCTCGTCCTCTCTTGATGTCTTTGGACTGTGGAGGAAGCTGGAGTACCAGAGAGAACCCACACAGGAACAGGGAGAACATGGAGACTCCACACAGAAAGATCCTGTGCTGGAGACGGGACTGGAACCCAGAACCTTCTTGATGTGAGGCCACAGTGCTGACCACCGCACTATATAATATACATGTATATGCATAATACATGTATATACATGTATGTATGTATATACATGTATGTATATATATACATGTATGTATGTATATACATGTATGTATGTATATACATGTATGTATATATATACATGTATGTATGTATATACATGTATGTATGTATATACATGTATGTATATACATGTATTATGAATGTACTGTATATACATACATGTATATACATTTATGTATACATACATGAATATGTATGTATACACATATATTGGTGTGTATGTATATACATGTATGGATGTCTATATTTATAACTATCCATATTTACAAGTATGTATATACATATGTGTATATGCATGAATGTATGTATGTACATGTAATATATGTACATGTATGTTTTATGTATGTATTATCTATATAAATACATGTATGTATGTATGTACATATATGTAAATTTGTGCATACATAAATGTATGTATGTATATGCATGTATATATAGATACATAAAAATGTATACATGTGAATACATACAAACATGTATGTATATAAACAAATGTGTGTATCTCTATACATACATGAATGTATTTATATAAGTATTATGTATGTATGTAGGTATAAAAACGGATGTTCTATATTTGCAGTCTGGTGCTCATACCTGACACTGAGTTGGTGTCTCTTGGTCACATGACTTTAAAGCTATTTTTTTTAAAAAGGAACATGCAATGAATCTCTGAGATATGGATAGAAACACAGGAGGAAGGGAAAAGGGGCGTGTCCTCTATTCTCAGTCCAGTACAAATTGGGAGTCCCTTGGTCACATGACATGGGAGCTCACAGGAGTGGAAAAAACAAGAAATTTATATGAAAATATCATTCGAGAATGAAAGAGGCGGGCAATCCATCCGTCCGTCCATTTTCAACTGCTTATCCTGTTTAGGGTCACGGGGGGTGGAGCCTATCCCATCAACCTATAAACTTTTAAAATGAAAGAGCATCGTCCGATAGATGAACACGCCCTCACTTTCTTGGAAAATACAATTTATGTCAACCCTCTTTAGTGCCCTTCTCTCCTCTCTGTGGGCATGTTGGAGCTAAACTGGATGGCTGACTGCTAATTAGCTTAGCAGAAATGAACACTAGCAGTGGGCAAGTAGAGAAGTCATTTCAAAGAAGCCATCCATCCATTTTCTACTTCTTATCCTGTTAAAGGTTGTGTGGGGGCGGGGGGGGGGAGGGGGATGAAGCCAAGCCCCAAAGCCTTCAGGTAAGAGGCAGGGTTCCCCCTGGACGGGTCGCCAGTCCATCGCAGGGCCAACACATAGAGACAGACAACCATTCACACTCACAGTCACACCTACGGTCAATTTAGAGTCTGGATTAACCTGGTCCCTCTTGATGTCTTTGGACTGTGGGAGGAAGCTGGAGTACCAGAGAGAACCCACACAGGAACAGGGAGAACATGGAGACTCCACACAGAAAGATCCTGTGATGGAGCCGGGGCTGGAACCTGGAACCTTCTTGCTGTGAGGCGACAGTGCTGACCACTGCACCACCGTGCCGCCCTGACAGAGGCAGAAAAACGCTTTGGAAAATAAAACAAGCAGTGTAGTGTAGTGTCTCCAGTCCAGTATTTTATCTGGTATTCATTTGGAGTCACAAGACATCCAAGGCATAATGAAAAATTACTTTTTCATGAGTGGGAGTATACTGTATTTAATACATCATTTTTTAAAATTTATATCATCAACCTCGTGTTAAAAAAATAAACAGCCACCATGTTTGAGATACTCTTTGCAGTGCATAGCCATTTATTAACAATGTTTGTGCATGAATGAAGCTTTACAAGAACCAGCGCCGCAGGCTGGGAAGCTGAGAAATTTTGCATGAAGATGTTTTCGGACACACGACAGTAGGTTGCATTTCAAAAGTCGCCCGCTAAGCTGCTGTAGAAGGCGGCGTTATTGTTGCTAATCGCTGGAGAATTAAAAGTTAAAACGCTTTTACTGTTTATGAAGGGCCATAACTGACAATACAAAACATTATTTTGCAAATGAAGTCATTTCACTTCCATGTACTACTTGGTTCCGTGGGATATTTTGGTGCAAAAGTCACTACATCAGAGGGTATGAACAGAGTACGCAGCGCTCGCTAACCATGGAATGAGCTTCTGAGTCACCTTAACACACATCTTTGGCATTTCTGTGTTTTCAGTTGTTGGCTGATTCGCTGTCACACGCGTGATGTCGCCGGCCACGTGTTTGTTCACGCCCGTGCGAGATGTGGCTGGTTGGACTGATGTGAGACAACAGACGTGGAGGTCGCAGACTCGCTGATGCACAACTCAAACTGGCCTTTAACACCCGGTGTTACGCTCCAGCGCAGCACGAGCAGGGCGACGTAACACCTCAGGGAACGTCTGTCATTGGAGACGGCCTGAGCTCCATGCGCGGCGGCTAGCGGGAAATCGAAGAGGACGACTTTTAAAAACAGGCAGTTGTACAAAGAGGGTACAAGACAACA